>NC_133457.1:115781226-116092893 GCF_048565385.1 Saimiri boliviensis
ACTAATGTGTAAAGACTAAAGAGATGGTATTAAAGTGTTAGAGGCTGGAATTAAATGCAAAATGAATTCTGGTGGTAGATTAATAGAAAATTATAAAGGTAAATGAGTTCTGTTTCATGGTTTCAGAAAACTTTATATATCTCATTATTTTTCTTAGCACTTAAGAAGAAGCAGAGTAAGACAAATTAAAATTTGGCATAAACCATATTGAAGTGGGTGGAAGTGCCAATTATCCCCCAATGCTATTCCCTGCGTATTCCCCATGATTGACCTTCGCTTGCTAAGTGGCATATGGCCGCCCCAACAAAGCAAATTTTCCCATGTTCTCTTACTCGTAAGTGAGACCGTGAATCTAAATTCTCGTTCAATTAGTCCTAAGAGGAAGTGATAACTTCCTGGAAGTATATTCAAAACAAGATGATGGGTGCTTCTTTGCTTCTGGCTTTTCCTTTCTGATGGCTGGAATGTGGATATAATGTCTGGTGCTCCAGCAGTAATTTTGGACCATGAGGTGATCCTGGGGATGAAAGCTGTACATGGGAAGCAGCAGGGCAGAGGGAGCCTGGACCCCTGTCCCTCTGTCCACCACGTCCACTTGGGCTTCCTAGTGCCAGACTAGGAAACATCACTCACAGTTATTTTGGGTTTTCTATCTTTGTCAAAGGCTAATCTTTTTTTTTTTTTTTTTTTTTTTTTTTTTTAGACGGAGTTTCGCTCTTGTTACCCAGGCTGGAGTGCAATGGCGTGATCTTGGCTCACCGCAACCTCCGCCTCCTGGGTTCAAGCAATTCTCCTGCCTCAGCCTCCTGAGTAGCTGGGACTACAGGCACGCGCCGCCATGCCCAGCTAATTTTTTTTTTGTATTTTTAGTAGAGACAGGGTTTCACCATGTTGACCAGGATGGTCTCGATCTCTCGACCTCGTGATCCACCCGCCTCAGCCTCCCAAAGTGCTGGGATTACAGGCTTGAGTCACCATGCCTGGCCTGACTAATCTTAATAAAGACAGAGTGGATGTCTACTATCTCCAGGCCCGCAGTGAAACACAGGATGTAACAAAACCAGCTCCCATGTCAGGGTTGGGGTTGGAGGAGGGGCTCTGAGGATGTGACCACTGTGTTGATTGGTGCTGATGCTGGAAATGAATATTCCACTATACATCAGGGTCTGCTCCAAAATTCAGAACAAGAGACATTGAGAGAGAGTAACCTGGTGGTGGTGATGGCATTTGTCTCAAAGCTGAATTTACATTGAGAGAACAAAGAATTTAGGTTTGCATTGCAGATCAATATAATTTGGAAAGGCTGCTTTTCATCATATTAAGATCAAGAAAATGTCAACTAATGAAAACAGAGATGCTTTACTACTGCTTATTTGTGGTGACTTTTGAGGAAAAATAATGGACTTTATGTGGGGGGAGGCAGGCTCCAGCTCTCCATGAACTCCACCCAGCAGCCCCACATCTTGACCCCTCCACAGCTGTAAGCATTTTTCCTCTTTGCCTTGACTTTTCCCAAGTGAGCCTAGCATAACAGTTGAAATGGCACTTCATTGCTCTTAAGGATACACCCCGTACCTTTGTTATAAGTAGCATTTGCCCTTGATCCAGAGGAGATTTGCCAAACCATTAGAATAACTGCTGACCTATATAGAAATTCTTTTTTTTTTAAATTGCATTTTAGGTTTTGGGGTACATGTGAAGAACATGCAAGATTGTTGCATAGGTACACACATGGCAGTGTGATTTGCTGCCTTCCTCCCCTTCACCTCTATCTGACATTTCTCCCCATGCTATCTCTCCCCATCTCACTGGGTATATATCCAAAGGATTATAAATTGTTCTACTATAAGGACACATGCACACGAGTGTTCATTGCAGCACTGTTTACAATAGCAAGGACCTGGAACCAACCCAAATGCCCATCGATGATAGACTGGACAGGGAAAATATGGCACATAGAAATTCTTATGGTCTGAAATTAATGATGGTAGAACTTTCTCAGGACTGTCAAGAAAAGTATATTTGGCTTTTGTTTTCATGTGTTCTCCAGGAAGCCGTCATATGTTGTGCCTCACCCTCTGCAACTCCTGCACCTCCTCTGGATATTCATAGCAAACTCTTGCCTAATACTTACCTCTGTCTTTGCATGCACCAGGCACATTCTAGTCCCTCCCTCCCTTTCTTTCTTCCTTCCTTCTACAATATTTATTTAGTGTCTACAATATCTATTTAGGCATTTTCTAAGCATTAGAAAGTTGGCAGGCAATAAGACACATGAAAAGAGTAAGTTCCTTTATAGTTTCACTGTTTTGGCCCTTGAATGCCTTTAAGGAATAGTCATGTATGACGTTAGCTGAGATTCAATTTTAATATATTAAAATGAGGTCAGGGTGCAGAAGGGAGCCCCTTAGTCAACTCGAATCCACATTTTACATGATCTTTGACCTTATTCTTCTCATATACCTGGAAATTCTTGTGAAAGTAATCACAATGACAACAAAAACAACTACAAATTTGCTTGTGGTGAAAAATGTGATATGAACAAGAAAAACCTACAGGTGATTAAAGTAGAAGGACAAGTGGAGATTTTAAAAAAGGTAGTTTTTAGGTAGAAAATAGAGCTTTTAAATAGATTGAGCAGTGGAGGAAAGTATTCGAATGATGTCTTGGATCTATGACTTTGTTTCTATAAATGAATGTAGATAAAATATTTGTAAAACCCAGCCCAGTCAGGGAAGACATTAGATTTTAAAACAGAGGTAGATAATTAAAGGCTCAAAGAACCGAGGATCCATGGGCATCTGGAAGGTGGAAATTCACAAAGGATGTACGCTTTATCAACATAGGATGGGATCCTTCAGCACAGGCTAGTAAGCAGTAACTAACAACCCCAAGTATCAGTGCCTTAACACACTGAAGCTTATTTCGTGTTTGTGCTATAAATGCAACAGGCTATCTGGGTGGAGTGGGAGAAATGCTACGCTCATAACAATCATCCAGCTACCTAATTTGAAAGGATCAGCCCTTCAACAGTGACCCTCATCACTGCAGCAGAGGACCAGAACACGGTAAAGCACTCAGCGCCTCTTAAAGCTTCCACCTGGAAGTAACACCTGTAAATTTTGTTTACATTTCATTGGCTAACACAAACCACGTAGTCATGCCTTCCCTCAGGGTGGGCAGGGTTACCATCCCACCACGTACCTGCCAAGCACAGCCTCAGAACTCACTGTTGAGCTGCACCAATGTCTACAGCAGTGTGTACACTTAACCCCAAGGATGCTAGTCTCCCACTGCACAGGCAGCTCCTTAAAAGCAGAAACCCCTCACACAGATCTCTGAATCATCCCTGTTCAGCCAAGGGCCTGGCACATAGTTTTTCAGTAAATGTTTGTTGTGCTGAATTGATCTCCATCCCACGTACTACCCGAAACTGCTCATGATTTATTGGTAAAATTTTCACCCTTAATTAGTGAAAAAAGAAACTCTTTCTATGAGTTTATAAATTATTTACCTTACAAAGCCCTTCTGAGCTCTTTGAGCATACTGTAAATAATTTATGCTCGTACTTGTGTGATTTCAAATTTGTTTATTAATGTTATCTTGGAGATAGAAAACAACCTGAGTGAAACCAGCCTAACTTATTTTACAGATCACTTGGAACAAGAAAAAAAAGTGCTTTCTTCTCATGTGGAAATGTTATTGACCCATCATTAGAGGGTGTGAAGGCTCAGTTCTTCCCTAACGTTAAGCAAATATTTCTGCGGGCCTCAACCATGACATTCATGCCCATTTAGTGAATTCCTACTCTGTCCAGGTAACGAACTAACACGTTGAGTCTAAAGTACTCAATATATCCAGCCTGGGTCCTTCTCCTGAATCTCAGCCTGTTTCTCCAACTGTCCCCTCCGTGTCTCCCCATGGCTGTATCTCATTAACATCGCAAACTTGACGTGTCCAAAACAGAGTCCCTGATTTCCAGCCTCCTACTTCACAGCTCCCGAAGCCTTTTCCCATTTAGGAAACTGCAAACTCCATCCCTGCTACTGCCCATGTCACATCCCTTACATATAGCTTCGACTTTGTGCCTTGTCTCATGCCCCGTATCTAATCTTCTGAAATGCTATTGGTGCCGCCTTCAAAATATATCCAGACACCAATTGCCTTTGACCGTTCCCACTGACACCACCGGAATTCAACCTGCCATGATTGCTTAGCTGGTTTATTTGCAGAGGTTGAGGTGAGGGTCCTGTCTCTACCACTGGCCCCTGCACTCAACTTCTGCATAGCATTTAAAAGAAGCTTTTTAAAAAATTGTACTTTAGATTCTGGGGTACATGTGCAGATCAGGCAGGATTGTTGCATAGGTGCACACATGGCAATGTGGTTTGCTGCCTCCATCCCCCCGTCACCTACATCTGGCATTTCTCCCCATGTTATCCCTTCCTGACCTCCCCACCCCCGACACTGTCCCTCCCTTGGCCTCCTCCCCAACAGACTCCATTGTACGATGCTCCCCTCCCTGTGTCCATGTGTTCTCATTGTTCAACACCTGCCTATGAGTGAGAACATGCAGTGTTTGATTTTCTGTTCTTGTGTCAGTTTGCTGAGAATGATGGTTTCCAGATTCATCCAAGTTCCTACAAAGGACACGAACTCATCATTTTTTATGGCTGCGTAGTATTCCATGGTGTATATGTGCCACATTTTTCTTGTCCAGTCTATCGTCATTGGGCATTTGGGTTGGTTCCAGGTCTTTGCTATTGTCAACTGTGCTGCTATGAGCATACGTGTGCATGTGTCTTTATAATAAAATGATTTATAATCCTTTGGGTATATACCCAATAATGGGATTGCTGGTTCGAATGGAATTTCTATTTCTAGGTCCTTGAGGAAGCGCCACACTGTCTTCCACAATGGTTGACCTAGTTTATACTCCCACCAAAAGAGTAAAAGAGCCTTTTAAAATGAAGTCACTTTGCTCAAAACCCCCCGGGGCCCCCTGTTTGTCAAGCCATGGAAAAGCCAAAGCCCTCCAATGGCTGATTAGGGCCAATGTGATTTGCATCCCACGCCCCCAACTGGTCCTGCCATCCCATGTGCTATTGCTCTTTGCCTCACACACCCTGTCCCAGCTGTGGAAGCCTCTTAGGGTTTATGTGAACCTTCTGTGAGCATTCCAACCTTGCTGCAGCTTTAAGACTTTGCTGTTTCCTCTGACTTAAATGGTTTCCTTTCGGAGAGACACACCTCTCCTTCTGCCCATTCTTCCAAGGCTCTGCTCAAATGTCACCTTAACACTGAGGCCTACCCAGACCCACCTACCTATGGGACAGCCTCCTTCCCACGTCCCACAGGCATGTCCTGTCTCCTTCCCATTGCTCTCTCTTTCTCCGTAACTCCTGTGCATTGACTTATTTACTTATACATTGCCCTCTGTGCCCTTTCTACAATGTAAAAATAGTGAGGGCTGGACTTTGATCATTTATTTCAATGCTATCTTCTAGCCATCAAATAGAGATAGTCCATAGGAGATGCTCAATAAGACTTGCTGAAAAAATAAATTTTATAATATGTAGCTTTATTGTTTATGAATTATTTCTTGTCATAAGTATCAATTTTCTAACTAAACTACAGAATCTTTTTAGCAGAGACTAACATGGATTGCTTGGAATTCTCTTTGTTTTCAAATGCAAAACAGTCAGGGAATAGATTGCTGATAGTTGGGTGATGTCTTCCACTTTTCCAAGGGAGTTTTCTCTTCTTGAAGAAGATTAGTCACCAGAGATTGCCTTTAAACAGAAGTGTCTATGACTTAGAATCTTGTTATGAAAGTTGGAAATGTGGATTCTCAGGCTTCATTCCAGACCAATTGCATCCAAATCTGCATTTTAACATGATGGAGGTCAGTGCCTGCTCCCTTCACTTTAGTATTCATATGAATACTAAAACTCCATCTCTAATAAAATACAAAAACTTAGCCGGGCCTGGAAGTGTGTGCTTGTAGTCTCAGCTACACGGGAAGCTAAGGCAGGAGATTTCTTGAAATTGTGGGGAGGAGGAAGTTGCAGTGAGCTGAGAATATGCCACTGCACTCCAACCTGGGTGACAAAGTGAGACTCCATCTACCAAAAAAAAAAAAAAAAAGAAAGAAAGAAAAAGAAAAAAGTCTAGTCAGCCAGGTGAGGTGCCTCATGCCTATAATCCCAGCACTTTGGGAGTCCAAGACAGACGGATCACCTGAGGTCAGGAGTTCGAGACCAGCTTGACCAACATGGTGAAACTCCATCTCTATTAAAAATACAAAAATTAGCCTGGCATAGTGGCACATGCCTTAATCCCAGCTACTCGGGAGGCTGAGGCAGGAGAATCACTTGAACCTGGGAGGCGGAGGTTGCAGTGAGCCAAGATCGTGCCGTTGCACTCCAGCTTGGGTAACGAGTGAAACTCAGTTTCAAAGAAAAAAAAAAAAAAAAAAAAAAGGAAAAATTCTAGTCTAGTGTTTCCCAAACAAATTTGGTGACATCAGTGAACATGGGTGACATGGGTGAATGTGATGAGGACGAATGTTTCTGGGCACAGGTTTTGAGAATCCTCCTCTCGTTCTTTATTTTTGGGTCTCCTCTCTTGGCCTCTCTCTAGGCACCATGTTCATTTAAAAAAAAAAATTAAAGTTGCAGATACCTCTTCCAGTGTGGCCTTTGAGCTGAGCCTGGAGAGATCTCCAGCCTCACCCCACTCCCCTTCGTCCTTGAGTCGATCATCTGGCAGCATCAGCTGCTTCCTTGGCCACGAGGTTCTTCCCTGTTTTATTCCACATAGACAGATCTTTCCTCTATAGGGTGCTCTCTTTTCATCTTGTTTTTTTCTGGCCTTCTGCAAATCCTTCAGTCTCAGCTTGGGTGCCCTGTCCTCCGTGGAGCCTGCCCAGACTTCTCGGATGGACTAATGCCCCTTTGCCTTCACTCTATGGCAAGAATGGGGCAGTTGGACCTCCACAGAGCACTTACCATGCTCTCTGTGACTGTCTACTTTGGTTTCTGTCCCTGTTGAAGATCCTGAGGGCTCCTCCTTGAGGGGAAGGTCAAGGTCTTCTCGTTTAATCCTCAGAACTTCGGACCTTCCAAAGTACGTATTAGGTAATTATCTGCATGGACCTTTAAAATGAAGCTGAAAATATGTACCAAATCCACCCTTAAGAACTCTCCTCCCTCCCCACTAAGAATATCCACCTAGAAGCAACACTAGTGAAAACAAGTAAAAAATGGAGCAGGGTTTATTAAAAAAAAAAAAAGGTTGGTGTGAAGAGCTCAAAGAAACATCAAAAGTCAATTTTTCAATGATGTGCAACTCTTCAAGTCAGAGGAAATTTAATTTTAGGAAGAATAAAGCCAGGACAGATTGAAAACGGAATGATTTGAACATAGAATGTTTTGGCTGCAGGGGACATAATAAACAGAGGACAGAGCCTGCAAAGGACAGAGTGCCGAGCATTTACAGAGGCAAGGGATGTGTAACGTGGGAGCTTTTATCCCGTACCAGGATGTACATTCTTGGTTTTAGTAATAGGTATGTATTTTAATGAATATTCAAAAAAAATTGGATTTTCCTATTTAAGGTCATACTATCATAAGTTTCCTAACTCAAGGCTTTTATTTGAGTCAGGTCAAAGAAAAAAGTATAAAGAAAAATTACGGTAGGTGGTATGTGGGTGGCTGATATACCAATGCCTACTGCTGGGAGATTATTTTAAGAAACTGGACTGGCGATGGAGAATGCAGTTTTCCTGCCCTTTGGATGCACGTGCTTGCTCTGCTGTTCTTGCTTAGGGATGGTTGAATTAAGCAATGCTCCTCCTTCATCATAGCTGGTTGGACCAAGGCTGTTCTTCTGGCCTAAGTTGTGCCAATCTGATTCTCCTTTTCAGGAGTTTAGATTTGGGACCCAGGGAGACCTGATGAGAATTCTGAGTGTGGTATGGTGAGCTTGGTGGTCCAGGGATTGCCATGTTTTGCTATGTGAACTGAAAAGTTTAGATAGCTATGAGATGTATGAGGGAGAGAAGGATACAGGGAAAGAAAAATAAAATAGATGCACAGAGAAAAGAAGAAATGAGAGGCAGAGGCCCTGATCACAGTTCTTTTCCAGATTCCAGTTTCTCCCTAGTCTGACTGCAATCTTACCATTGGTTTTTATGAGACACGCTACCATACTGATAACACATCTCCACCCACCAACCCAATTCACCCCCAGCACTTGTCTCTTAGGCTTCTTTGAGTTACTATTGTTCCTTGTAGCAAAAATCCTCTATCAATGACTATCAAGCAGGTAATTTACCTTCTGTGGACCTCAGTTACTTCATCTAGAAATGGCAGAAGCTAGCTAGTTTTCCTGAAAGCAGAACACCCACCACTGGAGAAAGATGAGAAGATCTTAGGTGCTATTTAGGTCCAACACCAAATATTGTTGAATTGCAGAGTGATTCCATTTGTATATGCCTTCCAGTTCTTCTGATTATATGTCAAGGAGAGGTTCAGTTTGATTCTAGTAGGCTTTCTTAAATGCTTTTCTAATGCTTGTTCATCTCCTTTTTTGACAAAGAGAAACGAGACTTCAGATTGGGAACTTTAAGGGCTATAATAGCCAGCTAGAAATTGGAATTTTTTACGTTGAATTTTTGTTTTTACTGTTATTATTTATCATAAAATTGTTTTAATTCTGGTTTTTTCATTTAGGGCAATGAGTCACAACTTCCTTTAAAAATATCTTTAAGATGGGGAGAGAAAAACCAGCTATTCCTTACAGTGGAATTCCAATTATAAATTCTGAATGACAGAAATAGAAAATTACCATTTGGCCAACACCACAGTAATTACTATTGCAGGCAAGAATCATCAGTGAATGTTAAAATTAGTGGGTAAAATTAAAGTGAGAAACAGGATATTTGCACAGTCTCATAGTCTAAAAGAATCTCCCCACAAGACACTATTAAGTACAAAGGAGGAAATAATACCTTTACAGTGGAGAAGAGGCTGATGCTGCTTTCACAAAGAGACCAAAGTTAATAGAACATTAAACACCCCTGACACGAGGCACAGAGAAGGTGCAGCACCACTGTCAAAAATTTTTAACTTAAACTAATCATAAGAAAACATCAGACAAACGTAAACTGACAGATATTTTATAAAGTAGCTGGTCATTGCTCTTTGATCATGTTGAGGTCCTGAGAGACAATGAAAGACTGAGGACCTGTCACAGATTGGAGGAGACTAAGGAGGCATGACAATTGCACACAATGCTGCCATGGATGTGCTTTGAATCCTGGGCTGGGTCTTGGTTTGGGTCCTGGGCTGGGTCTTGGTTTGTATCCTGGGTTGGGTCTTAGACTGGGTCCTGGGCTGGGTCTTGGTTTGGGTCCTGGGTTGGATCTTGGTTTGGGTCCTGGGTTGGATCTTGGTTTGGGTCCTGGGTTGTCTTTGTTTGGGTCTTGGGTGGGGTCTTGGTTTGGGTCCTGGGCTGGGTCTTGGTTTGTATGCTGGGTTGGGTCTCTTAGACTGGGTCTTGGGCTGGGTCTTGGTTTGGGTCCTGGGTTGGGTCTTGGTTTGGGTCCTGGGTTGAGTCTTTGTTTGGGTCATGGGCTGGGTCTTGGTTTGGGTCCTGGGTTGAGTCTTTGTTTGGGTCTTGGGTGGGGTCTTGGTTTGGGTCCTGGGCTGGGTCTTGGTTTGTACCCTGGGTTGGGTCTTAGACTGGATCCTGGGCTGGGTCTTGGTTTGGATCCTGGTTGAGTCATGGTTTGGATCCCTGGTTGGGTGTTGGTTTGAATCCTGGGTTGGGTCTTTATTGGGATTTTGAGTTGGGTCTTGGACCAGGAAATGACATTGGCGGGCATTTGATTATATTTGAGTAAGATCTGTAAATTACTTAATAATATTGTGTTCATGTTAATTTCCTGCTTTTTAATAATTAGACTATGGTTATGTGAAATGGAAACATTTTGGGAATCTGGGTGAAGGGTGTACAGGTATACTAGTTTTGCAACTTTTCCCCTCTAAGTCTGAAATTATTTCAACATGAAAAACTAAAACAAACTGTAACAATTTCATTTTTTCCTAGACCAGTGGTTCCCAAGTGGGTCACTTATGCCTCTTGGGGGACATTTGGCAAATGTCTGGAGAAATCTCTGGCCATTGCAGCCAGTGGGTAGAAGCCAGGGGTGCCCCCACACATCCTACGAACAGTGCACTGAGTGCCCCCACAACAAAGAATCACTGGGCTCAAATATCATCAATGCTGAGACTGGCACACTACACCGTTCTAGAACAACTCAGGTTTACAAAATATATAAACACGAGGATGTCAAGAGAATAATAATATAGGAGTTGTGTGACAGCTGGTATACAAGTGCCGGAACCACATTAGAATTGATCTCTGCATTCCTACCTGGATATAACATTTTGGAGTCTGTGAGTTCAGGGACAGTGCCATTCAAGGTTAGAGGTGCCAGGTGGGAAGCATTGTGACCGCTCACTGCGAGTGGCCATCATTAGTAAACTATTTTCTTTCTTTCCCCTGGTCCAAAGCGAGCACATCAATCTGACCATTTCTAATGAGATATATAGGATAATACTGCTTGGATGAGACTTGCTGTCAGCCACTGCCTGGTGGGCTTAGAGAAAGAAACGATCCTTCATTAATTAACCTTCACTTTCTATGTAGATTCACTCATTGAGATGCAGGTAATTAAACCAAGGTCATTTCAAGGACTGACGGGGGGGAAAAAAACCTCAGCAGTTGGAAGGTGGTGCAGTTTTTTGGGTAGAGGACTTGGAATTCTATTTTTATCTTGTGCAGAATTGTGGAATCATCTTTTCTTGACTTTTAAATAATCTAACCCTGTTTTAGTGGGAGATTCTTAAGTTCATCTCAAAATTATATCTCAGAAATTTTTCAAGATTTAGGTTATTTTAGGTTATAGATAACCTCCTGTGGGTTTCAGAAATAAGTGTTAAGGCAGAAATTTAATTTAGGGGAGATAAACCATGTAAAGGAAAGGAAATAGAATTATGTTTGAGAGATGAAAACCCATTTTATTGGAGGGTGCAGAGGAGTGCAATTGCTATTCTTAGTTTGAATTTTGTAGTTCTTGATTTTTATTGCTTGTAATATTGGGCCTGCATGATACAGTGGTTAAGAACATGGATTTCAAGTTGGGTAGATATGATTTCGCATCCTAGTTCTGCCATAGACTCAGACCCTGGGTCATTCATTTCACTTATTTAGCCTTGGTTTCCTCATCTGTTAAGTGGGTCTATTGCTGGTCCTTACTTTCATGGCTGTTGGCGGGGTTCAGTGAAATATGGCTGGTGTAATAGTTAGAAAAGGATCCATTCCCAGGGTGCACATAGGAATGATTGCTACCTCTTAAGAAATGTTTGCTATGTGCCATGCAGTATTCCAAGGGTTTACATTCCAAGTATTCCATCAGCCTTCTGAGTTAGGTTCTGTTACTGTATCTGTTTTATAGATGAGGAACTAAGACACAGAGTGGACAAGTAATTTTCCTAAGACACCACAGCCATGAAGTAGCAGAGTCAGGAGTTGAACCTAGTTGGGTGGTTGATCTTCACCCCCATCCCGTACCATTTCAGTGCGTAAACCATTGGTTCTTATTAATATCATCCCTCGTTGTCTTAAAAATAAAGTCCACTCAGGAATACTTTTCTCTTGGGAAAAAAGGTGGTTCTTAGGTGGTACAAGGAATGAGTTCCTGGAGGCCTACAATAGTCATGTCACAAATTTCAGAGAATGCACATTTTGCTTATTAGTAAAAAATATGTAATCGCCATTGGGACTTATCGCCACCTTGTGGCAGGCTCAGGCATGACAAGACAGCCTTGGCTGCCCTGTTCGCAGTCCTGTGGATTTTCATCTTGGCCCCTAAAATGTGCTTTGAAAAAAGATGTCTGCCATGTCACAATCTCAAAGCCACTTCGAGTCTGAAGGGAATGTATTTGGAATTGAGGTGTTACATTAAAGTTCTAGTATTACAATAGAAGCCAATGACGTTTGGCTTGCCAGTGTCCCTTAAAGAAGATTGTATGAATTTCTTGGCATGCCTGGCTAAGCACTTTGCCTTTAATCGTAAAGGCGCAATGCTTAATTTGTTAAACATATACCGAATCAGAAGTAGGGCCATTCACTGTATCTAATATCGCTAGCAGTTATTAAAGTCAGTTTTTATCTGTTTAAACAGGTCATAAAAAAGTGAAATCTGAAATAAAGGACTAACTCCCTCCTTCCTATAATATTTAATACATGCTCAAAATTTCAATTAAGAATCAGTGCAAAGCAGAAGAGAGAGAATAGCTTAAAAGGTATAAAATAAAGTTTCAGTTTCACCGCTATTTGTGTTCTAATTAAGGTCGGCCAACCTTTAAATGATGCAGTGTTTTTCATTAACTCACACTAAAATCATATCAAATCAGAATTCTTTCCCCCACACCCCAACACATTCCTTGGTGTTTTATAAAACAGCAGACGCATTTCTGTCCTATCTTGACTACTCCCAACTGTATGTAAGCTGAGGAAATGCCTCCAATTTACCATACTTTTGTTTCTCTTATTCTTTTTGTTATTCTTACTCTTTTCTTCCATTTTATGATATCACAAGTTTCAAACAATCCTTCATGCTAGAAGTGAACATTACTCTGCATGAAATCTGTGGCTCTTGTAACATAAATGTAAGCTGCTTGCCTTGTGGCAGAAATATCACTTAACCCTTTGATATTAATTAATTTTATTTAAAAATTATAAAGAGGGCTACTGCATGATTTTATAATAATTCATGAAGACATGTATAGAAACCTCTATCCTTCCATTTCCAGTGATCTGGAAACACCAGTGTTAAGAGCTTGATGTATGTGGGTTTCTATTGTTGCCCATGCTCATGCAAAGGTACACAGCACATATACACACATTTAGCCTCTCTGTGCCCTGGCACCTGTTATCTGTAGAGTGAGGGACAATAAGACAGATCTCCAATCTTTTTTCATACTTTTGAAACCTAAAAGGCTCTGAAAGCCAAAAGTCTTTTTATAACTCATTTGGAAGCAAAGCCTGTCCTAAACCGACATAAGGCTATTTATAGTCATTATTTATCCCATCTAGTGAAAATGTTCACATCTTTTGATGTGGAAAAACAATGTTTTTAATATGCGTTTGCTATCCCAGATCCCACTGCAGGATTAGATAATCCATGGCAAGTGCTTCTGGGATGGGCAGCCTCTATAATGAGCCCTGACGACCCTCTCTTCCTGGTATTTATGGCCTTGTGTAAACTCTCCCTGTGAATGTGAGCTGAACTTGTTGGCTCTTTCCCAATGAACAGAATATGGCAGAAGTGATGGGATGCTACTTTGAACAGTAGATTAGATGGGATGTAATTTTCATCTTGCATGCCTTCTCTCATCCTCTCTTGAATTGCTTGCCCTGGGGAAAGTTGGCTGCCATATTGGAAGGTAACTCTGTAGAAAAGTTCAAGTGGTGAAGAATTAAGGTGAGCCACAGCTATGTGAGTGAGACTGAAAGTAGATCCTCCCAGTCCCAGTCAAGCCTTCAGATGAGATCACAGCCCTGGGTGGCATCCTGACTGTAACCAAGGTCAAGACCCCTTGAGATGGAGGCACCTAGCTAAGCTGCTAAGCCTTGCCTGGATTTCTGACCCTTAGGAACTGTGAGATAATACTTTTTTTTTTTTGTCAGTTTAAGCTGTTAAGTTTTGAGCATTTTGCTATACAGCAATAGATAACTAATACAGCACTATATCACTATATTACTTCCTAAAATTCAAAGTATTCTGACTTACAAAACATATCTGGTCCTAAGACTCAGATGGCTCTATAGTACCTACTTCATAGGGCCATACTTGTTAATTACTTAAAATCATGCATGGTACATTGTAGTGGTCAATAAATATTCATTACTTTTAATCTTGCCAAAATTTTTTCTATTGATTTATTAAATGAGATTATACCACTTATTCAGTTGTTGGTATTACTACTTGCCAACACATTATTCTGCAGCTTGCTTTCCCCAACCTCATGCTCCTGCCCCATTTAACAGTATTTTACAGAATCTTCCAGGTCAATATAGGTATAATTTTAGTCATTTAAAAAATCAGTCAGATTCCTTACTGATAAACATTTTTTTTAGTTATTTTTTTCTTTCTAGTTATTCTAGTTATTTTTTTCTTTGTTTTGGTCACTGTAGACAATACTGCAAAGACTCTCAAGACTATTTTCCACTCAGCTGAGTAGTCCAAATTCAGCTTTTTAAAGTCAGGTTTAGCCAAGATGGCCAAATATGAACAGCTCTATTGGTTCCCAGCAAGAACAATGCAGAGGGTGAGTGATCACCACATTTCCAAATGCGTCTTTGCTGCCCATAGACCAGGAGATTCCTGGACTGAAAAGTGCCATGGGTTTTTAGCATGGCTGTTTCAGCCAGCACAAAACTCTGCAGAAAAACTCATACAAATCTGGGCAGCTGTTTCAACTGGTGCCTGGAATGCCTGGGAGACAGAGCTGACAATTCAACTGAAAAAAAGGGGGCTGAAACAGGGAGCCAGGTGATCTGGCTCAGCGGTTCCTACCCCCACAAAGACCAGCAATTCGAAACGCTCTGGATTGAGAGTTTCATGGCAAGTGCAGCTGGACCTGCAATGGTCCAGGTCAGTGAGGGGAAGGGCATCCATCATTACCGGGCAGTCCGCCACTACTGAGGCAGTCCACCATTACTGAGGCAGTCCACCATTACCGAGGCAGTTCTAACTATACCTCTGTAAACAAAACGCAAGGAAGTTCACACAACAGCTGGGCAGAGCCCACCACAGCTCAGCAATGCCTCTGCTGGCAGACTGTGACTAGGCTACCTCCTGGCTGGGCAGGGTGTCTCTGAAAAAAGGCAGCAGCACACCAGGAACTTAAAAATAAAGCCCCACTTTCCCAGGACAGAGCACCTGGGAAAAAAGGTGGTTATGAGTTCCGCTGCAGCAGAATTAAACGTACATGCCAAGCAGCTCTGAATGGAACAATGGGGCTGCCAGCTCAGCTCTTGAGCTCCTATAAGGGACAGACTGTCTCCTGTCTCCTCAAGCAGCTCCCCAAACCCTGTATATCCAAAGAGACACCCCATAAAGTAGAGCTCAGGCTGACATCTGGCAGGTATCCTTCTGGGATGAAGATAACAGAAGAAGAAACTGGCAGCAACCCTTACAATTCTGCAATTGCTGCAGGTGATCCCCAGGCAATCAGGGTCTGGAGTGGACCTCCAGCAGTCCTACAGCAGAGGAGCCTGAGTGTTAGAAGAAAAACTAAAAAACAGAAATAACTTCAACATCAACAAAAAGGACATCCACTCAGAGACCGCATCTGAAAGTCACCAACTACAAAGACCATAGGTAGATAAATCCACAAAGATGGGAAGAAACTAGTGCAAAAAGGATGAAAACACCAAAAACCAGAACGCCTCTCCTCATCCAAGGGATCATAGCTCCTCACCCAAGGGAGCAAAGCTGGATGGAGAATGAGTCTGATGAATTGATGGAAACAGGCTTCAGAAGGTAGGTAATAATACACTTCTCTGAGCTAAAAGAACATGTGCTAACCCAATGCAAAGAAACTAAGAACCTTGAAAAAAGGTTTGATGAAATGCTAACGAGAATAAACAGCTTACAGAAGAATATAAATGAATTGATGGAACTGAAAAACACAACACAAGAACTTCACAAAGCATACACAAGTTTCAATAGCCAAATTGACCAAGCGGAAGAAAGGATATCAGAGACTGAAGATCAACTCAATGAAATAAAATGAGAAGGCAAGATTAGAGAAAAAAGAGTGAAAAGAGATGAACAAAGCCTCCAAGAAATATGGGATTATATGAAAAGGCTTAATCTACGTTTGATAGGAGTACCTGAATGTGATGGAGAGAATGAATCCAAGTTGGAAAACACTCTTCAGGGTATTATCCAGGAGAACTTTCCCAACCTAGCAAGGCAGGCCAACATTCAAGTCCAGGAAATACAGAGAATACCACAAAGATATTCCTCAAGAAGAAGAAATATTCCCCAAGGCACATAATTCTCAGATTCACCAGGGTTGAAGTGAAGGAAAAAATGCTAAGGACAGCCAGAGAGAAAGGTCAGGTTACTCAAAAAGGGAAGCCCATCAAACTCACAGTGGTGCTCTCCACAGAAACCCTGCAAGTCAGAAGAGAGTGGGGGCCAATATTCAACATCCTTAAACAAAAGAACTTTCAACCTAGAATTTCATATCTAGCCAAACTAAGCTTCATAAGTGAAGGAGAAATAAAATCCTTTATGAACAAGCAATTGCAGAGACATTTTGTCACCACCAGGCCTGCCTTACAAGAGCTCCTGAAAGAAGCACTAAACATAGAAAGGAACATCCAGTACCAGTCACTCCAAAAATGTACCACATGGTAAAGAGCATTGACACAATGAAGAAACTGCAACAACTAATGGGCAAAACAACCAGCTAGTATCAAAATGGCAGGATCAAATTCACACATAACAATATTAATCTTAAATGTAAATGGGCTAAATGCCCCAATCGAAAGACACAGACTGGCACATTGGATAAAAAGTCAAAACCCATCGGTGTGCTGTATCCAGGAAACCCATCTCATGTGCAAGGACATACATAGGCTCAAAATAAAGGGATGGAGGAAGATTTACCAAGGAAATGAACAGCAAAAAAAAGCAGGAGTTGCAATCCTAGTCTCTGATAAAATAGACTTTAAACCAACAAAGATCAAAAGAGACAAAGAAGGGCATTACATAATGGTAAAAGGACCAATGCAACAAGAAGAGCTAATGATCCTAAATATATATGCACCCAAAACAGGAGCACCCAGATACATAAAGAAAGTTCTTAGTGACCTACAAAGAGACTTAGACTCTCACACAATAGTACTGGGAGACTTTAGCACTCCACTTTCAATATTAGACAGATCAACGTGACAGAAAATTAACAGGGTTATCCAGGACTTGAACTCAGATCTGTACCAAGCAAACCTAATAGACATTTACAGAACTCTCCACCCCAAATCCACAGAATATACATTCTTCTCAGCACCACATTGCACTTACTCTAAAATTGACCACATAATTGGAAGTAAATCACTCCTCAGCGTATGCAAAAGAATGGAAATCACAACAAACAGTCTCTCAGACCACAGGGCAATCAAATTAGAACTCAGGATTAAGAAACTCACTCAGAACCACACAACTTGCTGGAAACTAAACAACTGGCTCTTGAATGTTGACTGGATAAAGAATGAAATGAAGGCAGAAATAAAGATGTTCTTAGAAACCAGCGAAAATGAAGACACAACGTACCAGAATCTCTGGGACACATTTAAAGTGTGTCTAGAGGGAAATTTATAGCAAATAAATGCCCACATGAGAAGCAAGGAAAGATCTAAAATCGACACCCTATCATCAAAATTGAAAGAGCTATAGGAGCAATATCAAAAACACTCAAAAGCTAGCAGAAGACAAGAAATAACTAAGATCAGAGCAGAACTGAAGGAGAGAGAGACACAAAAAACCCTTTAAAAAATTATTAAATCCAGGAGCTGGTTTTTTGAAAAGATCAACAAAATAGACCACTCACCAGATTAATAAAAAAGAAAGAGAGAAGAATCAAATAGAATCAATAAAATACGATAAAGGGGATATCTCCACAGATTCCACATAAATACAAACTACCATCAGAGATTACTACAAACAGCTCCATGCAAATAAACCAGTAAATCTGGAAGAAATGGATAAATTCCTGGACACTTGCACCCTCCCAAGCCTAAACCAGGAAGAAGTTGAAACTCTGAATAGACCAGTAACAAGGGCTGAAGTTGAGGCAACAATTAACAGTCTACTAACTAAAAAAAGCCAAGGTCCAGATGGGTTCACAGCCAAATTCTACCAGACATGCAAAGAGGAGCTGGTACCACTCCTTCTGAAACTATTACAAACAATCCAAAAATATGGAATCCTTCCCAAATCATATTATGAAACCAACATCAGCCTGATACCAAAACCCAGAAGAGACTCAATAAAAAAAGAAAACTTCAGGCCAATATCCATGATGAACATAGATGCAAAAATCTTCAATAAAATACTGGCAAACCGATTACAACAGCACATCAAAAAGTTTATCCATCATGATCAAGTAGACTTCATCCCAGGGATGCAAGGCTAGTTCAACATACACAAGTCCATAAACGTAATCCACCACAGAAACAGAACCAAGACAAAAACCACATGATTATCTCAATAGATGCAGAGAAGGCCTTTGACAAAATTCAACAGCCCTTTACGCTAAAAACTCTCAATAAACTAGGTATCAATGGAACATATTTCAAAATAAGAAAAGCTATTTATGACAAACCCACAGCCAATATCATACTGAATGGGCAAAAACTGGAAGCATTCCCTTTGAAATCTGGCACTAGACAAGGATGCCCTCTCTCACCACTCCTATCCAGTATAGTATTGGAAGTTCTAGCCAGAGCAATCAGGCTAGATAAAGAAATATAGGGTATTCAATTAGGAAAGGAGGAAGCTAAATTGTCTCTATTTGCAGATGACATAATTGTATATTTAGAAGACCCCATCGTCTCAGCCCAAAATCTCCTGAAAGTGATAAGCAACTTCAGCAAAGTTTCAGGATACAAAATCAATGTGCAAAAATCACAAGCATTCCTATATACCAATAACAGACTGAAAGACAGCTAAATCAAGAATGAACTGCCATTCACAATTGCTACAAAGAGAATAAAATACCTAGGAATAGAACTAACAAAGGATGTAAAGGACCTCTTCAAGAACTACAAACCACTGCTCAAGGAAATAAGAGCAGACACAAACAGATGGAAAAACATTCCATGCTCATGGTTAGGAAGAATCAATATTGTGAAAATGGCCATAATTCTCAAAGTAATTTGTAGATTCAATGCTATCCTCATCAAGCTACCTATGACCCTCTTCACAGAATTGGAAAAAATCACCTCAAACTTCATATGGAACCAAAAGAGAGCTCACATAGCCAAGACAATCCTAAGCAAAAAGAACAAAACTGGAGGCATTACGCTATCCAAATTCAAACTACATTACAAGGCTACAGTAATCAAAACAGCATGGTACTGGTACCAAAACAGAGATGTAGACCAATGGAACAGAACAGAGGCCTCAGAGGCAATGCCACACATCTAGAAGCATCTGATCTTTGAAAAACCTGACAAAAACAATCAATGGGGAAAGGATTCCTTGTTTAATAAGTGGTGTTGGGAAAACTGGCTAGCCATGTGCAGAAAGCAGAAACTGGACCCCTTCTTGACATCTTACACTAAAATTAACTCCAGATGGATTAAACACTTAAACATAAGACCTAACACCATAAAAACCCTAGAAGAAAACCTAGGCAAAACCATTTAGGACATAGGCATAGGCAAGGACTTCATGACTAAAACACCAAAAGCATTGGCAACAAAAGCCAAAATAGACAAATGGGATCTAGTTAAACTCCAGAGCTTCTGTACAGCAAAAGAAACAATTATTAGAGTGAACCGGCAACCAACAGAATGGAAAAAACGTTTTGCAATTTTACCCATCTGATAAAGGGCTAATATCCAGAATCTACAAATAACTAAAACAGATTTCCAAGAAAAAAAAAGAAAAAAAAACTCCATTCAAAAGTGGGTGATGGATATGAACAGACACTTTTCAAATGAAGACATATATGAGGCCAACAACATATGAAAAAATGCTCATCACTGATCATTAGAGAAATGCAAATCAAAACCACATTAAGATACCATCTCACGCCAGTTAGAATGGCGATCATTAAAAAGTCTGGAGACAACGGATGCTGGAGAGGATGTGGAGAAATAGGAACACTTTTACACTGTTGGTGGGAGTGTAAATTAGTTTAACCGCTGTGGAAGACAGTGTGGTGTTTCCTCAAGGACCTAGAAATAGAAATTCCATTTGACCCAGCAATCCCATTACTGGGTATATATCCAAAGGATTATAAATCATTTTATTATAAAGACGCATGCATACATATGTTCATTGCAACACTGTTTACAATAGCAAAGACCTGGAACCAACCCAGATGCCCACTGATGATAGACTGGACAAGGAAAATATGGTACATATACACCATGGAATACTATGCAGCCTTAAAAATTATGAGTTTGTGTCATTTGCTGGGACATGGATGAATCTGGAAACCATCATTCTCAGCAAACTGACACAAGAACAGAAAATCAAACACTGTATGTTCTCACTCATAGGTGGGTGTTGAACAATGAGAACACATTGACACGGGGAGGGGAGCATCATACAATGGGGTCTGTTGGGGGGGATAGGGGAGGGACATCGGTGGTAGGGAGGATAGGGAGGGATAACACGGTGAGAAATGCCAGATATAGGTGATGGGGGATGGAGGCAGCAAACCACATTGCTATGTGTGTACCTATGCAACAATCCTGCGTGATCTGCACATGTACCCCAGAACCTAAAGTGCAATTAAGAAATATATATAAAGTCAGGTTTATAGAGGTATGATTTACACACAGTCAAATTCAACTCTTTTAGTGTACAGTTCTATATGTTTTGACAATGTATACAGTCATATAGACTACCACTGTAATCAAGCTATGCAACAATTCTGTCATCCTCAAATTTAATTTTGCTTAATATCTTTTGTTTTTCTAAAAAGGTAGCAACTACAAAACAATATCAGCGCAGCTTTGTAGGCTATAACCGTGTAACCTATCCTCCCTCCACTCCAACATTAAAAGAAAAATCCAGCCAAACTGAAATGGCTCTTCAATTACTCTCAAGTTTTTAAACCTTTGCCAAAAGTGTTTGAGCTTAATTAAGTTAAAATATTTCAAAGGGAACCCAGTTGTAATAATTTGTTTATAATACAAGCTTCCCTTTGATCATGAATGTTCACTTTTATGGAACCCCTGTTATCATTCTTGGGATAAGGGATAAAGTAAATTAACTTTGCGTTGGAGAAAAAAAAAAAAACAACACAGGAAATTAAAGAAGTACCTGAGGTGAACTGCCTTATTAAGATGTGACTTTATTGAGCCATTGGGCCAGTGGGGTGGAAACACAGAAAGTCTGGGTGGGGGGCGGGGAATGGTGTGAATTGCTTAGATATTATGGATACCGTTTATTAAAAAGATAGCTTTAAAAAATGCGCTTAATATCCCTCTTTCTGGTCCCAGTGTGAACCCTCCTGGTTCTTGCGAAAGGGAAACATTGCCGTGAGAAAGTTAGCAAACAATGGTGCAGCACGCTTTCTTAATTTGGCTGGAAGTAACTGGGGAAGGGTTTTACATCCGTGCTGGTGGGTGTCCCTGGCCTGAGGAAATTCAGTGCCACCTTTCCAATTCTTCCTTTCTTACTTGCTTTGAAAAGTAGGTCTATATTTACTCTAATTGTATTTAAAAATCTGCTTTTGGGATCTCTCTTTCCCTCCTACTATTTCCTCCCTTTTCTCAGCTTAATTTTGTTTTCTTTTGACAAATAGCATTTTTTTTTTTTTTAAAAAGATCTCTATATTAACTCCAACTAGAGAATAGCTGAGATGCTGAGAGTATTAGGAGCTAGACTGGGCTAGAATTTGCTCTAAGATACTGGCAATGAGATGTAGAAAGAACAGGAAATTTAAAAAATATTTTTGCTAGATACCTGGTTTCTGATGCCAACTCTACCACTTAAAAGCGCTGAGCATTTAGAGACTTTACTCACCCTCTCTGTAACTCAATTGACTTTTTTCACGGAATTACTGGAAATGTCAAGAGAATTAAGGCATGTGAAAAGACTTCGAAAACCATTAATTGCCTGCACAGAGAAGCATTTGTGGAATTTACGTAATAGGACTTGGGTTGTTTCCTGGGTCTGCCCCCTCATGACCTACTTAATCTCCGCCAGTCTCATATTCTTTTTTTTTTTTTTTTTTTTTTGAGACAGAGTCTTACTCTGTTGCCCAGGCTGGAGTGCAATGGTGTGATCTCAGCTCACTACAACCTCCGCCTCCTGGGTTCAAGCAATTCTCTTGCCTCAGCCTCCTGAGTAGCTGGGATTACAGGTGTCCACCACCACGCCCAGCTAATTTTTGTATGTTTAGTAGAGACGGGGGTTTCACCATGTTGGTAAGGATGGTCTCGAACTCCTGACCTCAGGTGATCCACCCACCTCGGCCTCCCAAAGTGTTGGAATTACAGGTGTGAGCTACTGCGCCCAGTCCGATCTCATATTCTTTACAGGTGATACCTTCTCAAGAGGCTGGTGTGGCTTTAACAGTTAATGTAGGTTCAAGTGTTCTGTAAACTCTAAAGCAAGAGTTGGGAAACTTTCTGAATATACATACTAAATATTTGAGGCTTTGAAGGCTATATGTTTCTGTTGCAACTGTTTAATTTTACCATTGCAGTATAAAATAAGTCATAGACAATACATAAATGAGTGGATGCGACTGTGTTCCCATAAAACTTTATTTACAAAACAAGTGGCAGGCCAGATCTGGCCTCACCTGCCACAGTTTGCTGGCTCCTGTTCTGAAGCATATGATACAGCTTCACTGAATTGTCATTTAAAGTGGTTTAAAAGCTGTCTATAACGACTGTTCTTCATGGGAAAGTGGGGTGGTGATTATGAGCTAGTATTGTGTGATATCAAAAGGGAGTGTGGTGGGATGTGTGAATTGCTCCATAAGCAGTGTGGAGACTTTGAAGGAAAAATTTAGTGGCCTCCATACCACAAATCTGTATACCAAGATAAACGATAAATGCATGAATAAATAATAAAATTACAAATGAATGAATGAATGAGGGAACAAATGAATCAAAACCAAATTAACTGCTGGGTCTCATGGCTCATGCCTGTAATCCCAGCACTTTGGGAGGCCAAGGTGGGCAGATCATCTGAGGTCAGGAGTTTAAGACTAGCCTGGCCAGCATGGTAAAATACCATGTCTATTAAAAAATACAAAAGTTAGCTGGGCATGGTGATGGGTGCCTGTAATCCCAGCTACTCAGGAGGCTGAGGCAGGGAGAATTGCTTGATACTGGGAGGTGGAAGTTGCAGTGAGCCAAGATAAAATAAAGCCATAAAAACACTAGAAGAAACCAGGAGATCATTGCTTGGTAACCTTGGCCGGGGAGCAGACATTTTACATGTGACTCAAAATCTAGAAACCATTAAAAAAAAAAAAAACCCTGATAAATTTAAGCTTATAATTAAAAATATGTATGATCAAAAATATCAAAAGCAAAGTAAAATGTGAAAGGATAAACTGGGGAATAGTGCAACTTATATCATGGACAAGAAGTTAACCTTCTACTATACAAAGATTTCCTAGAATTTAATAAGAAAATGACCAAAGATCTAAATAGAAAATGGTTAAATGATAAGAACAGATGATCCACAGGAAAAGGAACCATAAAGCAGAAACCAAGAGAATAGAAGCCACCAAAAGCCCCAAGATTGCTGAGCCACTGAATGTCCTGATTTTGGAAGTACTTACTTCGAAACTTACTGTTATGAGATAAAAATGCATTTTATTTGAACAATTTCGATTCTGCCATTCTGTTATTTATAGCACAAATCATCCTAATTAAAACAGATTAATGGTCAGGAGACCCTTTCTCCAATAGTAGGAGATTAAATAAAGTCCCTGGAATTTAGATTCCTGCTGTCTCCTAGAGAGAAAGAAGAAAAAGCAGAGAATTCTCGAGTAACCAATTTCAACATTAAAATGACAGATTAATCACCGATTTAAATGCGTTTTCTTAGAAGGCATGCATTGGTTATTCATTGTTACACAACAAATTACTTCCAAAGTTAGCAGCCTGAAATAAAAAATATTCATTATCACTCAGTTTCTGAGAATCAGGAATTGAGTAGTGGCTCGGCTGAATGGTTCTGGCTTAGTGATTCTCCTGAGGTTCTAGTAAAAATGACGGCCAGGGTTGCAGTCATCTGACAGTGTGACCAGGATGTGGGGTCGGAGGAACCTGCTTCCATGATGGCTCACTCATGAGGCTGTGGCGCAATCTCTTAGTTTCTTGAACGTGGACTCCCTCACTCTCCCGACCAAGCCATATGCTGCTTGAGTGTCCACATAACAGGATATCTGGCTCCTAAGACAGACAAAGCAGAAATGTCAAGGCATCTGAGGACCTCGTCTCAGAAGTCACATACCTTTATTTCAACAATATCTTCTAGGTCAGGGGTCCCCATCCCCTGGGCCACAGACTGATACTGGCCTGTTGGGAGCTGGGCTGCCACAGCAGGAGGTGAGCAGTGGATGAGAGAATGAAGCATCATCTGTATTTATAGCTGCTCCCCATCACTCCCTTGAGCTGCACATGCAAGGGATCTATGTTGTGTCCTCATGAGAATCTAATGCCTGATGATCTGTCACTGTCTCCTATCACCCCCAGATGGGGACTGTCTAATTGCAGCAAAGCAAGCACAGGCCTCCCCCTGATTCTACATTATGGTGAGTTGTATAATTATTTTATTGTATGTTACAATGTAACAATAATATAAATGAAGTACACAATAAATGTAATGCACTTGCATCATTCTGAAATCATCACCTCCTCCGTCTCCGGGTCTGTGGAAAAATTGTCTTCCACAAAACTGCTCCTTGGTGCCAAACAGTTTGGGAACACTGTTCTAGGTCACACAGGTCACCCCTATTTGGTATGAGAGGGGCTACCTAAGCCAGGTATGCAAGAAGGCAAAGATCACTAAGGCCATCATGGCAGCTGGTATCACAAATAACTAGATTAGGTTTTTTACTTATTGCTCTGGTTACAAGTTCTTTATATAAGAAAATAAGGAAAATTACATTTATATCTGTGACTGTAAGATTTATACAATGAATATCTCTCAATAGGCTTGGGTTAAGAGCTGGGTCATAGATAATTAGATAGTGAGTACACCTTCTAATGAGATTCTGCTGTGAAAGTTTTGTATGCTTTTGTGATGACTGTATTAATATGTTTTGCTAGGTAAGCAGGGATACATTTTGCATCATGTTTATGTATTTTCAGAGCTTATTCTGTCAGACGATCTCACTATTTTATAAATGTGGGCCTTAGAATCTATAAGCAAAGACAGAGCATCCCCCACCCTGGCCCACCATCACAATTTCTGGCACCATCTCTACAAGTACATGATTGATTGATTAAATCCTGTATTATAGAGCTGGGTCCAGGTAATTTATCTTGAAAAATTTTCACCACAGGTGTTACCGTCACCCAGTGCAGCAGTTGTAAAAATTATCTCAATGATGCTTTTGTGAATCATTTGGGTTTAAGCAATGAGCATCACCATGAACTCACGGGAAAGTATTAATTGCAAAATGTGCCCCCAAGTAGCTAAGTAAATTAACTTGCTGCATGGGATTATAGGTGTTAAACCAATTAAATTTTAGAAAGCATCTGCCACAAATAATGATTTTTGTTTTCAAAGTAGTTAATATTAAGACATTTCTAAAAGTAGTTAAACAGCAGGACCAATAGTCTATTTAGATGTATTCAAACTTATGTCAAGAAATTACCATCAAAGGGTTAGAAGACCCTTGTCCTCATCTGTGCTGTAGCATTTATTTATTCTTCCAACCGATATTTATTGAGGACTCACCAATGTGTCAGGCATCGTACACAGGGGTATTGATATGGTTTGGAGTTGTGTCCCCTCCCAAAGCTCATGATGACTTGCCATCCCAGTGTTGGAGGAGGGGCCTGGTAAGAGGTGATTGAATTGCGGAGGTGGATTTCCTTTTTGCTATTCCCATGACAGTGAGTTATCATGAGATCTGTCTGGGTAAAGTGTGTGGCACCTTCCCCTACTATCTCTTCCTTAGGCTCTGGCCATGTAGGATGCACCTGGTTCCCCTTTGTCTTCCCCTGTGATTGTAAGTTTCCTGAGGCCTCAAAAGCCCCACGTCCTGTCAGCCTGTAAAGCTGTGAGCCAATTAAATTTCTTTTCTTTATAATTTATCCAGTTTCAGGTGTTTATTTATAGCAGTACAAGCACAGACTAATACAAGTATGCATACAGATAATCCCAAAATGGCTTTATATAATTAGAATAATTGAGACAGAATTTATTTTAAAATTAGATGGTAGCAGGAATATGGAAGAGAGCTTTAACAAAACTGTTTTAAACTGCTTGACATTATTTGACTCTCCATGGACCCACTCCTGGTAATTCTTTTTATTAGTTTTTAGGACAATGCAAACCTACCTATGTACATGCAAGTGTGTGTGTTTATAGTGTCTCTTCCAGATTGCCTTGAGGATGTATGCATTACTTTTGTGAAATATTAGAAAAACAAAAAAATTAGATTACAATAATATTTACCCATAATATCACCATATAGCCATTGTTAATGTTTTATTTTATTTTATTTTATCTTTATTACAGGTTTTATTCTATCTCCATAGAAATGTGTAACATTTAATGAAATTGGCATCATACTAAATTTATTATTTTGTGAGCTGTTTTTAAAATCAATAGTCATGATAATTCTCCAGTGTCATTAAATAGACTTAGGATGTTTTAAATGTTCTCATTTGCTAATTTTGTTGGTTGTCGCCAGGTCCTCACTGTTATAAGTAATACTGCAGTAAGTGTCTTTGGAAATAAGTCCTTGTTTGTGTTGGACACACACAAGTTTCTAGGAGTGGATATTAATATTTTAATATGTTTTAAGAACAGTGATAATTCTCATTCCAATTTATACTTCCGTTAGCAGAGCATGAGTGCCTGTTTCATAGTGACATCCTCACCAATAATAAATATCATCTTTTATCTTCATATTTGCCAATTTTATTCACATTCTTTTATTTCACAATTATTGACTCTAAAGTTGAACTTTTTTCATTTTTATTAGCCACATATTTTTTTCTATTATTAAGTGTCTGCTCACGTTCTTTGCTCATTTTTCAAAGGGAGGCATTCTTTTTCTTATTCATGATTAATAAGAATATCTTTTTTGACAAGATCATAATTTTATCACATATATTGCAATATCAGGTAATACCTGGCCATTTGCCTTTTATTTTTATTTATAGTATTTTTGACACATATATGATTAAACATGCTTAACTAAATTGTACAATTATATATCTAAAAACAAACATAATTATAAGTAAAAAAAAATTGACTTGTTTTGTTGCATGGATCTAATTTGAAATTGTCTCTTCTTTCCAACTCACCCAAATCCATTTATTGGATGATTTATAATTTCACATGGACTTAAATGTTGCCTCGTAGAACCCCATAATCTGTTACCTTGAATTAGTCCTTAAGCTCACTTATTAGTTTTCTGTTTAAAACATGTCCAATTTTTGCTTATTTGCTTATTCTTTTAGTCTGTTTTCATTGGGCTCAGACAGCTACTCAGATTAAGTCAGGAAGGAGGAATTTATTAGGAGAATGAACATGGTTTGCTGTTGGAACTGAGAGGGCCTGGACCACTCTTGTGTTTCTCTTGTGGGTGTTGTGGTCCGTCTCTTGACTCCTTAGCCCTCACCTCTGCTATGGTTTGCCTGCTCACTCACAATATTTGCTGCCTCTCAGCTTATAGAGATACCATCTTGACCTATATTGGATTGGAAAACTCATAGCAGCAGGAGATGGAGTGGTGAGATGATCAGGAGTTTATTACAGTTTCCAGAAGGTGCTGACCGTGCCTTGGACCAGAAGACAGCCGTAGAGAGAAGTGCAGGCAAGATTTGAGATGTATTTTGAAATTTGAAACTTGAGACATATCCTGGGGAGGTTTGCTGAGAGATGCTAAACAGAGGTTGAGGGAAAGGGATGGATTAAGATGTTTAAAAAATTCCAAAAGTAATGTCTATTCATTATAGAAAATTAAAAAATATAATGAAAGCATGAAATTTTAAAAAATCTCTAATCCCATTATAAATGTCTCAAGCTTTGACATATCGATGAAAGTAGAATTACCTTTCTAGCTCTTGGCCTGGCTTGATGTAAACCAAATGTGGGGTAGGTGGACTTAGGGTGACTTCCCTTAAAATATAGGATATATACCATTTAAAAAACCCACTTTTAAAAGACAACTTGAAAAAGTAGGTGATCATTCTGTAAGAGGTTGAAACTAAGGTAGAATGTGGTGCTAAAGGTGCACTGGGAGAGATCTATGTACTTATGAAGATTCTGTGGCCAGAAGAAATGAGTTTTCAAGTATGAGTCCCTAGTTGAAGGTAGTTGTATATGCACCTATGCCCTGTGTTAATTGTTTCAATAAAACTTTTCTTACCTGGGCTGCTCTATAGAAAGCTCACAGGTGAATGACAACCAGGATTTCTTTCTTTCTTCTTTTGTTTAATTTTGAGATGGAATCTCTCTGTTGTCCATGCTGGAGTGCAGTGGTGGGATCTCAGCTCATTGCAACTTCTGCCTCCCGGGTTCCAGTGATTTTCCTACCTCAGCCTCCTGAGTAGTTGGGATTACAGGTGCATGTCACCACACCTGGCTAATTTTTTTGTATTTTTAGTAGAGACAGGTTTCACTGTGTTAGCCAGGATGGTCTTGGTCTTCTGACCTCGTGATCCAGCTGCCTTGGCTTCCCAAAGTGCTGGGATTACAGGTGTGAAGGATTTCTTAATTTAATGTTGTTTGACTAATACTTAATGAGGTTAAGTAATTTACTTACATTCATCTCTGTAGCTCTTCATAAATTTCTATTTCAACCTTAATATAATTGCACACACGTGTGTGTGTGTTAAAGGCAGCAGTTCTCATCAACATTATATCACAAATATTGTCCTCACTGATCATCATTGGCATATTCTCAACATTTATTCTATATCCAGTCAATTTACTAAACTTTCATTTGTTTTTTAATGGATCCTTTTGAATTTTCTAGAGAATAGTCATATAAGCTGCCAATACTTTAATCTTCTATTTTCGAATAATTATGCTTGTAATTATTTTCTAATCTAACTTTAGTAGCCATGTTCCAGAAAAAAATGTTCAATAATATTGTTAAGAAGAAATGCTTTTTTGGGGGGATTCTGCTTCTGGTTTTAATGGAACTGCTGTTAAGAGTTTGAAAAGTATGGTCTTATCTGTTGATTTGAGCTAGATATTCTTACGTTTTAGAAGTTCACTTTTATCTAAAGCTTATTAATAGTGTTTTGTTGTTATCTTGAATTTTATCTAACACTTTTTCAGATTAAGATGAGTAAGATTGTGATGTTTTTCTGGTTTACAGTCATATTTTAGATTTATGTTGAGCTCCAGTAATAAGGCTTTTTGGAAAGTAATAATTTTTATTTTAAGTGCATACATTTATTTGTAAAATATTCATTGACTATGTTTTATACTTCAGACCTTGTGGTGAGTACCTAGGATACAATAGTGAATGAAGTAAACATTGTTCCTTCCCTAATGGAGTTAATAATCTAGTGGGGGAAACAAGGGGAAAAAGGCATAATTTTTGAGTTTGCTGCTTTCTTAGACATGATTCCAGGTGGTCAAAATTCTTTTAAGAATAGAGTTCTAATTTTAAAATGGAGTGGGGCTGATAAGATTTAACACAGGGAATTTTGCTTTTAAAGCAAGTGGTTTTAGGAGTGAACTCATCTTATGATGGAAAATACCTATTTAAATTTAAATTAAACATTTTCAGAGACATATTTATGTCTCTAGGACAGGCAATGCAATCCAAAGCTTATTATTTCAGTGATGTTCAAGGCTCATTGATTTCAACTAAGTTAGCATTCCTGTTTTGATGCTTTGGCTAACTCTGCTTATGATCCTGTTGAAAGTAAACGTATCTCAAGAAAAAGAGGTTTTAGTATTTTTAATGCAAGGGATTTTTCTATTAAGATATGACTCTCATTCCTAGATCATCCTGTGATAGATACTGTTGGTTGCCTGGACATTACCCATGTTTTCTTCTTATGTACTAATAAAATTCTAATTGCCTTGGGAGAGGAAATACACCCAACTAAAATACTCAAATTTAATATTTTCTTGCAGCTAGGGATGGCCAATTAACCCAGTTTTACCTAATGAGCTGTAAGCAGAAGGGCTGCTAAGAAAGATTTTGAAAAAAATATGTAGACTTGGATGGCACATCATTTTGGCCCCCCTGCCTTTCCTGTTGTTTTCTTCCTTTTCCTAGAAGACAAACATGATGCTCAGAGGTTCAGCAGCCATATTGTGATCATAAGAATAAAACATATACTCCATGAATGAAAAACCAGGATGTAGAAGAAACTTGATCCTTGCTGATTCACATATACAGCTAAAGCAGCTTGGAATTGCCTATCTCTGGATTTCTTGTTATTCAAAAGAAGTGGGCCCATATGTTATTTGAACTTTTTGATACTTGCAGCCAAACAGTTCCTAACCAACACACAGGCAGTGTTTAAAAATAAAAGGAAGAAAAGTCTTGCCTCAGGATGGAACTAGCTCCATCAGGACAAATTTGGTTAACAAACTTGACAATACAGCAGTCCTTCCTTATCCAAAGAGGATACATTCCAAGACGCCCAGTGGATGTGGGAGATCATGGATAGTACCGAACCCTATATAGTCTGTAGTTTTTCATCAGATAACTCAGATGGCTATGAAGTGACTGAAGGGTGGAATACACAGGACAAAGGGATGGTTCACATCACAGGTGGAACAGAATGGGAAGGTCAGAGATTTCATCACGCTGTTCTGCAGGACATACAACTTAAAGCTGATGAATTATTTATTTCTGGAATTTTTCATTTAATATTTTTGGATCAAGGTTGACCACAGATAACTGAAACCGTGGAAAGTAAAATTAGGGATAAAGGGGAACTGCTATATAAGAGCACAGATTTTCAAAGCGTATGTTCCTGGCAACTCTTTGTAAGGTTTTGAGAGAATATTGGGAGAAAATAGAAGGAACCCTAGGGATCTATGCATTATTTGAAAACAAAAACTCATCTGGCCCAAGATAAAGGGACAAGGTTAACATAATGCCTTGTACTTAGTGCTTTATGGGTAGACTTCTGCTGCTGATCACACGAGCAGTTCACCTGTAAGTCCTAATAACCCAAGCTTCAAAGGCTTATTCCAGTGAAAAGGAAGTTCCCCGCCTCTGTAATTCAAATGAAGTAAATACTCACTGAACTGTAGACACCTCCTGCTGCTTTTGACTTTCATCTTAAAGAAAGCAGGAGACAGCATTATGCATTGTAGATCTAAAAATTCATTTGTGAAAGGATAATCTCCCTTTAAAAAGTTGACTGCTATTAATTGCAGTTTTATAATTGATCCTTTAAGAAACACAAATGACTTTTAAATGTTCTCTTTCAGTGCACCTCAATGGGTGGAAGGATATTTGTCTGGGACACCACAGATAGAACCTTAAGTCTTGGCTTTGTAAAAATCAGGCCAAGATGAAACTGTCTATATGTGACAAAATTCAATAGACAAAAATCAAACAAATCATGAATTATTGCTGATTTGGATGTCTGCCACCTCCAAATTTCACGTTGAAATGTGATTCCCAGTGTTGCAGGTGGGACCTGGTGGGAAGTGATTGGATCATGGGGGCGCATCACTCATGAATGATTTAGTGCCATCCCCTTGGTGATAAGTGAGTTCCCACTCAGTTAGTTCATGTGAGACCTGGTTGTTTAAAAGAGTCTGAAAAGAGTCTGGGGCTTCCCATGTCTCTCTCTTGTTCCAGTTCTCACCATGTGATACGCTGGCTCCCAGTTACCTTCCGCCATGATTGTAAGCTTCCTGAGGCCCTCACCAGAAGCTGAGTAGATGATGGCACTGTGTTTCCTGTACGACCTATAGAACCATGAGCTGAGCAAACTTATTTACCAATTACCAGCTGCAGGTATTTCTTTTTCTTTCTTTCTTTTTTTTTGAGGGGGGCGCGGGTATGGGGTCTTGATCTGTTGCCCAGGCTGGAGTGCAGTGGCTTGATCTCGGCTAACTGCAACCTCCGCCTCCCAAGTTCAAGCAATTCTCCCACCTCAGCCTCCCGGATAGTTGGGATTACAGGTGCCCACCACCATGCCTGGCTTATTTTTGTGTTTTTAGTAGAGATGAGGTTTTACTATGTTGGCCAGGCTGGTCTCAAACTCCTGACCTCAGGTGACCCACCCCCCTCAGCCTCCCAAAGTGCTGGGATTACAGGTGTGAGCCTCAGCACCCTGCCAGGTATTTCTTTACATTAGTGCAAGAATGGACCAGCACAATTGCTAAGTCAGCTTCTTAGAATTCTTGACAGTTGCTATTGGTTTTCATGGTCATGAAACTGACTTTCTTAATTCTTTCTTCCCATGAAAAGGAGACTGACAGTTTGCTCTGTCCTGGGCTACATGACCATTCTGTTCCTACCATGCATCTAGGATAGAGCGAGCACTGGCAAAAAAATGTCTTAGCTGAACAGCTCTTTCAGTCTAATTAAAAGTTTCTTATAAACAAAATGTAACCATGGCCATGAGAATCTTCTTAGCGGTTCTTTATCTTTCTATGGGCACAGACAGAATAATTTTTACAAGAAAGATGAAAGAGATCCAGATGTTCCCTCCTCAGAATAGTGTCTTATAAAAATGGGTTTTCAGGCTGTTTAGATTATTAGCATGTCATAGTGGAACTAAAAATCTCTTAACTCATCACAAGGGCCAGACCTTCAGGATGATACTAGGAATTTCTCAGTGCTATTGTCAAGAAAACTATTCAGTGAAAATAAAGGTTTACAAAGTGAAAAAGGGAACTTCTAGTTGTTGGACACCTGCTCTGTTATAGGCGCTCAGCTACATGCTTTCAGCTATTTATCCACACAACAACACTGTGAAAAATGTAAGGAGTCTCTCTTTAATAATGGCAAAATGGAAACTCAAGGTCACAGCTAGTACACAGCTGAGTTCATGTCCAAGACTAGGTAGATGTGATTGCAAAATCGTATTCTTCCATCAAGCCTTCTTGGCTTAGTCTCACTGTAGACATCACAGCCTAGTTGAGATATGCATATACACATATGAAATGTGAAATAGCAATATCAAAGCAAGGTTATTATGACGCAGCACGTGATTATTTGGAAAATGAGTGTTAGGAATTGAGTCTGTCATGAACTAGAGTAACGTAGGCAAGCCTGGCCTCTGTGTAGGACTTAGATAGGTTAAAATGAAAACCAGATAGTCATAAAGGTGTGAATCCTATATGTAGCAAGGAAAATGTATGATCAATGCATTGTTAGTGGATCAGTTTGGCTTCAGAAAGTTTATGAAGGGAGCTCAAAGGTAGACTTCAGCTTTGAATTTCAGGCTCTCTAGACCCTCATTCAGTAGGCCAGTGTTAACTGTTACTGAGGTCAGTGGACTGTCCTTCCTCACATCTTGAGGGTCCTAGCACTTATTGTCAGGAATTATGAAGTTCTCTATGAAACGTTGCTTTAAAAACTTTGATAAAAATTGGAAAACATCATGAGCATATTATGGAAATCAACCCTTTAACTGTACACTATCCAGTGATGGTCTTACCAAGTGAAGGCTAAATGATGTCCCAGCAGATGAATGCATAAAGGTCTCACAGCTGTTTACACAGAGAAAATGTGTGCAAATTGAGTCTGCTCATAGCATCCATTAGGCTGGATATACCAGACCTCTGTACAGTGAAGGTCCATCCATGTGAGTGGATCTCATAACTTGAAGCCCTGCAATGTTGGAAAGTGTAGCTGTTAGTGCCCAGTGAAGAAATAATCTGCTTCTGGGACAGATGCTGTTGTGTCCCCCACCTCGCCCTGCTGCCACTGCAGCCACCTGCAAGCACCTCTCATTCTTCAAGAGAAAGACCTAGGGTCTTTCTCTTGGTAGGCATGTGTTTGGGGCAGGTCAGATGTGTTAATTTTGGGAGCATCCATCCACCAATGACAAATGGAAGTTGGAGGAAAAATACCCCAGCTTCCTCATCTCTTGGGTGACTAAATTCTGAGGCATGCTCACCTTGTCTTCTAAGGTTCTCAGGAGCACTAAGTCCCAGTGCTTGGAGATGTCACCTGTTTATTAATGCAGACTGCATTGGCCATTCTTTCTTGATATTGTTTCCTCACATTGCTTAGCAGTAGTAATACTATTTCCCAAATAAACCTCTCTACTCAAGTATTTGTCTCGGGTTTGCTTTAGAGGAAACCTAGCCTAAAACCCTTCCAAATATTCATTTGGCAAACATTTGTATAACACAAAGCTAGCCTTATCTTTATGTGAATGAAATAGTTCAGCAGAGTTATTAATGGATGCCTCAATACAACTGGCATGCAAGGATTTTTCCCAGATAGACTTTTGGTTCTGATTATCCTGTATTAGAAAAAGATGTGCCGGGCGTGGTGGTTCAAGCCTGTAATCCCAGCACTTTGGGAGGCTGAGGTGGGTGGATCACGAGGTCAAGAGATCGAGACCATCCTGGTCAACACGGTGAAACCCCGTCTCTACTAAAAAACCAAAAAATTCGCTGGGCATGGTGGTGCATGCCTGTAATCCCAGCTACTCAGGAGGCTGAGGCAGGAGAATTGCCTGAACCCAGGAGGTGGAGGTTGCAGTGAGCCGAGATCGCGCCATTGCACTCCAGCCTGGGTAACAAGAGTGAAACTCCATCTCAAAAAAAAAAAAAAAAAAAAGAAAAAGAAAAAAAATGCAGCGATTAATACAATCTTATACAGCATGCTTGTGAGAAGGCCTATTCCTTACATTAGCATTATTAAAGTTGAAATACAGAACCAGATTGAGTGTACAAACAAACCTGAGACTACATTCTTCCTCTATTAAACCAAACATCAGTGGTTTTGTTCAAGCAAAACATCATCTGTCACATTAAATTAATGTTGAGAATTTAAATTTTATTGGTTCTGTAGTTGTGTTTGAATATAATTAAAACTTATTCTAGATTTATAGTTATATCAAAGCTGTCAGTATAAAGAGTTTATAACTAGTTTTATATTCATGCATATTGAAATTAAATTATAATGAATTTTTAACATTACATTGAGGGTCCATAAAATATACGTGTGTGTGTGTATGTGTGTGCGTGTGTGTGTGTGTGTACTATATATATATATGTATGTATGCCTCTTTAATAAGAGAAACTCCTCAGTCCTAAAGAAAAACTTCCTTAGGTGACTGGGAACCACTGAAAGGTTTTGATCACTGAGGTGACTGCATGAAAATGGTGTTTTAGGACAAATTAATGGAAAATGAATTTAGAGATCCTAGAATAGAGTAGACATACAATACTATTTGCTGAATAAGTGAATAAAATAATAGTAAACCGAATTAGAATTCTGTTGCAGCAAACTATAAAATAAAACTTACATATGTAACCTAGAGTGCTGGAATTAGAGACTGAAAGTACTTTGTTACTATATAAGGGACATGCATTTGTTCTAGCTCTATCAAAGCTGACCTCTGAGACAAGGGTTCATGTAAAAGTAACTTATTAGGGGTGTGACTCCAGGAGAAACCAGTAAAATGTCAGGCAGGCGTGGTGGTTCATTCCTGTATCTTGGTACTTTGGGAGGCTGAGGTGGAAGAATTGCTTGATCCCAGGAGTTCAAGACTAGCTTGGGCAGCATAGCTAGATACTGCCTCTACAAAAAATTTAAAAAGTTAGCGGAAATGGTGGCACACACCTGTAGTCATAGTTGCTCAGGAGGCTGAGGCTGGAGGATTGCTTCAGCCCAGGAGTTCAAAGCTGCAGTGAGCTATGATGGTGCTATTGCACTCCAGCCTAGGCAACAGAGTGAGACTCTTTAAACAACAACAACAATGTGAGGGAAGCAGACAGGGAGGGGGAGGAAACCAGGGAAAGATATGATTTTAGGCAAAGTCCCCAGAGAGTAGCTTAAGCCTGATCCTGCAGAGAAACTCTCAAATGAAAATGATACCTCCAAGTTGATCCCAGCTTGAGCCAAGGGAGTTGGGCTTCTCTACCCCTGCACCAGCCAGTCATTGGCTATGTGTGGTATAAACTTCCAGGGCTTCCAGCTTTCTGTAGTCAGAGAGCAGTCTTACAGAGAGAGTCGCAGGTGACAGCCTAGCAGCAGAAGTATCCATAAGCTGGGGGAAGCGGGCACAGGAATGATAAAAGTAGCCCAAGGGAATCAGTATGGAGACACAATAGCATTGACCATCAAAACTAAGCAGTCGATGGTGACTTTAGGGCTCTGACCTGTGATGTGGCCAATGGATGTCTCCATTAATAGAAAAATGAATTTGATAAAAACTGCAACGTAATACCATCCTATCCCACAAGAATGGCCATAATAAAAAAATCAGAAAACAATAAATGTTGGTGTAGATGTGGTGAAAAGAGAACCCTTCTACACTGCTGGTGGGAACGTAAACTAGAACAACCACTATGGAAAACAGTGTGGAGATTTCTTAAAGAAAAAAGTAAAACTACCATTTGATCCAGCAATCCCACTACTGGGTCTCTACCTTGAGGAAAATACATCATTATATGCAAAAGATACTTGCACATGCATGTTTATAGCAGCACAATTTGCAATTGCAAAAATATGGAATGCCAGCCCAAATGCCCATCAATCAACAAGTGGATAAAGAAAATACGATATATATATACGTGATGGAATACTACTCAGCCATAAAAAGGAATTAATGGCATTCACTAGCAACCTGGATGGGATCGGAGACTATTATTCTAACAGAAGTAACTCAGGAATGGAAAACCAAACATTGTGTGTTCTCACTCATAAGTGGAAGCTACGCTATGAGGATGCAAATGCGTAAGAACGATACAGTGGACTCTGGGGACTCGGGGGAAGGGGTGGAAGGGGGGTGAGGAATAAAAAGCCACAAATTAGGTTCAGTGTATACTATTCTGGTGTTGAGTGCACCACAATCCCACAAATCACCGCTAAACAACTTATTCAAACACCCCTGCCGGCCCCAAACCTATGGAAATTAAAAAAGAAGAAAGGAATTTGAGAGGGGATTTGGGAAGGAGATGTGGAGTTACAGCCGTTGGAATTTTTTTGGAGAGTGAAACGTCCTCTGGATCTATCTCCATGGCTACAGCTCCTCTCCAAGCTGCCTTCATGTCTTAGCCACGTGACAGTAACAGCTTCCTATCTGTTCCCCAGCTTTACGTTTTGGGGCCCTCCTCCCTTGCCTGTACACTACAGCCAGAACGATCTTCTTAAACCTCCAATCACGTGATATTACATTCTTGCTTTAATATCCTTCAGCAACTTCCAATTTCACCTTGAAGGTCCCGAGTCACCATCAGCCTTTTCTATTCTGTTCTAGCCTCACTGGCTTTCTTTCTGCTCCCAAAAGAGGCCATGTTCATCTCTGTGCCAATATCCTTGTACTTGCTTTTCCTCCGTCTGGAATGCTTTCCTGTTAGCCTCGCAAATGCCTGGTCCCTACCCATCCTTCACTCAAACCTTCTCCTCTTGAAGAGGCTTTTTTGTGGGGGTTTTCAGTGCTGCTCACCATGTTTCTTCTCTGCACCATCTGGGCATATGGTGGGGTAGACCTTGCTGGCTCCCTTGTGTCTGGGTGGGGCTGGATGTCTGGTTCTGGCCAATGAGCTCTGAGTGCAAGTGACATGTATCAGTTTCAGGTTAGAGCATTTAACTGCTGGTATGAGACCCTCCAGAGCTTTTTTTTCTTCTGCCTCAGGACAAACTGTGAGGTCCTCTAATAGCTACTGTGCCAGCCTGGGTTGCTCCATCAGCTAAGAGTTGATCTGAGAAGTAGAATTACTTGAGTCATGTGGAGCAGGGGATTTATTAGAGGGATTAGAGCTTACAGTTATGGAGGTTGTGGTTGTGGAAGTTGGGTAAGACATCTCTGGAAGATGGTTGCTTCTGTGAATGGGTTTGGGCCTGAAGTTTGTTGTAGGTGCACGAAGAAATGCTGGATGTAAAGTGGGGAAGAACAGAGATAAATTAGATGCTCTGAGGATGGCTCGAAAGCCATGTCTGTCTCTCACCACCTCCAGGCTCAGTGATGCTGGTCACCTGCAGAAGGAGCGGATCTCTAGCGCCATGGTGCTGCAGGTGCATCTGGCTCAGGACTCTAAAAGTGCTAAAGAAGAACACTCAGTGGGTTCTTCATATTTTCTGTCTAGATTCACATGTTTTCCCTGTGGCCAGCTGTAATCTGCAACTACATTTAAAAAACTCTAAGAAATGTAGTTCCAGGTAAAATAATTTGCAGAGTACAAAGCTATGACAGTCTTGAGTGACTACAACGAGCAGTTTCGCTAACAACTTTGGATGGGCATGTAGTGTGAAGGAAAGATCAAACTTTGCTATTTCAAGCCTCTCGTACCAGGGGGTTGTTTGTTACCACAGGATAACCTGGCAATTCTGACTATTACATCTTTCTTTACCATTGCATGTAAAGAAGTGTATCATCCTCTCAAGTTGGTCTAGACTATGCCAAGCAGCTTCTTTCTTTCACAGTGGTTATTAATAATCAAACTTATTTTATTTGTTTGCTTTTTAAAAAATGTCTGCTTCCCTTTAGTAGGCTCCATGAGGATAGGGACTGATGTATCTTACTGTTGCATCCACAGTCCCTAAGGTAGTACCTGGCTTCTAACAGGTGCTCAGTAAATATTTGTGGGGTAAATGAAATAATCTAGAGTGGTTTGTGCTTCTCCCCTGTACATAATGGGATGTTGTTTGTCTGTCTCCTGGCTGAAACACGAGCTCCTTAAATGCTGGAGCCTGTCTCTAGTGGATGTCTTGTTCCTTCTATGTAGAAGGATCTCATCTTTGTTGAAATTAACTTGAGGAAAAACAGAAGGGCTAGAGATGTAGATGCACAAATGATACAAATGGAGGTGACAATGAAAACCATGGAGATAGCTGCGACTTTCAAGTTGCAGACATGGTCAGAGGGCTTAGGAGCTCTTTTAAGGAATGTTTTAACTTCTGTATAGAAGCCTTCCACCATCTGAGTATCTGTGACCCTGATTTTTTTCTCCAGAAAACAAGCATTGCCAAACTGATGATGGAACACTAAACATTTCAGGCTTTAAACTCCCAAACTCACAACAAGTTTTACACAACTGTTTATTTTTATGATAAAACTGAAGAAGTTAATGTCAAAATAGTACTAGAAAATCCACATAGTACCAAATATGGCTGTGATAAAAAACAAAAGTAATTTCTAAGTCCAAAAAGCAAGCATATTATTATCCCCCAGGCATATTGCCAGATTTGTTATGGACTTTCTCATGTTTTGATCTTTCCTTTTACAGCTCATTCTAAGCTGATAAATACTTTATGGGCTAGTATTAAAGTACCCAAGAATACTTCTTCATTATGAATTAGAAACAGGCTGGGCGCAGTGGCTCATGCCTGCAATCCCAGCATTTTAGGAGGCTGAGGCGGGTGGATCACTTCAGGTCTGGAGTCCGAGACCAGCATGGCTAACATGGTGAAACCCTGTCTCTACTAAAAATACAAAAATTAGCCAGCCATGATGGTGTGCACCTGTAATCCCAGCTACTTGGGAAGCTGAGGCAGGAGAATCACTTGAACCTGGGAGGTGGAGGTTGCAGTGAGTCGAGATCACGTCACTGCACTCCAGCCTGGGCAACAGAGGGAGACTTCATCTTAAAACAATAATAATAATAATTAGGAGCAATGTTTTAGTTGCTATTTGCAATAAGCTTTTAACTATATCTGGTCTAATTTTTCTCTGTTTCTCAAAGCAGTATGCCTCTATTAAACACTTTTATGTCTTTCATTGAAGTCTTTCCTCTAAAGCTCTCTATGCTGTTTTTTCTTGAGCAATCCTACTTATTTAGTTCTCTTCAGAAGCTTCATACCCTATCGGCCTGTCTTTCTGTAATATTTTCAAACCAACATTTACTCATTGTCTCTTCTTAATTATTGTAACTAAACTTGGATTTTTCTTTGGGGAACCACTTTCAGTACACATTTATTTTATTTCCTTTTTTGTTGTTGTTGTTTGGTGGAAGGGACAAGGTCTTGCTCTGTCACCCAGCTGGAGTGTAGTGGTGTGATCATAACTCACTGCAGCCTCAACCTCCTGAGCACAAGCAATCCTCCCACCTCAGCCTCTTGAGTAGCTGGGACCACAGGAATGCACCATCATTCCTGGCTAATTAATTTTTTTGTGTGTAGAGATGGCATCTTGACACATTGCCACGTGTTTCTGATGGGCATGCAACTTGGTTTTAGACTCTTGTATCACATTCCTCTGGCCACAATAATTGGTGTAAACATGGGCATCTGGTCCTGCAGAGACAATGAATGATGGTGTGATAAAGCCTATCTGGATACTTCTGGGAAGGGGACTTTGTTCTTCCCTCAGCTATGCACTTGTGAGGACATGCACAGCTCTAGTCATCCTGTAGTCACGAGAAGAGACCTTGCCTCAGAGTGGAGCCTCATGGCAGACCTTTCCTTCACTTTCCACCTAAAGGTATAGAGTACAAAACTACGACAGTCTTGAGTGACTACAATGGAGGTCTTGAGTGACCTAAAGGTGGAGAGAGAGGTATCAGCACTTGGTACCATTATTTATGTGTTGATCAAATCATGTCTGAAGTTCCTACTTCTGGACTTTGCAGTAATATGAACCAATAATTTTCCATTATATTGAAGCCAGTTGGATTGCATTTCTGTTATTTGCAACCAAAGAGGTCCTAAGCGATACACTGCTCAAGCAGTCAACTTTAGTTTTTACACTGTAACCCAACACTCAGCTCATCACAGGTGTGAGAATGAGTGGCAAGAAAATGGAAACTGAAAGTCAAAATTTGCAGTTGAAAAAAGGAAGGGAAATTTGGAATAGAAACCAAAGGAAGAAATAGCACCATTGAAGACAGTGATTCTCAAACCTGGTTGTGCATTGGAATAGCCTAAGGGGTTTTCATAACACTCATCTCTGCATCCCATTCCCACAGATCGTGATTAAATTGGTCTGGAGTGCAGCTGGGGCATCAGGAATTTTAAAAGTGACCACAATATTCAGGCAAGGTTGAGAAAGTGTGCTCTAGGAGATACTTGTGTCTGTTTGTAGGAAAAAAAAAAAATCCAGGGGAACGGTAACAGCTGAAGAGACTGTAGAAGGACTAAGGAGGCTCAATTATGTAATTCCCCAATATTGCAGTACTGAAATATTGAGCACCAGATTGGTCACTGGTAGAAAAAAATAATGTATATGGTTTGTGTTTTCTGAGGGCTATGTCTATGAGATTTTGTCTTTGAAAATTCTATCACTGGACCCAGTCTTAAAAGAAACTCATATTCTAGTTAGAATGATTTGATCATTCTACCATTCTGCATACCCCTTTTCTCCTTTTATGCAATGAAAAATCTTGAGTGATGGATTTTAAAAATAAAATGAGCCAAATCATGATCATTAGATTGAAGATTTAATAATAGACTCTAAAAAAGTCTTCTTGCTTTATTTTTAAATTCAGCATTAGCTTTTTAAAAAAATCAGTGTTTTTGTAAGTCCTAAATCAAATTAGTCTCTGAATGTGTTTGAATTTATCAGACGATATTCATATAAGCTGATCTAAACACAAGTGATTGATTTTGGGGTATAGACCATAACATCTCCCTTCCCAAAAGCTCTTAGGAGACAAAGATTCCTTGTTAAAGAAGCAATTATTTTTTAAAATAATAAAAGAATATATTCTCTGTGGAAAATGTACAAAATTTTGATCAGTAAAAAGAAGAAAAATAATCTACCTAATCTCTAGCTCTTGAAAAATACCATGATATAATACTATTTTTAACTTGCCTTTTCCGATTAACAATAGAGAACATGCTTCTAGGTTACTTTCTATTTTGCAATGATTTTGCTCTTTTAAACATCTTTTAGGTCCTTTTATATATGGAAGAAAATTTTGTACATGAAATTGAGAGAAAAGAACAAGTCCACAAGTAAAAATTACCTATAATTCCATCATACAAAATAAATCACTTCTTAAATTTGAAGTATAGAGAGTATTTTTAGCATTATTTTTATTTTCTTCTGTAAAACAGGGGTTGTTTGTACATTTTGTTTAGCATCTTGCATCTATAACTTAACAGTATGTTGAACATGTTTCCAGGTTAAAATATTATTTTTTATCAGATTTTAAAATTGAATGTGTATGATAGATGGGCCATAATTTTATTTACCCAACATCTATCATTAAACATTTGGTTCTTTTCAATATTTTGCTTTTTAGTGTAATGCTGTAAATGAATATGTTTATAGTTAAGTCATTGTGCCCATTCAGTATAATGCCTTGCATGCATTTCAGAGGTGAAATTGCTGAATCAGTAGAGTCAAAGTGGAAATCCTTGATGTACAATTGCAGATTAGGCATATAAAATGGTGAAGAGATTGTCAACGGTGGAGATCATCAAGAGACAAATGACGTATCTGTGACTCGTCAAACTAAGGGCACTTCTTCAGTATCATCAACTTCTTCTCATCCTTGGCTACCACATTGAGTTTACAGACCCCCTGCAACTGATAGGCTACTAGCCTCACAAAATTGCTTTCTTTTGTCCAATATGCCATGTATGTGTTTACACCTCTGCGCTACTTTATTCCATTTCTGAGAGATAGACTTTTCACTCTTTTTCATCCATTTCATCTTTCAACACTCATTTCACATATTATCTGTTCTGTGAAGCCCAGGCCACAGTTAGTCAATACATCCATTGTCTTCCCACAGCTCTTGGCTTTCAGATAGCAGTGCTCTTAGCATTCCACACTGTACCTCTATTCATGTCTGTCTCTTCTAGAAAATGCAAACCATGTCTTATTTTTTCTTGTCTTTGCTGTGCCCATCAGTGATTAGGACTTTCCTTTCCATTGTGATCTTCAGTCTTTTTTAACTACAACCCACTGTAAGAAATGCATTTTACATCATGATATAGTATATTTGTTCAACACACACACAACACGCACACATGCACACATGAAACAAAAGTTTCATGGATTAAAATTTGCCATGACAGCATGTCATGCACTCATATTTTCTATTCTGGTTGTCATTAACGATGTTCTGGTCACAGTTCACCAAATCAGTTTACCTACTAATGAGTCATGATGCTCAGTTTGCAAAATTCTACTTAGCATAAGCTTAAGTATTATTTGTTGATCTGAATTTCAAAACACTGGCTTATTTTGCAGCAAATCTCAGACATTATGAAATTTTATCTATACTCAATAGTGTTAAGTGTATTTGCATTGTTGTGCAACAGATTTTTAGGACTTTTCATCTTGCAGAACTGAAACTCTATACACATTAAACACCGCTTTCCCCATCCCCTCCCCTAGCCCTTGGCAGCTACTTTTCTACTTTCTGGTTCTATGATTTTGACTGCTTTAGATATTTCATATCAGTGGAATCATATGGTATTTGTCCATTTGTGACCCCTGTCCATTTTACTTAGAATAATGTCCTTGAGTTTCATCCATATTGCAGCATGTGACTGGATTTCCTTCATACTTAAGGTTGCATAATATTTCATTGTATGTATATAGCACATTTTCTTTATTCATCTGTTGATAGACATTTTGGTTGCTTCCATTTCTTGGCTGTTGTGAATACTGCTGCAGTGAACATGGGTGTACAAATATGTCTTCAAGATCCTGTTTTGAATTCTTTTGAGTACGTCAATAGAAGTGGAATTACTGGATCATATGGTAATTCCGTTTTAATTTTTTGAGGAACCTCTATACTGTTCTCCATGGTGACTACACCATTTTACATTTCCACTCACAGTGCATAAGGGTTCCAGTTTCTCTGCAATATCACCAACATTTATCATCTGTTCTTTTGACAGTGGCCATCCTAATGGGTGTGAGGTGATGTCTCATTGCGACTTTGATTTGCATTTCTCTTATAATTAATGATGTGGAATATGCTTTCCTATGCTTATTGGCCATTTCTACATCTTTGAAGAATTGTCTATTCATGTCTCTTACCCATTTTTAAACTGGGTTATTTTTGTTGTTTTCTCCTTGTTTCTTGATATGTGTTCTAAATTAAATTATTAAACTGTGATTCGACCATCTTATTTTGGCCTGTGAATCATTCTATTCTGTGATCTCTGGGTTAGTTTGCCTGGCAGTATTCTTGGAGGTTTCTATTACATCAAGGTAATTGCTCACCTTCTTTTTTCTTTTTTTAACTTTTAGATTTGGGGGTACATGTGCAGGTGTGTTATCTAGGTACATTGCATGTCCTGGGGATTTGGTGTGCAGATTATTTCATTACCCAAGTAACAGCATAGTACCCAATAAGTAGTTATTTGCTCTTCACCCTCCTCCCACCCTCTGCCTTCAAGTAGGTGCCAGTGTCTGTTGTTCCCTTCTTCGTGTCCATGTGTACTCAATGTTTAGCTCCGACTTATAAGTGAGAACCTGCAGTATTTGGTTTTCTGTTCCTGCATTAGTTCGCTTAGGATAATGGCCTCCAGCTCCATCCATGTTGTTACAAAGGACATGATCTTGTTCTTTTTGTGACCGTGTCGTATTCCATGGTGTATATATACTACATTGTCTTTATCGAATCTACCATTGATGGACATTTAGGTTGATTCCATATCTTTGCTGTTGTATACACATCTGAGATGAAACCTAATTTTAAGATTATGCTTATAACTTGTTTTTATAAATGCACTAGTTCTGGACTCTGTCAGTTGCTGGACTAATTTCCTTTCCACATCCGCCTCTACTTCCCTTCCAAACCAATGCTAATTTTGTTCAGATGTCCATGCCATCCTCATTCACTCAGTTGCTTCAAGGGAAGCCAACCCCACTCCAGTTCTGTAGTACACCCTGACTGGTGTCAAGAATTCCTATTCAGATTCCCCTTGCCAGTGACTAGTTTGGGGAGATGGCCACTTGGTAAATCCTGGCTAATGAATTGTAGGGGGAAATCTACTGTGATTGGGGGTTTTCTGGGAAAGTGATGAGAAGAGAGACTGCACAGTTAAAGGAAATCTTCCTCTATATATTGGGCCAGGAAGTGACACATGCAGTTGCTGCAGCCATCTTACCAATAGCTCCAGGGGGATGTGGAACGAGGACAGATTCTACCTCATTAATATAGACATCCCTAAGCTACTGAATCTACTACCCCAGAGCCCACATGACCTCTTATCTTTATGATGTTAAAGTTTTCTCCTTCTTGAAACCTGTTAGTCTAAGTTTTCATTTCTTGCAAGTAAAAGCATCTTTCATTGAATCACTTCCCAAAGGTTATAATTTAAATCACATTAACTGGTTATTTCTTAATATGATTATAGACTATCAGCAATAGAATCACATTGGGAGTTTCTTAAAATACACTTTCTGGGGCCCCACTGCGAATATATCGAATCAGAATTTTAGTGGGGCACCAACATTCCTGTATACACAAAGACAACAGAAAGAATAGTGAAAACTTAATAAAATGATTAAGAAAAATTATCCAAAACTTGCAAATAAAGCTAAGAATGACTCCATGTCCTTTCAGTGTGAGTGCTGAAAAAATTCATCCAAGATTGATTATATGGAAGAATGCACCTATGTTTAGCTGCAATTTGCCATTTGGTTAGAACCAGATACTCTAAGTTGTATGTTAACTATGTTTTCTGTCTTGGAGAAAAACAACTCCTGATGGTTATAGTTTAGTGACCCTATAGAACATTACCCAGTTTTGACTCTGTTACCTTGTTTATTTCTGCATCCTTTTGGCCAACTTATGATATAAGTCCTCATTTCTCTATTTCTCCTTTTAACCAGCCTTGCCATTATATTGGTTTCTTCATTAATTAATAAATTAAATAAAATTTTTCACATGTATTCATTCCATATTTGTAGGAGAGTCATGCTTTTATAAATTGAAGATTATACTTTAATGGGATTCTTAGCTCCTTTACTCATTTTTCCCCCTCCCAAGGAGCTGTGGCATAGTTCCTTCCTCATTAGCAATAATACTTGCTTATCTTGTTACCTGCAGAAAAAAGGTAAGGAAAGGACTAAATTTTTTCTTTTGTACCAGTGGCTATTTGTGAGTTTCCAAAACAAGCATGACTGAGGTTGCTTTTACCTTTGGCTACTGTTCTTGGCAATTGTAAGCAGTGTCTCAAATGCATTTAGGTGCTGAGCTTATTTTCTGTTTTATTGAGCAAATGAAGTGTGTGTTCTCTGGAACACATTTAAAGGACTAGGGGCAGGTGTAGCCTAGAGTTTTAATTAGATACTAGTTACAATCTAATTTCTAGTAGCTCATGTGATCATATGGGGCAAGTTTCTTTGAGGACAGAGTAACCTAGTGGCAGTGGTCCGCCACGTAGTCCTGGGTTTGAATCCCAGCCCGTGATCACTGTGTGACATTGGGCAGGTTTGTCAAAGTCAGTTCTCTTTCATGTCAAAGTCAGTTCTCTTTCATGTAAAAAGGGTAATAGCAGTTACCTCACAACGTAGTTATTTAGGTGAGAGGGAAGAAGTTGAACAGATCAGCTCAAAACTTATCTCTAAGACTAGGTGGGTCAGGTTGAATTCAGATTCCACCACATAGAGCTTGTGGTTCTGAATGAGTTACCTAATATCTTTAAGTATCATTTTCCTTACCTGAAAAGTAAATAATAGTTCCTGCCTCATAGGATTACAAAGGACATCAGAGGAGAGGTTGCCCCATTCTTTAACACGAATTGTTTGAGTACAACTTTCACGTATTTTATGTCTCTAACTCATCTTGTATACTCATTACAAATCTTGCCACATTGGTACCATTTCTGTTCTCATTTACTTGATATTTTCATTTAACTAATTTCATTAGACAAATATTTATTGACAGTCTATTTCCCAGAAACTGTTGAGGTTTTGAGGGTATAGCAGTTCACAAATAGGGCAAAACTTCCTTCCCTCATGAGGTTCATGTCTCAAGTAAATTTGTTTTAAACAGACACTAGGTATCACCTCCATTAATTGGAAAACAATGTCACATGGAAAATGGTGAGTTGAATGAAAATTGTGAAAGCAAAATAATGCTGTTTTTTACAACTTCTCGCCAGATATGGTCTCCCTTTCTTTGTTTAAAAAACAGGTTTTTCAGTTTTAGAGGGGTGTTTGAGCCATACTAGTGTCAAACTGCAGCCTCTCCTTGATGTTATTGGGAAAATCAATAAAGAACCAGAAAGCAGGTAATTTTTCTCATGGTGGGATTCAATGTTGTTTTATTCCCTTGACTCAGTCAACTCCAAGTTGACTGCATTTATCAGCAGGTATACAGGACGGGTTCCATGCTTTGGGGTACCACTCAGATTCGCATAAAGCAGTTAGCCCAGTCCCAGTCACAGAGCTCAGAGGGAGGTTACTTTTGGCTACAGCAATATTCATGATAACAGAGGGCACGTTCTTCTGTGCACCTGCGTGGATAGGAAACGTCTGGGTATCCTCTGCAGGATTGCTAATTACACGTAGATTTCACGTGTGTTTTCAGGAGGCTGCGATTTCACAATTGCATCTTAGAATGTGCCTTCAGAGCTCCGAGAGCTCCTGGGCGTCTTGTCTTTGTATCATTTGGCTCCTCGTACTAAAAGCCACATCCTGTTATGTTTGGTTGCTAGGTGGAGAAATGTTATCATGGGCTTCAGCAATAATTTATCCACAAGCTCAAGGAGTTGTCATGTTCTCCTGACAGTGAGCTGCAGCACTTTATCAGCTCGCCTGTAAATCAGGCGTGTGTGGGTGCGAATGCCAGCACTGTTTGATCTCTCGCAGACACTGTAATAATCTGCTTTTGTCTGATTGATTCCTTCACATCACCAAGCACATTGCAACAGAGAGTGGAGTGCCCTCTGTTTATCTCGGCTGGTCATCTGCAGGAGGCCAACAGGGCAGAAAATGCTCTTCGTGCCGAGATGTAAGAGTTTTTGGAATTAGGGCCTTTCCATCATATCCCCGAGCTGGTTTCGTTCAATAAATCAATGATAGCAGAATTGAATGCACCATAAATACCTCAAACCATATCTCTTACAAGAATGTAAGAGTAATTCATAGAAACAGGAAAGGTAACTTTGTGAGAAAGAATTATGACCCCTACAAGCCACAGACATTCAGGGCTTTTTACTGCTTGTGTTCACATCTCACCCCTTGAACTTTGGGGGAAAAAGAATACACTGCTGGCGGGTGTTTGCTTCCAGAAAGTGCAGCGGGTAAAACGGAGTAGAACAGATCCTGTCGAGACTGATCATGGCTTTTCAATCTGACACTGAGCTTTTCTCAATTTCTGTTGGCTTCTGTTACATGTGGTCCGATTTCATCCCTGGTGTCAAAGGATGCATCGCATCATCATAATGGAGCAATTTGGACTCTGTCATTTGGTGGTTTATGAGTTGCCCTTTTGCCACCCTCACGCCAGGCCCACCCTTATGTGAGGATTGTCAACTTTTCTGAAGCTTTAAATGTCTGCCCACCAGGCGAGCCTAGTCCCTGTTTCCTGGGCTCCTAATTGCTGACAGGTAGTTTGGGGCACATTTTGGCATTTCCAGCCCCCAGGAGTTGGGCTGAAATCCATGAGCTGATTACTGCCTTGAGCGTGGCAGCAGCTTGCTGTGCTGTGACCCGGGAGCCATCCCCGGCGTCCGTGCCTGCTGCAGTTGAAAGCAGAGGTCAAGTTGTATTGTAGATGTGATTGACTAAAATCCCATCGGAGAGGAGGATTGTGTTGTAGCATCCCCCTCTTGAATGGCGGCAAGATGAAATTACATAAAGGAGCCTTTCAGCTCAGAAACGAACATAGGTCTAAAAAAAAAAATAATAAAGATAGCTTGAGTTGAATGTTTAGTGCAATCAAAGGTATGCAATTGTTCTTGTTTTCATAACGGTAGTCAATAATATTAACAGTTATTTATTCCACTCCTATTGTGTGATCAGACATATTTCAGTCACCTGGTAGACATTAGTGGTTATACATTAGTGGTTAGAGCATAAGTAGGCAAACGAGAGCCAGTGGGCCAAATCCAGCCAGCCACCTGTTTTTGTCAGTGAAGTTTTATTAGAACACATCCACACTGATGCATTTACATATCATCTATGACTGCTTTTCCCTACAACAACAGAATTTGAATAGTTGTAATGGAGACTGGCCTGTAAAGGTGAAAATACTTACTATCTGGCAACACTTTAAAGAAAACATTTGTTGACATGTGAGTTGGTAGATTGCTTTGGTACCAGACAGCCTGTTCAAACCCTGACTTTATCACTTAACAGCTTTGAGACATTGGGCAAGTTACATAACCTCCCTAAGCCTTGGTTTTCTCTCATGTAAAGTGGAGATTATAATAATGGTTATCTTATTGAGTTGGTGGTGGTATAATGAGCACTGCTATGGTTTGAATGTGTCCCCCAAAAGTTCATGTGTTGGAAACCTAATCCCCAAATTTATGTCAATAGTATTCGGAGGCAAGGCCTTTGGGAGGTAATTAGGATTAGATGAGGTAATCAGGGTGGAGCTCCATTGAGAGGACTGGTAGCTTTATAAGAAGAGGCAGAGAGACCTGAGCTGACACACTCTTGCCCTCTTGCTGTGTGATACCCTCCACCATGTTATAACATAGTAGGAAGGCTCCCACTAGATGCTGGTGACATGCCCTTACACTTCCCAGCCTCCAGAAACACTAGCCATATAGACTTCTATTCTTTATAAATCACCCACTCTGTAGTATTCTGTTACAGCAACAGAAATGGACAAAGTCATAATTCAACGGGTAAAAATATTCTCTCTGAACATCCTGTTACTTGTTCTCTTGTGCCCACTCTGAGCAGATACAGGTGTTCTTTGCCTGGCATTTAGGTGTTGATGTCTTGCATATTTCATACCTGTGCATTTGCTTGCATGAATTTATGGGAGTGGAAATGTGCAGCCCAGACATTTGAGAAAGACCGGGGCAAAGTCACAGGCTTCACAAACCGTAATGCTTTTACAAGTACTTTCAATATATTCCCAAAGGTAGTTGAAGGGTTTATTCCGAAGTCTGCACAAAATCTAGTTAGTCTGGTTGTTCAAATTAGAATGATAGTGGCCTCAGTGGTGTTACAGGATGATTTACAACATGTTTGGGAGTACATATTTGCTCTTTACAATTTTAAGAGAGCTTAGACCTAGTTTAGACAATTGAAGGTTAAGTCGCCTATGTGAAACCTTCGACTCCTGAAAACCAGAGTTTGAAATCCACGATTTTATACTCTATCCTAGGAGTCACAACATTTTTCTGTATATGGCTAGAAAGTACCTGTTTTAAACTTGCATCTGTTCAACTCTGCCATTGTAGCACAAAACAGCCACAGATAATATGCACACAAATGGTTTAGTCTTGCTGTAACAGAATACCTGAGGCTGGGTAATTATAAAGAAAAGAGGTTTATTTGGTACAGAATCTTGGTGACTGGAAGCTTCACGACTGGGCAGCTGCATCTGGTGAAGACTCATGCTGCTTCCACTCATGGTGGAACGAGGAAGAGGAGCAGGTGTGTGCAAAGAGATCACATGGTGAGAAAAGAAGCTAGAGAGAGAGAAACCAAAAAAGCCAGGCTCTTTTTAACAACTCACTCTTGGGGAAACTAAGCCATTCCTGTGAGAGCGAGAACTCACACACTCATAGAAGAGGGCACTAATCTACTCATGTGAGCTCCATGGGCATAACCTCAACACCTCTCCCTACTTCCCGCCGCCCAGCACTGCTGCATTCTCTATCATCTCTGTCTTTAAAAGCTCATATTTAGTCCTTGTCCTCAGTTCCTTATGGGTATTAATTTATTAATCCTAACAAGGATCTCAGGTGGTAGGTATGTTGATAGCTTCATCATTGGCTTTTATAGGTGAGGCGGTTGAGGGACAAGGAGGTTAAATAATTCAAACATCCAAGGGCTTGTACTCAGCCTATCTGGTCCAGAAATAGTAGCTTGAGCCACCATTCTATACTGTCCACTATAGTCTTAGTGCACATACTACTATTCTTTATATGAAAATTGTCCTTGCTTTTAAATTTCATCTGTGTGCCTGTAAGGACTCCTTTATGGAAGACGATATCAAAACAGTTTGTCCCATCCCTAGTCATGCTTGTAACCAAAACAGAGAACACTCTATCTTTAGTGATACGAATGGGTTGGGGTTGCTATTTTTTAATGAATGGGTACTTGAGCCCTCCAAATCCTTGCCACTCAGAATTCAATCAGCTTTGGGGGCTTGCAATCAGGGCAGAGTCCTGCACTCGGAAGTGGCTGCATGCTTCGTGTTTAAGGCTCTGTGGTTGTCACCCTGAGAGTCTTAATTCTATGCTTATTTCTGTTTTGTAAGTGACATCCAAAGGGACATTACTTGTGCCAGGGACTTGGAGCCTCAGCTCACGTTAGGTCCTGCCTTCTGCTCTGTGTCCATTCCCTGGACGGCGTCTGGGCTTCCAACTTCCTGGCACTGTTCAGTGACAGCTGCTGCCCTCTGTCTTGATGGGGCCTCACTCCAGCGAACTAACCTCATGAGCATCCGTGTGTTCAAGAAAGAACAACATTAAAAAGCAAATGGCAGATGGAGAGACTAAAAAGCAACATTTAAAAAATTCGTTTTTGAACAAAGGGGCAGGCATATTTAGTCTACACTGAACCTCACAAATTATGTAGTCGGTCCTGGCTGGTTCTCAGCAGCAGCATTACCTGGGAGCTTGTTAAAAATGCAGAATCTCAGGTTGCACCCCAGACTTGTTGAATCAGCATCTGCATTTTTCCAGGATCCCCAGGTGATTCCTGTGCACATCCAATTTTGAGAAGCACAACCCAGAGGATGGCTTCCAAATGGACTGGATGATCGGATGCTTAAAAGGCATCCCAGGCAATTCTGAGGCTCAGCCACTTCTGGGATCCATAGTCCCATATGGATGTTTCCTAGCCTTACCTGATGAGCAGAATCACCTGGGGCAAGTTTATAACAGCAAGAGCTCCCAGGCCCTCTGCCCCGTTTTCTGCATCAGCCTCTCTGAAGGAGGGTTCTGGGAATACATATTTTTAACATGCACTCCAGATGACCCCTCTTAGGCGGTAAGTTGGGAAAACTTAACTCTTTATAAATGACACACTAGGACGTAGAGGCATCCTTAAACATCTAACTTGTATCCACATCTGTCACTTACTTGTAGTACCTGGCTTAACCTCACTTGTAATTTATAAGCATTTTAACTAGAGCTGCTTCATCTCGATCATCTCTGTGTTTGTGGGTCACAGTAAAGAGCTATTTCAGTGGATTACAGTGAAAAGGAAACCCAGGGTATTTAGGAGTTTTGACATCCAGGCCTGGTATCATAAAGACGCCAAGGTAAAGCAAGACACCCATGCCCCTGGGGGTTAAGTCTTTGGGCAACTGCTGTCAATGTTAGAGCGATTGAGAGGAAGAGAAGGAGCAATCCTTCTATCCATCAATAGTTATTCTGTGCACATAGGTTTTTCTCAAAGACCTTGGACCAGTGCGTAGTGCGTATGGGTCTTTTTTGTGGAAGGTACAAAGTGTACTCACTACCCAAAGTCAGACTAAAGTAGCTGGAACTTTTCTGTCCCATGCACAGACTGTGAAAGAGCAATATAGCCAAGAAACCATATGGAAGCATGGTTTCCAAATGGACCATGCTGGTTGCGAACTCCTGAGGGATGGAGGCCAGAGGAAGGCAGGACAAGCTATGACCCTCTAAAGGGGATGAGTGCCATCTCAAGCCAATTATGCATCTGTTTATGTGTAAACTTATACATATAGGTGTGTACATGTCCATATATATGTAAATGTGTTATACTTTTAGTGTACAACATTATGGCCATACCATTCACAGCTTTTACCTGCTTTGCTTGACCAAGGGCCATGCAGTGCCAGTTGTTAAAATTTGTATATACACATATAGAGAATAATTAGCTATGTTACTATATACTTACATATGAGTATATAAATTTTATGTATTATATTACATTATATTTACATCATATATTACAAAATTATATTACATACAACATTATATTATGTCATATTATACATATCTAAACATGTCCCATGGCCTTCCAAATGTCAGACCCTGGTCAAAAAGCTTGACCAACTCTGGACCACCCACTTCCAATTTTTTCTTGAATAAGCAATAAGTAAGTGTCCATATGGTTTATACTTGTGCTATTCAAAGTGTGGTTTTTGGATCAGCTGCATTGATATTCCCTGGGAGCCTGTTAGAAATGCAGATTCTTAGGCTCCACCGCAGGCCAATTGAATTAGAATCACAGTCTTAACAATCATCCCAGGTTATGCATGTACACATTAAAATATGAGAAGTGCTCATTTAAGTAGTCTAAGTAGACTAAGTGTTGTTCTTTAATTTGGGGCCTTTTCTGATGCTGTTTCTTTTCCCTGAAAACACTTCCCTGGCTTTCTTCGCTTTGTGCCAGAATCTAGATGCTGGAAGTTCATTCCTGCTGCTGAAGGATTTAATGTCTAGTGGGCCTCTTGACTTGCAAGTCAGTGCTTTTTCTTTTATTCTTAGACAAGTTTTGTAGCCCCTTGTGTTCATTGTCTATTGCTGTGTAACAGATTACGCCCAAAATCTAGAAGCTTAAAACAACACATATTTATTATGTTACATTTATTATGGGTCAGGGATCTGGACACCTTTTAGCTGGGTTGTCAGTTTCATGGTCTTTCCTGAGGCTGCAATCAAGGTGTTAGCCAGGGATGGGGTCTCTTCCAAAGGCTCAGCTGGGAAGGCCCTTCCCCCGCCGGCCCCCCACAAGCTCAGTTCCAAGGCTTTTGGCAGGAGTCAGTTCCTTGAGACTTGTTACACTAAGGCCTCATTTCTTCACTGGCTGGCTGGCTGCTGGCCAGAAGCCACCCTTAGTTTCTTGCCAGGTGAACCCCTCCAACATGGTAGCTTGTTTTATGAAAGCCAGCAAGGGAAAGAGTCAGCCAGCAAGATGGAAGTTACAGCTTTTAAAGTCAAATCACAGAGTTCAGTCATGTCTCTTCTGTGCTGCTATATTCTATTGGTAGAAGCAAGTTACTACTGTATGGAGGGGAATCACACAATGCCATGAATACCAGGAAGCAAGTATCATTGAGGCTGTCCTAGAGTCTGCCTGCCACAACTCTCTCTGTCTCAGTTTTCTTATTTATAAAATGGGAGAAATAATAAAATCCACTTTATAAAGATTGAATTAAATATGTGGTTTAAATGAGATGATTTTTCATAAAGCTCTTTGAATTATTCCTGGCCTGTAGCACGTGCTCAGAAATGTTAGTTGTGCTGCTCTTGGTATATTTGGTGTTTTTAGCAGCACCCTGCTGATTACCATTATTGTTGTTAATGACAATAATTACACAAATAAAGAGCTCAGTAGATATATATGCAAGATATTATGCCAAATATTTTACATCTGCTTTCTAATTTAACTTTAATGACAACCATGTGAGGTGGTGGCTAATTTATTAATTTTGCTCTTTCTATAATTGACTAAACCAGTGTTCATAAACAACAAACCCAGAATATTGCCCAAGATTATACTGTCTATAAATGGCTAAGTTAGGATGAAAATCCATATTATTGGTCCCTAGATTTAGATTTTTAAAAAAATCATTATGTATTAGCATATGTTTAATATGGACATAGTCTCACTGTCTTGTAGGATTTTTTTTTTTTTTTGCCATTACCTAGGAGTCCTTGACATAGGCAACAAGGCACAGAAGTATGCTAGTTCTATCAGTTAATGACTGACATGCTAAACTTTAAGAGGAAAGACATTATATAGGTGCTATGGTTTGAATGGGTCCCCCAAAGGTCATATGTTAAAAACTTAATTGTTAATGCAACAGTAGTAAGAGGTGGGGCATTTAAAAGGTGATTGAGTAATGAGGGCACACCTCTCATCAATGGATTAATGCCATTATCAAAAGAGTGAGTTAGTTTTAGAGAAGTTTAATCTCAAGATTTAATCTTAAGATTAATGCCATTATCTAAGGAGTGAGGTAATTCTCAAAAGTGGATTGTTGTAAAAGTGAGCTTGGCTCTCTCTTGCAATCTTTTTCACAAGCACTCACTTGCTCTTCCACTTTTCCACCAAGTTACGATGTAGTATGAGGCCCACCCTTACCAGAAGCTGCTGCCATGCCCTTGAATTTCCCAGCCTCCAGAATCATGAGCCAAGTAAACCTCTTTTCTTTACAAATTACCTAGTCTCTGGTATTATGTTACAGTAACAGTATCTTTCCCCCATTTTTTGGGAAAGATTAGTTTTTTCTTAAATAAGTATAAAAATTCATTTATTTGTTTCTTCCCCTTACACCAGACGTCCCCAAACTATGGCCTGTGGGCCGCATGTGACCCCGAGTCCATTTATCCAGCCCCCCCGCCGCACTTCAGGAAGGGGCACCTCTTTCATTGGTGGGCAGTGAGAGGAGCACAGTATGTGGCGGCCCTCCAACAGTCTGAGGGACAGTGAACTGGCCCCCTGTGTAAAAAGTTTGGGGATGCCTGCCTTACACTATGGGATACTGTTATGGTCTGAATATATGTGTCTCCCAAAATTTATACATTGGAACCTATTTACCCAATGTGATAGTATTGAGAGGTAGGGACTTTAGTAGATGATTAGGTTATGAGAGTGAAGCCCTCACGAATGGGATTAGTGCCCTTGTAAAAGAGGCTTGAAGGAACCTCCTCAGTCTACCCTTCTACCATGTGAGGTTGCAGCTAGAAGGTACCATCTTTGAAGGAGAGAGGACCAGTCCTAGCCAGACACTGAGTCTTCTGGCACCTTGATCTTCTCAGCCTCCAGAACTGTGAGCAATAAATCTCTATTGTTTATAAATCACCTAGTTTAAGGTATTTTGTTATAGCAGCCCTAACGGATTGAGTTATGCACCTACACTGTAAGAGGCATCCCTAAGCGTCAACCCTTGAGGCTGCCGAGGTGAGTATAAAGCATTGTCCTTGCTTTCCCTCAGTGTCCAGTCTTATGACCATGTCGTTCACTGCCTGTTGGGCTGCCTGAGATAGAGATACTTAACATCTATCATTCCCTTGATCCTTTACTAATAAGGTCCTTAACTTTCAAGAGTTCTACCCAGAAAGCAAGTGCCATCACATTAGCAATCTCAGCTTTCTGTGACTCCCAATTGCTCTTCAAATAAAGTCTGGTATGGATTAAAAAAATTGTTTGTTGTTAATTTTTAATTTTTGTGGGTACTTAGCAGGTGTATATGTTTGTGGAGTACATGAGATGTTTGGATACAAGCATGCAATATGAAGTAAGCACATCATGGAGAATGGGGTATCCTTCCGCTCAAGCATTTATCTATTGAATTGCAAACAATCCAATTATACTATTTATTTTAAAATGCACACTTATTATTGACTATAGTCACCCTATTGTTCTATCAAATAGTACATCTTGTTAATTCTTTCTAACTCTTTTATTGTGCCCATTAACCATCTCCACTTCCTCCACAGCCCCCAACTCCCCTTCCCAGCCTCTGGCAACCATCTTTCTACTCCCTATGTCCATGAGTTCAATTGTATTAATTTTTAGATCCCACGAATAAGTGAGAACATGTGATGCTTGTCTTTCTGTGCCTGGCTTATTTCACTTAGTGATCTTCAGTTCCATAGCATTGTATTTGGAAACACGGTGGCCCAGCTGAAGACTGCATTTTCTAGCCTCTTTTGAGGTGGAGCTGGGGAATAGAATGTGAGAAGAAGTGATAATTAGATCTTTAAAGGGTGAAGGCATTCCTCTAGTCTTCTGTCTTTGAGCTGCCCTTTCCTCCTCTTTATGTGGTGTGTCTTAGACTGATTTCATCCTTGCTCCAGGGACCTGCAGCCTGGACAATCAGATAATCAGCTTCTCCCTGGTCATTGTGATGTGCCCCTATCACATCCACCCAGGCCTAGCCAATCGAGTATCCCATTTCTCCCTGTCTCAGTGACTGGTTCAGGAGTATGTGCAGGTGACCCCAGATCTAGGTCAGTGGAACACAACTCTGGAACTTTCATCACAGTATTGGGAAAAGCAGCCACCTTCCTGCTGAACCTACAGTGGCTAGACTATGTATACCCAAGAGCTGCTGGGTATATCATGTGGCTAGAATGTGAGTGAAAGGGAATGTCATATTGATGAAAACAGAGCACAAGATGGACAGAAGGTGATCTCACACTATTGTCTGAGTCTCCCCGTTCATCCCTTCCAAGTCCCCTTGTACACTGGGACTTTTCATTTCTGTGAGATAAAGATTCCTATGCTCTAACTTTTAAAAGCATTTCCTTATTTATTTAAGTAAACCAGTTTAAATGGAAGTCCAGTCCCTTGAATCTGAAAAAAAAAAAAAATCCCTTCTGATATCACAATAGTTCTTACACTTTTTGATTGGGGATTGTTGGGAAAATTAAATGAGATGATTCATGTGAAACCCTTAGCACAGTGCTGAGATAGTGTCTCATTAATGCTAGCTATTCTCATTCTTACTGTTGGAAAGAGAAAACGTAGACTCATGTTATGTTTTGGGCATTGAAACATACATTAAAAGGGTTTATGATGACTATAGGAAGACATAGATTTGTAGACCTGCCACCACCAATTCACATCGGTGAGCCCCTGTTTTTCGGGGCTTTTGCTATGGGGGCCATACAGAGGGGCAAGTTACAGGCCTACCCTGAGGCCGTTATAGGGGAGGCGGGGGGAAGCCAGTGCTAACAGCATGGATCCTAGAGCCATGTGAACCTAGTTCCAGATTCTTCTTCCATCACTCATTAGCTGTGTGATTTAAGTCAGCACATTTCACCTCTATGCCCCGTTTCCTCTTTGAGATAAACATGATACCTGTGTGAAATTAAAGGGGTGAACGTGTGTGTTAATGAGTCCAGTGTTGGTATTGAGCAAGTTGTCAATTAATGGAAGCCGTCACTTCCTATAATAGTTTTTTTAATATCATCGATCATATCATATTATCTCATAATATAAATTCCTAGTTTGCAAACTGTCTTGTAACAAAAATCTTATCTGTATTTTTTCATTTATCTCTAGATCCCAGCTTAGTGCTTGGCGCAGAATAAAGCGCGATTGAATTTTTCTGTATGAATCCTTTTTCTTTATCAAATCCTTTTTGACTCAAGGACTACAGATCACCTCCTGACTGGGTGCCCTGAATCCAGCCCTGTCCCCCATTTGGCCCATTCACTGTGAATTCAGTTTGTGAGTACTTGGCCACTGAGTGCCCACTAGGGGCCGGGCATATGGACAGGTGGACAAGATAGTCACCAGCAGTGGACAAGACAGTCAAGGAACCAACCTTTGTGGGGCTCAGAGTCTAGTAAAAAAGATGGATGAACAAATCGATATGTATTATATAGTAGCAGGAAGGGATGAGGAGTCAGGAGAAACATAGACCAAAATAAAGGGTAGAAAGTGGCAGTGGCTGTTTCTTTAGATCAGTTACTCAGAGAAGACTTATTCAAAGAGGGGACTTTTGAGCAGAAATTTGAATGAAATAACAGTGAATGAAGCAATGTGGACTGCTGGGGGAGGGCTGTGGGAAGGACCAGCAAGTGCAAAGGCCCTGGGGCTGGAACCTGCTTGCCTTGTTCAAGGAACAGCGAGGGGCCAGTGTAACTGAACTTAGTGCATGTGGTTGGAGAGATGAGGTCAAAAAGGCAATTCTTCATATTTTAGAAATGTCTTTTAAAATCCTGCATTTGATTTTTACATTAGTAATCACATCACGTCAGTAATCACAGCTTTCTGACTCCCAATTGCTCTTCAAATAAAGTCTTGAATGGATTAAAAAATTTATTGTTAATTTTTAATTTTCGTGGGTACATAGCAGGTATATATATTTCTGGGGTACATGAGATGTGTGGATACAGGCATGCAATGTGAAATAAGTACATCATGGAGAATGGGGCACCCATTCTCCCAAGCGTTTATCCATTGAGTTGCAAACAATCTAATTATACTATTTATTTAAAAATGTACAGTTATTATTGACTATATTCACCCTGTTGTGCTATCAAATAGTACGTCTTATTAATTCTTTCTGTTTTTTTTGTGCCCATTAACCATCTCTACTTCCCCCACAGCCCCCCACTTCCCTTCCCAGCCTCTGGTAACCATTCTTCTCGTCTCTATGTCCATGAATTCAATTGTATTGATGTTTAGATGCCACAAATAAGTGAGAACATATGATGTTTGCCTTTCTGTACCTGGCTTGTTTCACTTGGTGATCTTCAGTTCCATCCACGTTGTAGATGACTGGATCTCATTCTTTTTAGGGTTGCGTAGTACTCCATTGTGTATGTGGACTTTCTTTATCCACTTATTTGTTGATGGACACTGAGGTAGCATGGATTTATAACCTCTGTGTAGCCTCTTCCAGACTCACTTTCTCTTTGGTTCAGCAATGCCGATTTTTAAAGTTTTACAGAAAAGAACTCATCTCTAGGCTGCCTCAGGACCTTGTGCATGCTGTTCTCACTGACACTCTTTTCTTTCCTTGACCATCTGACACCCACTCCTCTGATATGTCCTCGGGAAGACTTCTTTGACCCTTGTCCTAAGTTTTGGTCAGGTTTGGTTGTGATACATTTTCAAGGACTTTGTTTTTCTTCCTTGAACCACTTTTTACCACACAAAGAGCTAATAAATTGAGCACTTGATATAATGCCTACCCCTTCTGATAGTTTGTAAGCTTTCCAAGATCAGACTTCCTGTATAGATTATTTAGCAGTGCCTTCGTGTCTTAGGAAAGTCCTAGCAAATAGCACTCAAGAAGTGTTCATTTGTGGAATGAATGAATAGACATTCTGAGGCAGGACCTTCTCTACCACCTGCACCTACCTTTACTCACCTTCATTCACCTGCACCTACCTACCCACCTTCACTCACCTGTACCTCCACCTCCACCTACCTTTATTCATCTGTACTTACCTGCACCCACCTTCACTCACCAGCACCTACCTGCGCCCACCTTCACTCACCAGCACCTACCTGCGCCCACCTTCACTCACCAGCACCTACCTGCACCCACCCTCACTCACCTGCACCTACCTGTGCCCACCTTCACTCACCAGCACCTACCTGTGCCCACCCTCACTCACCTGCACCTACCTGCGCCCACCTTCACACACCAGCACCTACCTGTAGACACCTTCACTCACCTGTACCTACCTGCACCCACTTTTACTCGTCTGCACATACATATGCCCATAATATGCTGTCATAGAGAGTGACTGTTATAGACAAGGTGGGGGTTTAAAAATCCAGAGGCAGGAGCAGTGGGCCTTGATGGCCTGTAGGGAGGGGTAAAGGGAACATTTGAGAAATGTTTATGGAGGTGATGTGCTTGGAGATGATACTGTGAATCACCATTAACCTGTACTCTGGGACATAGGTGAGAATCTCTCGAATTAGGGGTGAGATGGAGCTGACATTTTAAAAATATTAAGCACAGCAGAATCTAAACAGTGAGGAAAAAAGAGAAACTTTTTTTTTTTTTTCCCAAAAATACAACTGTATTGTATGGAGCAGGGAGAGAGAAGTCATGGGCCAGCTGAGGCAACAATCAGGAGGGTCCACTGGGGGTGTTGTCACAGTGTTTTCTAACAGATTACAAAGCCTCCTTGCTAAAGAACTGACCTTTTAGTTTATACCTGAGTGACACAGGCTGCAGCATTTCCCATAATGAGAAGGTGAATGGAAAAAAGTATGTCTTAAGCCCTTCCTATCGTGTTTAATGAGAGGTGCTTTTCTCTACAATTTCTTAATGAAATGCTTCAAACATGGCTTTTAAATCAAAAGGAAAACCCTTATCATTTTGTGTACTCCTGTGGTTCTGCAATCCCCTGAGCTGGGATGAGTCAACAGGAATTGTAACATGACAAGGAAGAAGTTTCCATGAGGACCCCTGTGCAGGTGCGTGCTTCCTTTCCCTGATGAGACGATGGTGTCTCCTGTTCCCTCAATCTTGCAGCGTTCACACTGTTTCCATTGCCTGGAGAGAGGCTCGACCCTGGGTACCTCACTCCATGGCTGTCATTAACTGCCTGTCTTTGGGGAAATGACAGAGTGAGCTTTAGAAAGAAATATATCCCAAAGAATCACATACTAAATGGTCCAAGAAGCATATCAGTATTTTTAAATGTTCCAAAATCATGGGCTATTGGACCTTCTGGATATGTGATCACTCTTTTCATATAAAGGGGAACCATCAGAAGAGTATCCTATGCGTAAAATATTTGCTTTTTTATGTGAAATTATCTAAAGACAAATTGACCAAAAAACCCCAAACAACAACAACAACAGAAACAAAAACCCAAATAAACTCTCCCTCTTATCTGGATTTGGTTAAAATAAAGTAAGACTAAAGGTGTTTGTGTTTTACTTTTTCTCTGCGTCTGTTCCCAGTTAACCTCATAAGTACTTCATAAATCTTGCATCTGGGTAATATAACACCGTACAATGAGTTTTCACTGGAATATTCTGTTTTCCCAGTGCTGGGAAGGTGGAAACTGCTGAGCCCAGGCTGGGGCAGAGCCTACCAGGCACATTCTTGAGGTTCTGGAGCATCACAGGTGACTTCTTTGTCCTGTGGTGGTGCAGAGAAGGGGTTTCAAAGTCACATGGAATTACTTCCAGTTCTGACTTCTTGCTTTTCGAAGTTTTCTTGGTCCTGTGAAATAAAAATGAGCTTTTTTGAGATTCATTTTTTATTTCCCTCCAGTGAATATGTCTCTTATTTCCTCGCATCCTTCTCCTCCCTTCCCCACATACCAAGACACTTAATTGAGGGTTTAAGATTGTTGGGTAATAGCTAATCAATGTTTTCTTTGACTTGGGAATATGGAGAATGTGTTTATACTATTTGTAACCTACTTTTTCCTAGAAGGAAATGAAGTAGTTCACATACACAAACAGCAAGAAATGGAAAACTATAAAAATGGAAATTTGGGATCAGGGAAAGTAGAAATTAAAGTATGAAATAAAAAATGAATAACCAAGTAATTTAGTAAGTATGTCACCAAGCTTGACTACTATCAAGCCCCTTCATAGTTTTCTCCGAGCTTCCTGGTAGCCAAAGAGAAAAGGGGGTGGATGTAATTACTGGTTCCATAATTCTCATGTTCTCAAAGAAAATCCAAAGTAATCCTTTTGATGAAGAGTATTTCATAAACCTGGATTTTGAACAGCATCTCACACAGGGGTAAGGGGGATAGTTGAATTAAATATCAAACAGAAGAGTGATTTCCATGAGATAGTACTTGGTAGTTATTGTTCAAAAAAAATCCAAGGACATGACATTAAAACAACTCAGTGAGAAGGACTCCTTGCAGAGATTGTGGTCCAAGAACAAGGCATATTGGTAGAGGGAATAATTAGGAGAATCCGATATGCAGCATGGTTACATAGGGAAATGTTATATTACTTCTATAGAGACTGTCCCTTGTGGTGGTCGACAAAAGACGTAATAAAAAACCATCTGTTTAGATGGGGAAAATGTAGGTGAAGTTGCTGTATTCTCACCTGGGAACACTGAGCTCACATGTGGCTCATAGGGACACATTTGACCTCTTGGGTAGATTAATGGCTTAGTTGACAGGGACTGCTTAATTTAAGAGTGATGTCATGGGGGTTGTCCAGGCAGAGTAGTACATGTCTGACTCTACTGCATTGTATGCATTGTATGGAGCAGGGAGAGAGAAATTACGGCCTCTCAAGCAGAGCTTTTAATATGCCTTAGACAGAACGTTACACCTTGTCATGCCTCAATCTTTTTAATCATTGCTAATGATGATAATAAAAATAATGACAATATTCAAGGCAGAGGCGAACAAAGAAAAGGCAATAACTCATAGAGTTGAGTGAGGTGTTGTGGAAAGAAAGCCCAGGCTGGAAATGTGGGGTCTCTTTCTGGCATTAGCTTAAACACGGTCTATAACCCAGGCAATTCTTGTATGTCTTCCACTTTCCTGATTTGCAAGAGAGGCTATTGTAGTGGTTCTCAAACTGTCCTCTTTTGGCCAGCAGCATTGGTACCAACAGGGAACTAAATAAAAAATGCAAATTATTGGACCCCAAACTTACCGAGTCATAAACTCTGCGGATGGCCCTCAGTGGTTTGTTTCTTTTTATTGTTTAGTTTTCGAGACAGTCTTGCTCTGTCACACAGGCTGGAGTGCAGTGGCAACATCTGGGCTCACTGCAACCTCCGCCTCCTGGGTTAAAGCAAGTCTCCTGCCTCAGCCTCCTGAGTAGCTGGGATTACAAGCACCCATCACCACACCCAGCTAATTTTTGGTATTTTTAGTAGAGATGGGGTTTCACCATGTTGGCCAGGCTGGTTGTGAACTCCTGACCTCAGGTAGTCTGCCTACCTCAGCTTCCCGAATGCTGGAATTACAGGTATGAGCCACCGCACCCAGCCTAAGCGATTTGTTTCTTAACAAGCACCCTCAGTGATTCTGATGTATGCTCAAGCTTAAAAACTATTGGGCCTTTGAGTTCAGTCTCCTTCTATGTGTATGCTAGATTGACATAAAAATGGCCGCAACTCTCCATCCCTTTTGGTATCTATACCTTTTGCAAGCTACTCTTATTAGGGGGTAGAGTCTTGGGTATTCTTGAATATTTGAAATTTGAGTTCTTGAATATTGAAAATTCTTGAATATTTACTACCCTTTTATCTTGCTTTGGCCAACAGCATGTTGCAGAAGTGATGGATTGCTGTTTCGAAGCCACTCCATTCTCTTTCTTTTCATTTCTGTTTCTGTCTCTCTTGCATTCCGTTTTTCAGAACCTTGTACAATCATGAGAATGACCCAAACCGTATCATTTATGTTACTTTATTTTTGTAGAGATGGAATCTTGCTATGTTGCCTAGGCTGGTCTCAAACTCCTGGTCTCAAGCAATCCTCCCACCTCCGCTTCCCAAAATGCTGGGACGATAGGAGCGAGTAACTACATCTGACCTTTCTATACATCAAAATTTTTTTTGTGGATCTTGCCTTTGAAACTCCAAAGCTGAAACTTTGACACTTTTTTTCCTTCAGATCCTCTGCAATAAACCTAGCTGGGGCAAGACACACCAATCTCTAGTTTGAATGGAGAAGGTTCCTACCATGGGGTGGGAACAAATTACCAGAAATTAAACACACCTCACTTATATCAAAATACTTCCCTCCTCTATTACAATGCATACATTTGCCTATTGGGATTGCTCCTTCTAACACCAACAAAGAAGACTATAAATTACATCTTGAAGGAATTTAGCTTTCATGGTGATAACTGAAAAGCTTTGGTTTATAAGGTATATTCAAGGCCCAGAAAGAAGGGGAGAGTTACTTGATTTTAGCCAACCACTGTGGAAGTTAAAGTAGTTCATCTGGATGCAGAGTTGGAAGTACCATGTTGAAATAGAGTATTGCAATATAAGAGCAACACTGATATCACACAAATATTATGAATGCTCGCAAGCAAAGTAAAAACATTTTGAGTGCAGAAATGAATTTGTGATTGATATAGAGAACAATGAATAGAGAATGATCTATAGCATTTGTCTGAAACCTCATAAAGGCAGTATCTGAATACTGGTTGTTCCCAATTTCATTAGTTGTGAATCACTACATGAAGAATGTGTGTCCAAGTTAAACATGAGGGTCTTAGAATTATTTTAAAGAAAAAAACTCATTTCACTCTCTAGGATGGTTTCTCCTTATGATGATTTGGTTCCTATATGTCGAGATTAGTGTGTTTAACATTCGATTTCTTGTTTGCTCCCTGAATCTCCATTTTTCATTGTCATTTGGCCTACTTCTGTGGTGTTTCATATCTTCTTAATGTCTCTCAATGTTGACCTTTTTTTTTTTTGGTTGTTCTTTCCACTCTTTTCTCATTTTCTTTCTCTTCAAAAAGGAAATGAAAGAAAAGCCAAGCAAATTATATTTGAAAAATAAAGAATGTGTGTAGGCAAATTCTTAGAGATGTGAACCAAGCAGAGATGAATAATTATTAAAGTTTCCAACAACTCCCTAGCTGTGCTTCACAACAGGAGGTGACTTTGCCTCCTAGGGGACACTCAAAAATGTCTGAAGACATTTTTGGTCATCACCACTTATGCGGAGGATCAGCGCCTGCCCCAGACTCCAGAACAAAGAATAATCCAGTCCAAAAACGTCAGAATTCCCAAGATTGAGAAACCCTGAATCACAAGTATGTTTTTTAAAAATCCTCTCCAAATAAAAAAAAATGGAGTGTATTCCCGACATTTTACACATAAAGTAGAAAATCTAGATTCTTTTGTCTTTTTCATTAATCAGGCAAGTGATTGAAACCACCCTTTTTAGAGAGGGCACGTGTTCAGGAGTGCATCGTAGCCTCTCCATTTCCAGCTGTATAAGGCAATTCAGGGTCCAGAAAGTGGGGAAGCTACTTGGTTTTCGCCAACCATTGTGAAAATTAAAGTAGTTCATCTGGATGCAGTGTATGAAATGGAGTATTGCAATATACAAATCTCACTTCACTAATTCATATTACTTTCCTGGCCCTTGTAGTAAATTGAGTTCACAACCCCCTGCATTCTAGGGTTGGTATATTATGAATGATGGGTCAAACCTGGCCAGCCACCTCTGTTCATAAATAAAGTTTTATTGGAGCACATTTGCACTCACTTATTTCTATGAGCATGCTTTTGTGGCTGCTTTTGTGCTATGTTGAGTAGTTGCAAAATGGACTGTGTGGCCTGAAAAGCCAAAAGTATTTACACTGTGGCACTTTACAGAAATATTTGCTGATTCTTGACCTAGGCTCTTGAGTCTTTTGATTATTAGTGTTAGTCTTTGAACTCAGGCTTCCTGTTGGCATAATTGTCAGTATAGACAAGAAATGACAGTGTGTCTAATCACATAAACCAATGTGGATTTCAATTAGGGGAGTCCAAGTTCAGTCAACATTTTTCATATATTATTACAAGAAAACACAGGATTCTCAATTGAAACATGATATGCTTTTTGAATGGAATATGGGCAAGGCTAAAAGTTAACACAGTCTAACTCTTCTCCCTGTTGTCAGTGACACATTTACTCCCATTATGATTGGTTCAACATGTGGCCTTGTATTTTGTCCACAAAATACTACCTGCTCTGGGCTGTTTCTTAGATCATCTGTTTCAGAAGAAATGAGAAACGGGAAACAGATTTCTTGACCTATTCAGTTTATGGCTTAACCACCACATAATACAAATGTTTCAACTGTGCTTTGTTCATATATTCATTGGTTTAGTTCAGGAGTCAGCAAACATTTTTAGTAAAGGGCCAGATACTAAGTATTTTTCTCATTGAGGGCTGGCCAATCTCCATTGTGGCTACTCAACCCTGTCTGTGTAGAGTGAGAGCAGCTGGAGGCAATCAAACCATGGTAGGGTCTATGTTCCAATAAAACTTTATTTATAAAAATAGGCAGTGGGCTGGATTGGGCCCACAGGCTGTATAATTTTTGGCTCCAGATCTGGAGACAGCTCAGTCATAACCGGGAGTGGAGGTAACAGAGCTACTGAATAATGGAAAATAGCATTTTCTGGGTTATTTCTCATTTTCCATCCTCACTTTTTATTTGCAAATGCTTCCTCTTCTTTCCTTTGCAAATGCTTCCTCTTCTTTCCAGTGGCTCAGGGACCGACTGTTGAGGGGACAGCCGGAGAGAGCTGGGCAGATGAATTCTATTTTGGATTATGAGGATAGTTCAATAGAAAGGGAGTGCCACCTGGATTCGAGGGGAGTGCGGATGAAGAGAAGGATGCAAGGATGGGAGGATTCCAGGACTTGAGGAGCCTAGGGCAGACTCAGCTTCTCAGCTGTGAGCAGGCACCCGTCTTCCTCTCCTTCCAAGAGATGTTACCTTGTCCTGTTTCAGGGGCCAGCTCCTTGCAGCCTTCTCTTCACCTTCACAGGCTTCTCAAATGTGTCCATTCCCCACAGGATACGCATCCTGGGAAATGCCAAGTGATAGCTAACCCTACCAAGGGGATTTTCTTTTTGTTATGGGCTTTGAAAGTCTTCCACATACATTAGTTTTTCATCAAAATTTGGCAACCACTGAAAACGTATAATGTTTGATTATCACTTTTTGAGCATCACTTTTACTCATAAAGGTGCAAATTATTAAATATGTGCATGTGTGTGTCCATCTACACATTACACACACACACACCTCTCTCTCTCTCTCTCTCTCTCTCACACACACACACACACACACACCCCTAATTTAAAGAACTTCTAACAAATCTTTGAGGTAGCTAGTTTTAAGCAGATAGAAATTAAGCAGCTTGCCCAAAGTGGATACTCTAGTACGATTTTAAACACAGACTTGCCTGATTAACACATATTCAGCTTTTTTTTTTTTTTTTTTTTAGGATACTACACTACCTTTAAGAAGAAAGAAAAAACAGTCACCTGTACTGTTCCTCAGAGAAAAACTGCCACCTTTTGTGGTATTTTCCTTCAGTGTTTTCTTCTATTTGTTAAAGCATTTTTAAGATCATGTTGCAAATATAATTTTATCTTGCTTTTTTCACTTTATTATTTAAGTATCATTTTAAAACCTTTTTGTAAGTATCTTCTTAATGGAATACTTTTTCTTCATATAGGTATATTGTAATTTACTTAACCAACTCCCCTCTGCTGAACAGTTCGGGTATCACTAGTATTTTCACTGTTTTGATTAAACAGGTAATGGATAGCTTTGAGTGTGAAAAAACTTGCCCTCATAAGACTCAGAAATCTGAAAAGCTATCCAGAAACATGGATATTCTGTAAGAGAGGCAGGTGACATAAATGAGTCATCACTCCGGATGAAAAATTTAAGGGGGCACCAAAAATATCTTCATTATTAGCATATAATAGTATAACATTAAAAATTTTAAATTAAATTAAAATCTCTAAATCCATGATGAACAAAATATCAAAGTTTTAAATAAAGGCAGGGTCAGTATTACTGAATCTTTCCTTTAGCCTTAGGCTCTGAGCTGGCTATGCACAGCGCTGCTGCCGACTCTGTTCAGGCCGTAGGGAGGATGTAATTGGTGTCTGGAAGGAGGAACTCAGAACCACCTTTATTATAATTTATTATCATTATGCCCAATTGGAAGCTTTCTTCTGAAAAGGTTCAGTGTTATGGGCACAAGAACGGACTCTGGTGAAGACTGCTTGGTTTTAAATCCCAACCATGCCACTTACTAACTATGGGACCTTTGTCAAAATAATTCCACTCTCTGTACCTCACTGTCCTGATGTCCTGCATGGAGGTGATGATAGTCATTTATGCCTCCCAGTGGATGAGAAGACTTAGCGGTATCCTAGAACAGTGTCTGGCTTGTATACAGACTCAGTAAATGTTCACTGCTCTCCTGCTGCATGATGAGCCTGCCCCCAGGCTGAAGGCAGCCTGCAGACCTGCCTGCTTTATTCCTTTTGGCATTGTTAGATTTTTTTTGAATTAGTTGCCAACATTTTAAAATCACTAGATTTCATGTAAAAAATCTGAATTTTTTTTTCCTTACAAAAATCAGAAGACCTGGCAACCCTAGGGCTAGCTGTGTCTTACTTAGTGGTAATATTTGGTCAACTCTGCAAACCAAAAGATGGAAGGAGTTCTCTCCAGATCACCCTGAACTAGGTTACCAGAGTTAGCAAATAGAAAAGATATGACATCTGGATAAATTTGAATGTCAGACAATTTTTTTTTTTAGTATAACTATATCCCAATATTGGATATATAACAATATTGGGGAGGTACTTACACTAATAGACTGATTTGTTGTTCTTCTGAAATTGTGAAATATACACTAGAAGACTGATTTGTTGTTTTTGTGGAATTATGAGACACCTACCACAAGTTACTTGTTTATCTGGAATTCAAATGTAACCAAGCATTCTTTATTTCTCCATCTACCTCTTCCAACCCTCCCCTTCCGCCTATACCTTACAGCTTCATTGGACTGTGACTTCCTCTTAACCTCTGTAGACATCAGCATTGAGGACCTTGGGATTACATATAAAAATTCCAGCAAGAAATCATCTTCCAGCAAGAAATCATAAGCAGCACCATGTGTCATCACTGCAGTGCAGTTTTAAGCGATTTAATAAACATCCCTCAAGTCTGACAGCCTTTCCACGATAAGGCTGGGGGAAGGAATAAAATCATCTGACACCATCTCAGCACCATAGAGGGAGTTCCCTGAGCAAATATTCATGCGTAGACATGAAGCTAGAAGAAGGCAGAGCTTTCTACGTTCTCTCGGTGCTGCTTTCAGACGGGGAATCAGGTCTGAGAACATTCCGGTTGAAGTGGCATCTCTTAGGACCACGGCATGAAGGATGGTGATGTTTTCATACCTCACACTGAGAGACGCTGTTAAGGAGGCCAGGAGCTTTTAAGAACCACTCATGTTCCTGCTTGATGAAAGAGGGGTAGATTCCAATAGCACAGTTGCTCTGTGTATAGACTGAAGATTCTCTTTCTGGCTTCTAGCAGATGGAAACACAAATCTTAGCAGGCAGATCAGGATCATCAGCTCAAGCAACATCTCTCAAGCTCGGCACTATGGAATATGTCTTTGCAGTGGGGGCTGTCCCGTACATTGTAGGATGTCCAACAACATCCCTGACCTCCACCTACCAGATGCCAGTAGCACATCTTCCCAGCCCCCATCTTCTTGTCATAATTGTGTCTACCAAAATCATCTCCACACGTTGCTAGATGTTTTATGGGAGGCAGACTCACTCCCGTTTGAGAACCACTCTACTAGAAATATCACTATGAGAATGGAGTAGGTCACACATGCGTTAACCCATTTATGCTGGAGGTTGCAAATTTTTTTTGTGTTTGTGAAAAATCAGACCTTGGTGATGACCTTGAGCAGTAAGATATAAATAACTCCCACAAGCTTAGTGTTCCAGTAATGGAACACTAGGCATACATGGGTTTTAAGGGCTGCAGTAACTTAATTGTGCAAGTCAGGTTTAAGATACTGGGGTGGGGGTGTGTGCCCAGAGCTGTAGACTGGAGGTCCCACCCAAAGTGCTCAAATCCAATTCCCAAAGTTGTTGGCCAAATAAAATTCTTCTGTAGGTAGAATTTGGGCTATGAGAATCCAGCTTGCAACTCTTAATATGGAGACATTTGCTTAGCCACTCTTTGGTTGATATGGTGCAAATGATGATTCATTTCACTCCTGTTCGTGTGCAACCAAGTGGGAAGGCTCAAGGCATCTCTTACTTCAGGAACACCTCTCTCTTTCTCTACTCATTTCCACTCCCCAGCCCTGACAAGTGCTGCTTCTCACCATGGAGTGATTTTGCCCACCCTCTCTAGGGGACACGTGGCAATGTCTGGAGACATTTTTGGCTGTCACAGCTCGGGGACAGGAGTGCTACTGGCATCTAGCGGTAGATGCCGGGGACGCTGCTAAACATCCTACAGTGCACAAGACAGTTCCTGCAACCAAGGATTTTCCAGCCCCAAATATTCCCAGTGCTGAGGCTGAGAAACCCAGCTACAGTAAGTAGGAATATGTGGCTCACCTCAGCACTCCAAGAGAAGAGCTTTTCCTACACACTCTGAGCACCTGGGGGTTCAAGGAACTAGTCTTGGGTCTGTGGCTGGGAAAAATCAGTTTATGGGCTCCAGGGAGGGACATTTTCTTTTCTTTTTGTTTTGCATTTGTGCCCAGAAACAGTGACACCAGCAGTTTTGTTAAGGATACAGCTTCTTATATAACCTTTCCTTTCTTTCACTGAGGGTTTGGATATTCTGCAGAAGTTCACCTGGGCTTCAGATTCACACCTGATCTTAATCTCTGATGAACACCGTCAGATAAAGAGGTTCTCCTAACACATTGGGGACATAGACTAAGGAAGTTCCGCAAGTCTGGGAGATGAGAAGGCTAGGGGCAGCATGGGGAGAAAAATAGACCCAATTAAATTTCAATATACAACCCTACATCATCTCAGCATTATTTTCCAAACACCATTTCCCCTCTTTATGTGATTATAAATGTGGACCAGCCTTTGATAACCAAGAAAGTGGCTGATGCAACATTTTCTTACCCCTCTTTTGCCTCCTGTTCCCTTTGAAATATTATTTGGTTCTAGTTTTTTTTTTTCTCGTGGTACCCTCTGTCTCTCTTCCTTTTTTTGTGTGTGCATGTGACCGCAATTGTAGTTTCAGTAAATAAAACGGCTGCTTGATAACGTGGAACGGCCCAGCGCTTAACTCTGCCCTTAGAGATCCTTTACATCAAACCAGCGATCAAAACGTGGCGCAGATAAAATTTGTCATCAGGGATTTCCTACAAAAGAATTACAGTGGAGAAATGGCCTGATCAATACTATGGATTTTCACTGCAGGGACTGGTGGTCCAATTGCTGTGAGACAGTCACACAGATAAAAGGGCGCTGCTGCTGCTCCGTCACAGACTGCTGACTCAGCACAAAGCTTGGCAGGTATTTATAGGCCAGAGTGATACAGAATTATCACCTTGCAGTGCCCGGCTCCTGTTCCTTTCGAGATTGCCTTCCTTTATGGGATTGCTAAATGCAGGTGAATGGAAAAATGATGGCTAACAGCTGTCAAAATGCAACAGAATGAAGTACTTAAATCTTTTTTTATCCATTAAAAGGGTAACAACCATACATATATCACGGCACAGACATTGTAATGATATTTGGGGGCTGGTAAACGAGGGAGTAATAAACAATGTATGTTCTGATCAGAAAGACAGAGGAAATAGTCTTGGGGGGAAGGTAGGTCTTCCCTGAGCCTTATAATTACTTTAATGGTTGAACATTATCTCACTGAAGGAAAACAAAATTGCTTTTGCATTCCAATCTTTGGGAGACCCACTTCCCCCTTATGTTGGCATTTAGAAGGCCTAAAACTATTCCCTACGGTACTTAACCATTCTTACTGCATCCTGAGATTTCTGAAGTTTAATCATGTCAGCTTAATTAAAGCATGTGCAATGATGATAACTGATTTGTAAGATTCTCCAGGTGTAAGGTCCGGGATGCAGTGAGAACTTTCTCCTGGGTTGTTTTTTAATCTCTGCATTCCAGTTGAATCCCAGATGTGCCAGAGACAGAGCTTTTTCGGAGGTGGAGGAGAAGGCACATTGCTTCTTTCCCACGGAATGGGATCATTCTTGGGGAAGTTCTCACAGCTTGTCATCTCAGCTCTGGGGTTCCTTAGCCATGACTTACATAGATGAAGTTAGTATCGTTGCCTTCATTCTCAATTAATGCTTCCTCAAGGAACCCCCTCTGGAAAAATCCTACCAATCCATCTAGACCCATCCGTCAATATTTGTCTTATTTTTCATGTAGTGAGACTCAGCTTCCAGAAAAATTCCAAATAGCACTTACGGTTGCCCTTTAGAACCTTGGCTTGTTTGAGAGTAGGCTCTGTGTGTGTGTGTGTGTGTGTGTGTGTGTGCGCACGTGTGTGTGTGCGCGCGTGTGTGTGTGCGCGCGCGTGTGTGTGTGTGTCCTCTCCTTTCCCTAATGCATTTTATTTAAAATTTCAATGAACCAATTTTGGTGAGCTTAAACATTAAAAGAAAAATGTTTTCCTCATTTTCTTCAATATTTAAAAAGTACTGCAAAGCACGAGGGAAATGAACCAAATATATAGAATATCATCAATAACAAGGCATCTGGACATTAATTAATTCTTCATTTTGGAACACCTGTGGCGAGATGGGCCTTGTGTAGGATGTCGAAGAAACACAGAGGGTATAACAGGCTTTTAAGGAAAGAGCTTATGGAAAGGAGGACAAGGAAAATATTTATTGAATGGATTCTTTGTGCCAGATGCTTGGCATATGTTATAATGAAATAGCAAACAGCCATAAAATGCTAAGCAGATTCCCAAGTGCTTTATTGACTCATGGAATCCTCATAAGAACTCTACGAAGCAGTGTTATTACTGTCCCTACTTTACAGATTAGGAAATTGAGGCAACAGAGAGGTTGATTAATTTGCCAAGGTCACTTGGCTTGGAAGTAGAGGAAAGGGGGTATCCAGGTGACCCTGAAACTCCTTGGTGACTCAAGAATTCCAGCTCCTAACTGCCGAGCTAAGTAGCTTTTCAGTTTGGAAGCTTTCTCATCTCATCCTGAAAACAGTGCCCTGAAGTGGGCAGTCCTGTTGAACCAATAAGAAAAGTGAAGCTTAGAAAAGTTGCACATCTTGCTCAGCCAGGTAGGTGAAGAGCTGGGATTTGAGCCCAAGTTTGGCTGTCTCCAAATTTTCTGCTAGTTTTACTGTATGATTTACAGTGAACCTACCAGGCAAACAAGATTCTGCAGCTTCGAAATTCAGAAAACAAAATGCAGGAAGTGTAAGCCCTAATGTGCAAGCTGGGGAAAAGGATTTAATTTCGGGAAGCATGCCATTGCCTGGAAGGAACGTTAACAAGACTTTTGTGCCCACATCGTCCCTGGCCAGTATCGGGTAGGACTCAGAAACGTAACCCACACCTTCTGGAACTGTCCACGGGGAAATCATCTTTGTGCTTGTTTGAACTGCCTTATCCTGGTAGAAATCATTGCTACTATCATCGCAGCGTTGTTGTATGGAAGTTTACTGTCACTGGCAATAAACATAGATGAAAGGAGGGGGGAATAAGAAAACAAAAGGGAGAAATAGAAGCAAAAAATGCACCAGAGTGAAAAAAATATCCATAAACTCGTTGTTTTTTTTTGTCTCTCTAGTTGCTCTGCTGTGCACAAAGGAAATAGACGGAATAAAATCACATCTCAGGAACACCAACATAAATTCCCCCTTGCTTTGACAAGTACGTAATTTTCTTCAGAGATGCTCTTCACGTCTGGAGAGTTATGAGGCAATTTCATTCCCATCTGACAAATTTACAAAGAAACATTAGAGAGAAGGGATTAGGAAAGCGAGAAATCTTTATAGACTTTTTCCTCAGGCTGTATTTCCCTTCCATCTCTTGGCTCTTCCTTGAGGACCAGGCATGAATGACTCACGCGGTGTGGACCTCATAACCAAGACACTTAGGAGAGAAACAAAACATGAAATGTGCTTTCAATCAACTAATTGTATTTACATTATCGGGGGATGGGGATGGCACTTGGGGACGAGGGAGAAGATTCTTATTGGCAAACATGGGAATGAAGTCTCTGAGGTATGGATTCAAAATGGTATTTGCAAAATTGGGCTTTGAAAGAAATGCAGAAAGAGAAAGGAGCGAGAAAGGAAGAAAGGGAGGGAGGGAGAACTGAGTGGTCTAGAAAGTTTGTGGTGCAAATGAGCATTTCAGGATGATCACAATATGGGATTAATAATAGCAAAGCATATATATATATTTCCTTGTAGGATTGTAGATGCTAAGAGAACTTGGAGTTTTTCTCTTTTTAAAACATCTCTGTTGCTAATTTCATTGTGGGACTTTTAGAGTGATCGACTCGACCATTACCAGTTTGACCAGGATTGTATTGGCTGCAACACGGAAAAGCTCACGTCTCGGAAATCCTTTGGTCTTGGGTGAAGTGGGATGGTTGGTTACCCTACCACTGATGATTGTAATTCTCAGGTAAGTTACCTGAGTTTCGGCAGTTGTTAACTCTCCTAAATATTTGCAACCTTGAATTGTTCACGTTTGGTCTCTGTTAACTAGCAAAATGTGTGCACACACACGCAAGACACACATACATATACATATGTAGTTCAATCATTTTGTGATTCTAGTAAAGTCTTCAATTAAGGTCACCATGGAGGCTTAGAATTCTGAAGGAAAAACCATAATAAGTGCTCAGAAGTTCAGGAAACATTTCTTTCCTGGAGTTGAGCTTAAACATAATATAATGCAGATGCTGTCGGATACATAGCACAAATGACAAATGTTTTATAACTGGGACTTAGGGAATGGAGAAAAGTAAGAGATACATAGCTTCCCAGACCTTACTTGAGAGCCGCAAAGCACTCATAACACTGTATGTATAATTTGGCAGGAGAAAGGTGAGATATTTGTGCGTGTATTACTATTGTGTATTTTTTAGAGAGTCCAGCTGGATTTATGGGTGGCCATGTTTGTGATTTACTGGCCATATCAAAAGACTGAAATGGAACCACATTTGTATAATTTCAGCTTTCTGTTCTTTAAGTCACAATTTAAATCATTTGCATTTAAAAAAATTCTATTTTTGGTGACACTTGTTATTTTCTTTCTTTAAAGTTACAAGAAAATCTTTACTGTTTACCTTCCTGTGAAATGGTGATTCATATCGGAATGGGATGTTCCAAACCTTCAGGACAGAAGAAAACCTAAGCATTTATTTTGCCAAAAAATCCCCAGAGATCTTGCATTTTGGGGTTGAAGTTGAATTTGGATCTGATCTCTCTTGAAACTCTCACAATCAAACTCTCCTTTTAATCTGCCTGCTGAATATGAAAAACAGGGCTTCTTTGAACTGCAAATGATTCTTTTTGCCTAACTTAGAGAAATAAACAATGATAAGGGATGTTCATCTACAGAGAGGCTTGATCCAGACTCACATGAAAGTTGTGAGTTATCTGAACTGGCCACCCTTTGTAAAACCTACCCTGTACTTTATAGAGGACAGTCTGTCCCAGTATAACCGAGAGGATGTACAGATGGCTTTTTGCTTACAAGCAAGCATAAGTACAGTGTTGCTGAGAAATTAGATTGATCATGATGAGAGATATAAAAATTTAAAATATCCCCTGGTGGGAAAATTTTTTTCTTTTTATTCTGCATTTGAATCTTTTAAATACTGTAACTTTTGGGGAAAAGTTATTGAGACATAAAAGGAATATTTGAATTGCTTTAGAGTTTATGATAACCACTGTATAATACATTATCTTGAAAGCCTTTATAGTACACAGTTACAAACTTCCAGGAAATCTATTAAAATGCAGCATTAATTAACATAAACTTTTTATAGTGTTACTAATATTCTGCAAACAACTAAGAGTTTAAAAGCCCTTTTTACAGGCATTTCTTGCTGCCTATAAGGTACGATCAGCATGAATTATAGGAAACACTAAAGGAGGAGAAAGAAATGAATTTTCATTGCTTGTTCTGGATGGGAAATTCACCTCAATATCTGTCTTTAATTTGAACAAGTGTAAAGACAAGATACTCTCCAGTTTGATTAGTATCCTCTTTGTAGACTTGCACAGCTGACCAAAAGCAAAACACTGATGCTTCAATATTCATTCTCCAAATGGATGATAAATAACATCTTTGAAATGACTTTAGAAAACAAAAGGGTTTCCTTGAATCCTGGGAGACGGTGTTTGGCTGTATCCGCTCACAAAACTTTTACGATCTCATCAGTGGGTTAGTTCCTGATACAGGCTACATTTAGACACTTACGGATGTGTCAAGTGGCTCCAGAAATGAAAGCAGTATTTTGATTTTTTCTGATGTCTGGTTCCCAGTTGCACTGGCAAATCTCGGAAACCTGAATCTTAACCTTTTTTAGAGAGATGTTTTTCATTTCTGTTTTGAATTCTAAAGGGGAGGAGGCCTCTCACTCTCTATGCCCAAAGGGCAAAACTGTCTCCATTTAGGATTGAAATGAAGATGACCTGGCCCTGAGTTATCCAGTCATAATTATTTCCCAACTCTCTGTATTTAAATGTATCTGCTCTAACATGAATTCAGCGTTTTCTTTGCTTCCTCTTTGCGGGACAGCCTGCTGATTGTGAATACTAGAGTTGTGATTCTGGCCAAAGGTTCCTCGCTTTGTTAGGTCTTTGGTGTCATCTGGGTGCCACTGATGATTTTCTATTTTAGTACGTACTTTACACTCTTACCTTTTTTTTTTTTTTTTTTTAAATAAAATGCCTTCCAGAGCCCTTGGAGGCAGAGTTCTTCACCATTTTGTGGCCATTCTGCTGTTCCCTCTTTCCACAACATCACCTGGTTCTTAACCCATATGGTACTAGGGTTTCACTGTGATAATCAGAAAACAGATTATGCAGATTATGATGCATACACATTATTTTCTGGGTGTGCTTTCTCCATTAGTTTTTTTGTTTATTCAAGAGATATTTACTTGAGGAGCTCAGTATTAGCCCTCCCATTCTATCCCTTTTCTCTAGTTACGTTGTTATCTGTACCTCTTATCTTTGCTTAGCAGGCATTGTGTGCCAGGTATTGCAGAAGTGCTGGCAAACATGACAGATGAGCTTGCTCCTCCTGGAGTTTGTCTTCTAGTTCGGGTAGCCACGCAAAGGGCAAGCAAGCAAACGGCTAACAAGGCATTAGTCTATGGAGGAAAGAAACTGATGATGTGATGAAGTGTGACTGATAGACTTGAGGCAGCATGGCTGGGATGTTGTCTGTAAGGTCTCATCATAGCTGGAATTTGAGTGATGAGAAGAAACCCATGACGCAGAGATGCGGGGACCAGCATTCCAGGCAGGTGGAGTAGCAGGTGCAAAGGCCAGGTGGAAGCGAGCATGGTGCGGGCAGACCAACGTGGGCTGGAGCAGGATGAAAAAAGATATCAGAGAGGTGGGAAATAAGCAGTATCTATAATAATAACAGCTACCATGTGTCAATGTGAGCACTGAAAAGACATTATCTCTAAACCTTGCAAAAGCCTTGAAGGGAAGTGATTGTTATCACATTTAGCAGATGATTAAATAGAAGTTCAGAGCTGCAATGTGGTTTGTCCAAGGTGACATAACCAATAAATGTCAGAGCTAGAATTCAAATGTAGATTTGCCTGATTCCAGTATTTGTCCATTTTGAGCACCCATAATGTGCCTGGCACTTTGTAGGAGGTGAGGATAAGGTAGTGGGCAAAATAAAATTTGTATTCTTATGAGGCTTACCTCCAGTAGAAGGAATCAGGAAAGAACTAACTATATAGTTTATCCAATCACGAAAAGTACTATGGAGAGAGACAAATCGGGGAGAAGAAGGCAGGAGGGGAGGTAGTGGGGATGGGGCTGCTCTTTTGCACAAGAATTTCTGAAAAGAACTCATTGATAAGTAGATTTTTGAGCCAAGAAATGAAGGAAATGAAAACAAGCCAACAGGTTTTCCTCGCAGAGCAGTCCAGATAACAAGCAGCAAATGAAAACTTTCAAAGTGGGCATGAGCATGCACGATGGAGAAACAAGGATATCAGTGGCTGGATTCAGGGGAACAAGGGAGAGAATATAAGACCTGGTGGGCTGTCGTGAGGTCTTCAGCTTTTACTCCGAGTGAGATGACAGTCAACAGAAGGTGCTGAAGAAAAGAGGGCCATATTGTAAGTTTGGTTTTATTACCATTAATCTGGATGCTGAGAAAAAAGGTAGACCGTTGGCGTGGAGTGGAAGCAGGAAGTTGGGAGGTCAGTGATGATTCAGTGATTCAGCCAAACATCATTGTGGCCGGCGTCAGAGCCTGGCAGTGGAGTTGGTGAGAAGGGGCCAGATGTGTGATATATTTCAGCAGTCGAGTCAACAGGATTTGCCTGTTGATTTGGGTGTGAGGTGTGAAAGAAAGAAGTCAAGGATGCCATAGAGTTTATAGCCTGAACCACAAGCAGGACAGAGTTACCACTGACTCAATGGCAAGATCAGTGGAGGTGGACATATTTTCAGGGGAAAAATAAGGAGCTCAGTATTGGCCCTCCCATTTTATCCTTTTTTTCTATTGATATTGTCATCTATACCTCTGGTTTTTGCTAAGTGGGTCGCTGATGTGCAGCTGTTATTTGAGCAGAAAATTGTCAACATGTTTCTTCCTTAACAAAACAGTGGGTGTCAGTACACTGTGCTAGTGCATTAATTAGCTTTGCTGCATAACAAACGACCCCCGAATTTCAGTGGCTTACAGTAATACACGTTCATTTTTAGGAAATCAGAAATACAGGTTGGTTATTGCTCAGCTCAACTCTGCCCCAGTGCTTCCTCCTTTGCCAACTTCTGCCTCTACATATCAGCTCACATTCCGTTGGCCAAAGCACGAGGGTGAGTCCAGCCATGATAAGGCAGGAACGACACACCTCCCTCAAACGGCAGAACACTTCCTTCATTCAAGCCTGGTTATCATCCCGATCAATTAAAGACAAATAAGTCGATCCAGAATGACCAAGTAACAGCCTCCAAAGAAGATGAGAGGCCTCAGTCCCCCAACCCAGTGAGAACTGGTTCTTGATTGTGTCTCCAGCACTCAAGCCTCTCTACACTGGAGCAGCTTTTACTTGGCAGGAAGCCGATCTCTTTGCTAATTTATGTCTTCCATGATGACCTTGAGCTCATTCATGGCTGGCCTGCATCTTTATTCACTGTTATATCATCACTGCCTACTGCAGTGCTACACGTGGTAGTTCTAGTTTCGTGCGATTGGTTCAGATCATTGTACCTACCTTGTAGAGTTCGTTTAGAGGCTGGTTTCTTTTAAAAAGAATAAATAGAGGAATGGAGAAAAGATAAGAAAGTTGAGAGTTAGCAAATTCAAATGCCTACAGAAGCCAGGCAGATAACACATGTAGTACCTCCAGAGAGTTTCAGACAAATGGGGGTGGTGGCCCATTTAGCCAAGTCAGAGTGCACACCCCCACATAGTAGAATTAAAAATATTTTTAGGCCTGAGCATGGTGGCTCATGCCTGTAATCCCAGCACTTTTGGAAGCTGAGGAGGTTAGAATCACATGAGGCTAGGAGTTTGAGACCAGCCTGGCCAGCATGGTGAAACCCTGTCTCCATTAACAATACAAAAAGTTAGCCAGGCATGGTGGCATGTGCTTGTAATCCCAGCTAGTCAGGACGCTGAGGCAGGAGGATCGCTTGAACCCAGGAGGCAGAAGTTGCTGTGGTCCAAGGTAATGCCACTGCACTCCAGCTGGGGTGACAGAGTGAGACTCTGTCTCAAAAAAGGAAAAAAAATTTAGAAGCCAAAGAAAACAAAACTGCCTATGCTAGTCAAATAGAACTGTTTGATGGGCAGATTCTCCCTGAAACCTGTCAGTTTGAGAATCTAGTAATAGAGTTTAGAAGATTTGGGCCTATCAAAGGAAAGCTTTTATTTTTGTTTTAAAAGGACGTACCTGCTCCTCTCTCTCCTCTCATCTTCCATAACTATTGGGTACTAGGCTTAGTACCTGGGTGAAGAAATAATCTGCACATCAAACCCCCGTGACACGAGTTTAGCTATATAACAAACCTGCAAATGTAACCCTGAACCTAAAATAAAAATTAAAGAAAAAGACAACATATCTGTAGGGTGGCAAATATCTTTCCCTCACCCTCCATCATTAGGTAGTTCTTTGGTGAAGAAAAAAAAAAAAAGAATCTTTTTATCTGAAACTGGGACAAGAACTAGCTAGAGGGAATACCTTTATTTCTTTTGCCAAAGATAACTCTGGAGATTTTTAGTTCTCTTCCATCTTCCTGAACCCAAGTTACAGCACACCAGGAAGAATTTGCATACTGTTTGGGTGGCGGAGGGGGGTTGGGGGGTGAAGGGGAAGGAGGAAAATGGAGCAATGTTTAGGCAAAGCCCTGAGAGTTTCTGCTTCTCATGCCTGAGGTGCAGAGGCAGAGCTCTCTGGAACATTTCCAAGCCAAGTTGCGGAAGCCCACTTCTCACGCCTGGAGGGTTGTTCTTTGACTTCGCTGAGGGCATCCAAGGCCAGGGTTATGAAATCTGATGCTCAGCAGAGGATTTCTGAATCTTCTCCTACCACAGTGTTCAGGAACTGGGGTCCACCAAGACATAGGTCAACATTAGTGGTCCCCAGGAAATTCGACCTGCAGATCTATTTTGTTTGGCTTACACAGCAATTATAAAATTATATGTATTAGAAAAATTAATTCTCTATGGGCCGGTATTCACAAACCATGAGATTTTACATGAAAATCAATATTTCTGGCTTCCTCTGAAATGTGGAAGCTCTGTCAAAATGGGGCCGCATCTGGTTGAGTAACATCTGCCCACTTCATTAGGAGCATGCTGGCTGGCTCACCCCCGTTTCTACCCAGCCCACTCCACTCAATGATTTCACCTGGATGGCCCTTTTAGACAATTGGGAGTAGACTCTTGACCTATATATTTATGTATAATATCTGTGGCTATAAATACATTGCTATAAATGCCTCAGATATCATCTTTAATTTAAAGAGCAGCCTGCCCTTTAGATAATCAACTTCAGCTTTTTAAAACCAGAATTGTTAATTATCCTGGCAGTATCTTCTTTGCCCTCAACCTGATAAAGTCACTGTTAAAGGATGTGATTATTTGGTAGGTGAATCTAAAAGATATCCTTTCTCTTTTTTCCCCTCTTCTGCTGTTTTCTTTTTACTCACATCTTCCTTGCCAACCAATCCGACATGCAAGAAACCCTTCAGGTGCTTAAAGGAGTTGGAAAATATTCCCGGAAATGCTGAAAGTTTGCCACATTGTCAGAGGATAAAAGCACAGTGTTCAATCCAAAGGCTTTGTGTAGGTTTTTTTCTTTTTTTTCAATGCAAGTTCCAAGTTAAATCGGAGGATGCTTATCTTCTCTACATTTTAATGAGATGCTTTTGCTGAGAATTTTTTTAAACAAAGGCACAAAAGTTTAAACCCTTTGCACAATAGCAGTGAGTATTGAAGTGACATTCTGTTTTTACTTTTTGAAAAACAGCAATGCTCAAATAATCAGCAGGAGAGGGAATATTAGACAAGTAAATATAGAATATTACACTCACAAGCAATAACTGTGTCTATTAAATATGCAAACCATGTAGCCTGATATGGATTTTTTCATTACATCATTTTATAGGTATATGTGTGTGTAAGACTGGGTATATAGTAAACTTTTATGAGTTAAATCATTTTTTCCATTAGCTTTGTTGTAATTACCAAGATGCTTATTGTAATTTCTGATTGATCTTCAATTGGCACTACCCCATAACACTTTATCTTGAAAATTCTCTGCCTGTAGACCTCTTAGATAGGTAGTAAATGATTTATCTATAAACCTTCAACATACTAGAGAGGTCAATATGTAAAAGGACCCATTTGTAAATGAAATAAAGCAAATAATATGGTGGTTATGTTTGCATTTAGATAGATTAGTAACATTGATTCTAATGAGAGGGACTTTTCTTTCTTTGTATCAATTGCACCATGCAGTGTTAGTTACATGCTGATTTCTCAGTTTATTTCCTATCTACCTTCCCACTACATTGTAATTTCTATGAGGACAGAAATCATGCCTTTGTTAATTTTCTTTCTTTAAAAAATTTGTTTTAAAGCATGGGACAATATCCAGAACATAAAATGTACCATTTTAATACTTTTAAAGAGTGTGGTTCAGTGGCATTAAGTATATTCACATTTTTGTGCTGTTATCATCACTGTATCTTCAGAACTTTTCATCTTCCCAAACAAAATAATCACTGAAGAGTAACTTTGCCTTCCCTTCCTCCACTGCCTGACAACCATCATTCAGTTCTCTGTCTCTCCAAATTTGACTGCTAGGTGTTTCATATATGTGGAATCATACACTATTTGTCCTTCTGTATCTGGCTTATTTCACTTAGCATAATGTCCTCAGGATTCATCCATGCTGTAGCATGTGTCAAAAACCTGCCTTTTTTTTTTTTTAAATTTTTATTTATTTTTGAGACAGAGTCTCTCTCTGTCATTGAGGCTGGGGTGCAGTGGCACAATCTCGGATCACTGCAATCTCTGCCTTCTAGGTTTAAGCTATTCTCCTGCCTCAGCCTCCAGAGTAGCTGGCATTACAGGCATGAACCACCATGCCCAGCTAATTTTTGTATTTTTAGTACAGACGATGTTTTATCATGTTGGCCACGCTGGTCTCAAACTCCTGACCTCAGATGATCCACGTGCCTTGGCCTCCCAAAGTGCTGAACTTACAGGTGTGAGCCACTGTGCCCAGCCACATACCTTTATTTTTTATAACCATGTGCCTCGTGTTTAGCTCAGCACCTGGATGTAGTAGGAGTTAGAATATGTCTACGTTGAAGGAATACATGAATGAATGACTCAATCAGCCACATCGTACTCCCCTTCGTAGCCTTGGGATCAGGCACATAGTAGGTCCTCTGTAACTCTTTGGGGAATAAAAGAATTATTTGGCTTTTTGATTTCTGAAGCAGAGCCCAGGGGGCGGTTGAGATACTTTTTGGAACATGAAAAAGTCGCCATTTCCCCTTGCCTGTGATGCTTGAATCCCTTGTGTGAAAAGCAACTCTGTGGCATCTTTTCTCAGGCATGTAATTTGGGTTGCTTTGTGCTCACTGCTAATTAACCAGTTGGTGATGTGCTGTTTGTCTTTTTGTCTGCCTCTGAGCTTGTCACGAGTCAATGACAAGTCCAGTGAAACTGAGGGGCACTCGGATAATAAAGGTTTGGAGGGCTTCTTACCAACCCCATAATGAATGAATTGCTTCCTCTGCCTCAACTGATGGGTAGCTGACACATGACGTAACAGTGGCCTTCTCTCATATAATCAGCAGCAGGACACTTTCCCACCTTCTAATGGCTGAGCGAACTTCATCGCAGGCAACCGTGGCAAAATGAAAGTGCACTGTCAAAGTTGCTTGCGAAGATGACTGTGTTTAGAAAAGAAGAAAAGTCTCAATATATCAGAATTGCCACACACACATGCATGTGCGTGCGCACACACACACACTCATACACACACGCACACACACACACACATACTCATACACACACACACACACGAGTCTTTATTATTAACATCTAAATGCAAAAAGTAATACGGAGCTTTATTTAAACTTCTAAATGTATAAGGAGAAATGACTTTGTGTTCTATATTGTTCTTTTTTTGTATGTGTGTATGCCTGTTTTTATCTTTTAAGAAACAACAGTGATAGAAGAATGTTGAGTACTCTATTTTTTGAGGCAACGTCTTGCTAACCCAGGCTGGTTTGCATTGGCGTGATCACTGCTCATCGCAGTCTGAACCTCTCAGGCTCAAGTGATCCTCTTGCCTCAGCCTCTCAAGTAGCTAGGACTACAGGCATGCACCACCACACCCAGCTAAGTTATTATTTTTTGTAGCAATGGGGTCTTGCTATGTTTCCCAGGCTGGTCTCAAACTCCTGGACTCAAGCAATCCATCAGTCAAGTCTCTGGCTTATTTCAGAGTATTGGGGTTACAGGCATGAGCCACCTTGACCAGTTGAGAAGTTTCTCTAAAACTAATAACATCCTCCAGTATAGAGTCTGTGTCTGTTATGCAAAAACATCAAATAATTCAGCATCATGTGTGAGGGGCTCTATACCTCCTTAATTGTGCTTATCTTATGCTTTCTTGCTTCTTTTTAATCCAGTGTGGTTTGGAACCAGCAGCAGCTCCCCAGACCTACTGGATCAGAATCTACATTTTAACAAGAGCCCAGGGTGACTCCATATACATGAAAAAGTTTGAGAAGTCCTTAGACCTACAATTCACAGCTTTTCCTTCTTTCTTACTCAACTGAATTCCAGTGGGACCTCAGTATGGCTAAAACAAATGAACAAAAACACAAATCAATTCTTGGGTGATTCTCATGAACAATCAAGATTAAGAACCACTGGCCGTCAGAACCCTGAGGGCAGAGACCCTGTCTACTGTGTTATATCCTAGGAAGGTGCTTGGAATATAGTAAAAAAATCCTTATTTATTGAATGTATTGTTATACAAAAACCCAAGGCTTAATGTAGTCACCACCCATCCATGTATTCATTCACTCATTCAATAGCCATCTCTGTTGGTGAAGGCAGTGACCCAGGCGGGATACCCCAGAAAGAGGCACTGACATAGAGTTTAGGGCATGAGAGGTTTATTTGGAATCAATACTTCCTAAAGGAAAAGTGAAGACGCAAGATTTGGCCGTGGCAGAGGCTCGTCTTCAATGCAGGTCTACAAAGCCTTGGCCAATGCCCTGGGGAGCTCCAGAGCAAATGTCACCCCTGAGTGTCCTGTGCTGGGCCACAGCTGAGACTTTGCACCCACACCTGGCTTGGTCACTGCTTGTGGGCTACCATGGGCAAGGCATGACCTTGGGCCAGTGTCTTTTTGCATGTGCAGACTCTGAAGGAGATATATCTGCCTATCTGCTGACCCTACGGTCATAGCTGGGCAACAAGTTCTTTGAAGGTGGATCTAGGTGGCCCCTCTCTGTGTCTACCACAAGTGGTTAACAAGCAAATAAAATCATGTTTGAGGAGGCAGGCTCTAGAATTTGACTGCCTTTGATTTCTGGACCAGCCACTCCCTGGCTGAGTGACTTTGGCCAGTTATTTATCTTCTTCCTGGGTGATATGGTTTGGCTCTGTGTCTCCACTCAAATTTCATCTCCAATTGTAATGCCCATGTGTGGAGGGGGGACGTGTAATCCCCATGTGTGGAGGGAGGGAAGTGATTAGATCACCGGCAGGTTTCCTCCATGCTGTTCTCGTGATAGTGAGTGAGTTCTCACGAGATCTGATGAGTTTATAGGGCAGTTTTCTCTGCTCTTGCTTGTGCTCTCTCTTGCCTGGTGCCATGTATGATGTGCTTGCTTCTCCTTCTGTCATGACTGTAAGTTTCCTGAGGCCTCCTTAACCCTGTGGAACTGTGAGTCAATTAAACCTTTTTCCTTTATAAACTACCAAGTCTTGGGTATATCTTTACAGCAGTGTGAAAATGGATTAATCTGTGGAACTGTGAGTCAATTAAAACTTTTTCCTTTATAAACTGCCCAGTCTTGGGTATATCTTTACAGCAGTGTGAAAATGGATTAATCCACTGGGTCAGTCTCTTTATCCATAATATAGTATCAGTTATACCTACATGATAAAGTGATTTGAGACTATGGTGAGAAAAATAGATTTAAGGCATACACTAGGTACTTAATTAAGGTTAGTTGTTATAATTCCTATTATAATGATATTTTACATAATATATAATTAAAAGTTTATAATATTAAATAACATTATTATAAAAATAAATGGATTCTTCTTTTGCTTATATGAAGAAACAAACTGGGATGATAAAGTGTTAGAAAAATGGCAGTTTTATCCATATTAAAGATAACAGAGATATTATTTTCCTCTTCTGGGTGTGAGGACCATCTTTGTCTCCTTACACGCTAGACAGGATACATTTGTTTGTAGTCCGTGTGCATTTTTCTTTCTTGTCAGAGCAGCAAGAGCTTTGATTCTTGCCTTTAAATGGGATGTTTCAGGAGATGATATGATGATAAGGTTTGTAATTTGCCTTCTCTCTATCCTTTCAGGATCTTGGGCTCTGCTCCAACTGCGTCATCTCTGTTTAACTCAATGATTTGGTGACGTCTTTCAGATCTCAGAAGGGCTCAACAAATGTCACCGCAGAGTTCAGTAGTGAAGACATAATGCCAAGATTAAGCAAGGTTGGTTACATTTGTAAATGGAAAAGGCTCAAAGCTGTGTTTGAACAAATCAATGCAATAGATCTTAGGTAGAACAGAATTCTAGCAGAACTGTGAAGTTTCTAAAAAAAAAAAAAAAGGAAACCGATACCAGTGAGTGTTAAAGTCTCATATGAATAATTCCACTGTGGCTAAGTGTGGTGGCTTACACCTGTAATCCCAGTACTTTGGGAGGCCGAGGTGGGTGGATCACTTGAGGTCAGGAGTTTGAGACCAGCCTGGTCAACGTGGTGAAACCCTGTCTCTACTGAAAGTATAAAACTTAGCTGGGCGTGGCGGTGCATGCCTGTAATCCTAGGTACTTAGAAGGCTGAGGCAGGAGAATTGCTTGAACCTGGGAGTCAGAGGTTGCAGTGAGCTGAGATTGTATCACTGCACTCCAGCCTGGGCGACAGAGCGAGATTATGCCTCAAGAAACAAACAAGCAAAAAAACAAGCAAACAAAAAACAACAAAAACCCCCAGTTCCATTGTGTGGCAAGTATGCTGATCATCATTGGCTCTTTTTTCCCATCCCCCTTGTGATAATAAAGCTCAAACTCAGTATAAGCTAGGATTTTGGCATGCTATGCACAGACCCCCAAAATGGTGACTTAAAAGCGATATAATTTTATTTCAGTCTCACAGAAATAAAGTCCCACCAGACTGGTTTGGTGACTCTGCTCTGAAACTCTGTTAGAAATCCTGGGTGCTGCTATCTCATTTCTTTCTATCACTGTGATGTTGCCTTTGTCTTCATGATACAGGATTGCTGCCATTGTGGTTTGCATTCCAGCCAGGGAGAAGGGAGAAAGGGGTCAGAACCTTCTTTCTTTTAAGGGCAAAATATACGAGTTGTACATGATCACTTTTATTCACACATCTTTTAATCTTGTAGTCCCACCCAACTGCAAGCAAGACTGGAAAATCTGAATTTTTTTGTGGCCATGTATTCTACTAGAAACTCAATTACTCTATACTTACTCTCTTGTATATGTGATCAGTGTGGAGCTGTTCACCACCAACTCCTGGGGTGAGAGTGTGAACCAGACTTGGCACCTCAATGCACCACATCTTCATGGCAACTGAGATAGGTTTCCAGTTGCCCATGCAACCCAAGCTGGAACAAAGAGACTTGGTTCTGGGTTCTTGCTATGACTAGTGGTGAAGAGATTGCTCTTCCTTCTGGAGTTGCTTCACAGGATGAGTGTAATCCTGGAGTTGCTCCTGGTATTTTTGCCTCCTCTTGGAAAAATGAATGTAATACAGAAGAAAGTAGAAGAGAGATTGAGAGAAAGGGATTCCTGATGACAGAACACCTGGATTCTGTTGTACCTGAAACCAGGCTTACTTCCAATACATAAGGCAATCTACATTTTTACTTTTTTCTTTCTTTTAGTTAGGCTTGCTAAGACTTATGTTCTTGCCATTTATTATAAAAAAGCACTCTGAATAATATGTACCTGTGTTAGTTCATTTTGCATTGCTATGAAGGAATACCCAAGGTGGGTAATTTCTAAAGAAGAGGTTGATTTGGCTCACAATTCTGCAGGCTGTACAAGATGCTTGGCTCCTGCATCTGCTTCTGATGAGGTCTCAGGAAGTGTTTACTCTTGGTGAAAGGCAAATGGGAGCTAGCAGGTTACATGGCAAGAGAGAAAGCAAGAGAGAGAAGAGGGAGGCCACAGACTCTTTTTAACAACCAGATCTCCTGTGAACTCATTACCATGGGGAGGGTGCTAAGCCATTCATGAGGGATCCGCCCCCATGACTGAAACACCTCCCACTGGGCTCCACCTCTAGCACTGGGGATCACATTTCAACATGAGGCTTGGAAGGGACACACATCCAAACTGTATCAGTACCCCTTTGGAATTCAGCTTTCCTTTGAATTGTTTTATAAGCAACTGCATTTGCATGATTCCATTGATGCCCATCAGATCTATTCTTGTTTATGTTTTTATTCTACCCCCCCCATTCCAGGTGCCTCTGTTTGGCATCTGCTTGAAATGCTGGAACCTTCCTCTTCTTCCCCTGGATAACTTCTATTGACTTTTTAGACCTGAAGTTTTCAACTGGGAGTGATTTTCTTCCCAAAAATGCATCTAGCAATGTCTGGAGACATCTTTTGTTTGTTACAACTAGGAAGGGTGGTGAGCTATTGTCATCTAGTGGATAGAGGCCAGCAGTGCTACTAAATATCCTCGAATATACAGAACCCCCACCCACTACCTCCAAAGAATGATCTGCCTGCAATGTTGACAATGCCAAGGCTGAGAAGTCCTTCTCCAGACACACCTCAGAGTCACTTATCCCAAGAAGTCTCTCTTGATAGTCCACGTTGAGTTTTGAGCTTCAGGAGGTCCCTGGATGCAGTCAGTCACACAGTATGATGCTTGCTGCTTTATCTCCTCACAACTGTGTTAATTTCTCTCTTTCTCCAGAACCTTGAAGAGGGACTGTTAGTTACTGAGGAACACTCAGTAAGTGCTGAATTAGTGCATAATTTTCGTATTTATTTATTAGCATATATCCTATTTGAAGATGAACAAAGATTTTTAAAAGCCCCAAGTAACAATTGTACATTTCTCAGTTATGATTTTCTGATTCATTAGGACTGGAGGGAAGCCCAAGTTGACATTTCTAGAAAGTTCCAGCCCCTTGATTTTCTAATCCATTAGGACTGGAGGGAAGCCCAAGTTGACATTTCTAGAAAGTTCCAGCCCCTTGATTTTCTAATCCATTAGGACTGGAGGGAAGCCGAAGTTGACATTTCTAGAATCTTCCAATCCCTGGAGTTTCTGATCCAATAGGACTGGAGGAAAGCCTGAGTTGATTCTGATCTATTAGGACTGGAGGGAAGCCTGAGTTGGGATTTCTAGAAAGTTCCAGCTCTATTAGTTAGGGTCTGTAGAAAAACAGAACCAATCATATATATAGATGGATATCTAAGAGGAGATTTATTTTGGGAGTTGGCTCACTTGCTTATGAGGCCAGGAAGTTCTGTGATCTGCTGTCTGCAAGCTGGAGACCAGGAAAGCCAATTGTGTAATTCACTGTGAGTTTAAAGGCCTGAGAACCCTGGGCGCCAATGGTGTAACTGTTAGTCTACAGGACTGATAAGGTATGGGATGGGGGTACTGATGTAAGTCTGGGGGTCTGAAGATGGGGGTGCTGATATAAGTCTGGGAGTCTGAAGACCTGAGAAACAGGAGCTCCAGTGCCCTAGGGGATGAGAAGATGGATGTCATAGCTCAAGAAGAGACAGCAAATTCACCCTTCATTAATTTATTGTTGGTCTCTCCCCAGTGGAATATAAGGTGCTGGACAGCAAGGATTTTAGTCTCTTTAATTTGCTGCTGTATCCTCAGCACTGAGGTCACTGACTGGGACATAGTACGCACTTTACATTTTTGGAACAAATTTACTTCAGGCACAGATAAAGTTTACCTGAGCCAAATAAGCAAACAGAATTACCCGTAGGCCTCTGGTTTATTAATCCACTTCCTGTTCTTCATGACTGTTGTTTCAGATTTGATTCATGTATGACATAAACATTTATGACAATCTTGTTCATATCATAATTGTTGTTAGCAGCCAATATTTATTGCTGACTTAATAGCTGTCAGTCACTGTGTTAACCACTTCAATGCATCGTCTAATTTAATCCTTATATCAATCCTACAATGTTTGTACTATTTTATGCCCATTTTACAGATGAGAAAAATGAGGCTCAGAGAGTTTAATTAACTTGTCCAGTATCACACCGTGAGGTGGTATGGGATGCCAGAATTCAAGCACAGATCTGACACCAAAGTCTGTGTTCTGGACACACAAACTGCTAAAGTTCCACTTCAAGTGCCTTCGTGTTCTATGGCTGGCCATGACTATCCATAGCTGAATCCCCATTTGTAACTTGGTCATAAAGTTGACTGACATTGGTTGAGTCACGTTTCCAAAGATCAAGTGACACTAATAGCACTGACTGGAACAGAATTCAGCCAGCTCATAGTTTGACCGGTCCACCATCTCCTTTCTGTCTTCTTATGTGGCTGCATAGTGTGCTATGAACTCTTTCCCTATGGATGGACATTCCCAAGTTTTTGACGTTCTACATAGTGTGCTGAATTACACTGAACACATCTTTAATGGTAACCTTAGGATAATTTCATTGGTACTTTTAATTATAACATAGGCATACTGTCTTCCAGACAAGTTTTCTTTTGTGCCACATATTTTACTCTTTTTTCCCCATAATGTGGTTGATATGATTTGGCTGTTTCCCCATCCAAATCTCATCTTGAATTGTAATTCCCATAATCCCCTTGTGTCATGGGAGAGACCTGGTAGGAGGTAATTGAATCATGGAGGTGGGTTTTTCCTGTGCTGTTCTTGTGGCAGTGAATAAGACTCACCAGATCTGATGGTTTTATAAAGTGCTGTTCCCCTGCACTGCTCTCTTGCCTGCTGTCAGGTAAGACATGACTTTGTACCTCTTTCACCTTCCACCATGATTGTGAGGCCTCGTTAGCTCCCAATGGAACCGTGAGTCCATTAAACCTCTTTTCCTTTTTTCTTTATAAATTACTGAGTCTTGGGTATTTCTTTTTTCTTTCTTTCTTTCTTTTTTTTTTTTTTTTTTTTGAGACAGTCTTGCTCTGTTGCCAGGTTGGAGTGCAGTGGCATGATGTCGGCTCACTGCAACCTCCTCCTCCCAGGTTCAAGCGATTCCCCTGCTTCAGCCTCCTGAGTAGCTGGGACTACAAGCATGTGCCACCATGCCCAGCTAATTTTTTGTATTTTAGTAGAGACAGGGTTTCATCATGGCCAGGATGGTCTCTATCTCCTGACCTCATGATCCGCCTGCCTCGGCCTCCCAAAGCACTGGAATTACAGGAGTGAGCCACCATGCCCAGTTGGGTATTTCTTCGTGGAGTATGAAAATGGACTAATACAGTGGTAGACTGAAGAGCTCAGCAGTCATTTAGTGCATTAGTTAATAGCCTGTGTCCCTTTCAAAGACATTAACATTGGTTACTGTGCCCAGGCCCACAACCCACCCATCATCATTGACTGTCAGCAGATCCTACCTCCAGAGGCCATCCACCTGTGGTAGAGCACACACCTCTCACTTTTACCATATCCACTCTCGAGGACTTTGTCTTTATTTGCTGTCTTATTTCCATCCTTTTACCTTGAGACCCTTTCTTCTTGTGCCAGGATTTTGCATTCATTCTCCCTCTCTGTCTTCATCAAAGACTGTCCATATCATGAAGATTGAGAAACTGAGTTTGATCATACAATTATACCAATTGTACATGATGTAAGTCAATCCTTTTGATTTTTTAAGATGACATCTCTGTAATCACTTAACTATCTTATCTTCTATGGGCTCTGTATCACACAGGAATGATCATCTTTCTGTTTTAACTTGAGTTTCCTCTTAAAATGTAGAAAACGTAGTTTTCATCTACTCCATGTTGGCCGAATGGCCTTCTGCTAATGATGCAATTAGTGAAACTATGCGAGACAAAGGGGGAGATCTTTCAGTTTTAAAAAGTCAATGAAGTGGCAAAATCTGCCACATTTGCTGTATGTGCAAAATACTTCACAGGGCTCTACTGTAGTAATGTGTTTTTTGAGCAGCTACTGTAGTTGCTGAAGCTGAATTATTATAATTTGATGACTGTGTGCAAAATGAATTCGCTAAAGTACTGCCTCCTTGATGGCTATCAGGTTTGGTTTAGAGTGGGGAAAGGCTCTCTTTAACCCTTGGTCACACCCAGAATGTGTTCCATGTTGGAGATTTCTTTCCCTAGCCTCTCTTTGCTATCTTCTCTCCAGAACATCTCTCCTTTTTTTTCTTCTTCTTTCAGAATTTTGCTTCCTGGTAAACAAACTCTGATAAATTTTTACCCACATGGAGCTACCATTTGATCCAGCAGTCCCATTACTGGGTATATACACAAAGGAAAATAAATCATTCTAACAAAAAGACACATGCACTCGTATGTTCATCATGATAATATTTACAATAGCAAAGACATAGAATCCACCTAGGTGCCCATCAGTGGTGGATTGGATAAAGAAAATGTGATACATGTCCACCATGGAATATTACGCAGCCATAAAAAAGAATGAATCATGTCCTTTGCAGCAACTTGGATGGAGCTGGAGGTCATAATCTTAAATGAATGAATACAGGAAAACCATTGGTGATATTGTCATCACTGTTGCATGTTTCAGATTATTTCTCCTACACCTTCTTGTAAAATTTCTATTCCTGAGGTTCATGCCTTTTGCCTATACCCATCTCTACCCATCCCTGTGGTTTGCTGGGGTTGGCTTGTACTGGCCCTGGAGAGCTAGTTGAGCAATTCTTTTTCTATCTTCTGCATTCAATTATATCAGGTTGGTAGCTTGAAATTGGCTATGGTGGGAATATCTACACCATGGAAATTGGTCAGTGCTACAAATCAGAGTGAGTTATTTAACATTTCCTGGCACACCACTAATCCTTTTTTTTTTTGTGGTTATCTACCTTCTTTCTGATCACTCTCCTAGTTTGTTGAAGACTTTGCCTCCGGGATCACAACGTTCCTTCTTCCCCCAAGTCAGGTAACACTCTCAGAGATTTTGCCATCTATGTTGAATTAGTGAGTGAGGTCCAGGGCCACTCAATATCCTGCCATGGGATACAGGGACTAGAGCACAACCAAGGGTTGTTTTACATCCTGCATTTTTTTTCTAGCATCCTGTTGGAAAGTCAGCTAGTTAAAAAACCTGATTATAATTGTTTGGACCTAGAACCCCAATTTCATTTTATATGTAGCACGAAGTATTCTTTGTATAATTTTAATATGCTCTTCATAAATTGAAGGAGAGTTATATTTTGTTTGGAGATTCACCAAGGGTTTTCTCACCATCGAAAAAAATCATGTCCCCGATGGCAATGCCACCCTGGTATTTGAGTCGTCTGTTCAGCACACCTTATTTTTCTGTATTGAAGCTATTGAGTTCATGGGATTTTACATATGAGTATGAACAGAGAATACTCCATTAAGGCTTCTAATACAGTTGTACCCAAGACATACTAAATACATATTAATTATTACAAATTATATATATCTTTATTATTCTCTTTGTACTAGAATTGGAACTTTATGATGAGTTTTTTAAAAAATTACACAGGTAGAAAATTTGTATCATTTCATTTCAGGGTGACTAAAAGTGTGTTATATTACAAAAAAGGCTGTTAGATTGGACAGAGTTGAGAGACCTGAAAGGTATTCCCTTCAGCTTCTTTGACTTCCCAGTTCCTGGTGGTGATTGCGTCTCCTCCAAATAATTCCTAAGAACCGGCTCTGGGCATATTCAGCACCAAGACAACCCCATTTTTGGAATCTCAGATGTATCTTTCACAAGCAACCTCTGATCCTTCCAGAACCCTTCTTCTCTTATGCTCATTACACCTGGTCTTCTACTTCAGAGAAACTTCCGGAATCTAGATCTTTCTATTTTCTTGTTTCTGCCTTCTCATCAATGGGTGCATAGTATGCTCTGATTCCATCCCCTATGGATGGACATGAAACTGTTTCCAAGTTTTTGATGTTCTACATAATGTGGTGAATGATATTGCATGCATCTTTAGCGGTAACTGTAGGGTGAATTCCGAGAAGAGGAATTGGATGCTCCTTTTAATTTTGATGCTATTACCACATTATCCTCCCTGCATTCTGGACAGTGCTACTTTGTGAAATAAAAATGATAGATTTTACTTAGTGAAACAAGTGAGATAGTTACTGAGGCAGTTGTTCTTCTGGGTTCTAAATAGTACCGATTTTACTAGCTTTCATCTTCCTTTTCTGCAGACCACACTCATGCATCCTTCACTGCTACCAGCCTTGTTTAAGCCACTCGAGTTATTTCAGTGGCCTCTTAGCAGTCTCCTGCCTTCAGCCTTTTCACCTTGACACAGTCTATTCTCAGTTCACACTCTTTCTCTTCTCAGATTCTCAGATGGCTTCCATGTCCCCCGGAGCGAATGCTCAAACCTCCCACAGCCCGTGTGCTCTGGGTACCAGCTACCCTGCCAACTTCATCTCCCTCTATCGCCTTCTCCCTCCTGCCTAGCCACACTTGCCTCCCCAGGGCCTTTGCACTTGCTTTCTGTCTTGTCTGCTCTACTCCCGGCAACCCACAGGCCTCCTTCTCCCACTTCTATGAGTCCTCTGCACGTGTATTGAGCAGGTCTTCTCAGCCACTTACCACAAAACCATAATCTCTCTTCCTTTCCCTGAATTACTTTTCTCCACAGCACTTTAACCATTTGATATATTTACTGCTGCCCTGAATGCGGCCAGAGCTTGTTCAGTTTTGTTTTCCATTGTTTTCTTGTTTCTTCCATCTCCTGTACCTGGCATATAATAGATCAGGACCAGATGGTAAATATTGCAGGCTTTACAGGCCATACGGTTCTGTCAGCCCTACTGAGCTCTGACATTGTCACGTGAAACAGCCACGGACAATCCATAAACAAACGTGCACAGCTGAATTACAATAAAACTTTACTTATGAACACCATACATTTGAATTTCATGTAATTTTCACGTGTCAGGAGATATTGTTCTTTGGTTTAAAAAATGTAAAAACCCTTCTTAACTTATGATCTGTACAAAAACAGGCTGAGAGCTTGAATTCGGTCTGAAGGTGGTGGTTGTGCTTAAAGTTATTTGTTTCATGAATGAATGAATATGTAAAGACTACGTATATATTAATAAATATTTTAGGCACATGTTGTAATCTATTTTTAAGCCTACACATTTGGGAAGATATGGCACAGAACTAAATGTGCCTTTTGACTCGAGGTGTCTTTCTCATGTTGACATTTCAACCATCCCTCAGTAGACAAAGGGATTAATAGTATAGGGTCTAGTAAAAGTCTAAAAACTGTAGTGTAGCCTATAGACCATAATACAAGCCGTCTCTCTTATTATATATGCATTTTAATAAAACAGAAAGGGGTGAAAAGACTCTGTATTTTCAACTGGACTGGACAGCTACAGCTTTTTTTCCTTTGACTTTCATAGTTTGCCTTAACTGAGCTTCTGGTACCACCATTGTCTTTCTCTGCAAACTCTGTTTGGAAAAATAGACCTTAAGACCCCAGTAAGAGCACTGAAATTCCTCAGAGCAAATAACTTAAACATAACAAATTGAAGCTTACAAAAGTCGGAATTGTAAAACTAATAGGGCTGTTAAAACCAGCTTTCCTGAAAATTATGAATTGGTTGGCCTGTTTCTTATAATGGCAAATAGTGAATCTTGATCGTTCATCAGTGCACATGTCATAAATTAGGTGCTGAGAGAGGCTGCAAAATTCTTTATAGCATCACAGAAAGCTACCGTGACTGCCTTCATATCACATTGTTAGATTCCAGTGGTGCCGGCACAGATCCGGCAATGAAAGTTTTAAAATTGTAACAAGTTGTCAAATGTTTATCAACGGGATTTTATGAAGGACTAAAAAGTTATGTACGATACTGCACAGACCATTAGGGGAATAATAATAGTAATAAAGAGACTTTATTCTCATCAAGACTTATGTGGCAGCTAGCTTTTCTCCCCAAACTTGGTTATTGGAGGTTGGGAGACACAAATAATTCACTGCTAGAAGTAGAACAGCTCGAAGCATTAGATGGAATATCTGTATTATGTGTTGAATAGAATATAATGGATATGTGGGGCTATATCTCTATAGATATGTAGATCTCTCTGTGTATTTATGGAGAAAGATATTCAGGATTGAAACATAGCTTCTTAACAAATGCCTTTGCCAATTGTGTTTTATGAGTTCTGCCTGCAGTGTAGGAAGAAGGTGAGCCTTGGGATCAGGCTGAGTTGGGTTTTGTTCCTAACTCCTCTGCTTAACATCTTTGTGTCTTCTCTGCACTGAAATTCCTCCTTGTGTAAGAGGAGAAACCGTCATAAAGCCTACTTTATTAGGCTTGTTGCAATGTTTTTTTAAAAATAAAACATTTAGCACAATTCCTCACACACATTGAGCCAAAACCAAAAATAAAAAATCCTACCTACTTCCCTTATCACTTGTGTGACCTTAGGCTGGTCATATGATCTCTCCCAGCCTCAGTTTCCCCACTTACCTAGGGGCGATCATACTCTCTATTCACTAATCTTGTGGCATTGTGTGAAGATTAAATGAGATACCTTATTCTATATAAAACACCTGGTACAGTACCAGTCACTTGGCGTGTGTTCATTATAAGATTCTTTTTCTTTTTTTCAGGGGTATATTTTTAGAAGAGAGACAAAATATATCTTTGGAGATGTAGCATTGTAATAACTATATTTTATAAGTCACCATTAATGCTTCCCCAAAAGATTCTAGACATTTAATGACTATCACAAGTTTATGTGTCTATAACATTTTGCCAAAGGAAGCAGATATAGTTATTGTTGGTTTCTTCTCGACTGCAAGATCCACTAGAGCAGGGAATTTGTGCCCTTTGTTCACCTCTGCTTCCCTAGCATGTTTATTTGGCACAGATAGGTATTCAAATGATAGTTGTTCAGTTAACATTTTTAAACAAATATATTTCCAGCAGGGAAAAGCCATAAAGAAACTCACCAATTCACATACTATTTGTTCCTCTGCACCAAGGGTAGGTGTACCCTTCATCAGGATCCCAGCAGGAAATAAATGGCACAGCCCACCATCTGGGTAATTCGAGGAGGGTATACAAAAACAGTGTGGGCATTGTGCCAGGAGACCACCAGGGACAATGCAGTGCTCTGAGGCAGGTGACAGGAGGATGCTGGCATTCGTTCCTTGACCAGACGGAGGAAAGGGAGGGGAGTTGACTGACTGAAGGAGGTCCCACAAGCCTGTGAGCTGGCCGGGAGGAGAGAAAGTGCTCAGGCAAGTCTGGGAGCTTTTGTTGAAAGAGGTGCTGACTTTGCAGGTGTCCACATGATCAGGCTGAACCGGCCCTCATGGAATCCCTTTCTCTGCCATGTGGCTGGGGAAGGGCACAGAGAGACTCTTGCATGGGATTTGGACTGAGGGTGAAGCTGCAGCCCTTCCATGGCTCACACAAAGTCCCTATCTGCTGACTTCCTTCCTTGGCCTGCAGCAGCCGCTGCTCTGCTGCTGTTTTCTCTTCCCCTGGCTTCTCCTTTCAGCTTTCCTGACTGTTGAGTTGAGCTGGGTGTATATTTATGTCAGTGATGAAGGGCCTGGTCGCTGCAGGCCACCCTCATGGACTTGGTCAGAGGCAACAAGAGTGAACATGGGTTTCCATCCATCCATGGGCTGCAGCTCCCTCTGTAGCCACCAGCTTGTCCCTGCTTTCCCCGGCTTTACATCCAGCTTCCCTCCCTGACTGTCTGCCCCATGAACCTGGAGCATGGGACACCGCCTAATGTCACCTCCGCCCATGAGTGCTTTTGGTCAAATCCCTGAACAAGGCCATACTTATAGGTATGCATGCACACACACACACAAACCCACAACTGTGAGGCATTTGTGTATCTCCAAGTAGTTCTGCTTCCCTGATTGGAAGTCTTGGGCTGCTGTAACAAAGTGCCATGGCCTGGGTTTCTTCTGAGCAACAGAAAGTCATTCTTCCCAGTTCTGGGGGCTGGAAGTCTAAGAACAGGGTTCCAGCATTGCCAGGTTCTGGTGAGGGCCCTCTTCCAGGTTGCAGACCACTGACCTCTTGTGTCTTCATCCTCTGGCCTCTTCTCATGAGCGCACTAATCTCATTCATAAGGGCTCCACCCTCATGACCAATCACCTCTCCAAGGCCCCATCCTCCTAACATGATCACATTGGGGGTAAGAATTTCAACAGATAAATTCGAGAAGACACAAACATGCAGTCCATCACAAACATTTCTTGAAACAAGGAACACAGTCAGTAGTTGGTGACACCATTGCCACTGACCAGGAGTGGAGAGAATTCATACCTTGATGCTCCTCTCCTCCCTCCCTGAGATACTCTGCATCCCAAGCAGCAAACCCCACCTGAAGGCAGAAGTCATCCTTCTGGAGCTCTGGGACGGTGAAGAATAGTGGAGAGAGGGCCTAGAAGTGAAAACCGTCTCTAGGGGCATGTCCACTTTAAAGACCATTTGGTAAATTTGCTTTAGGTAAATTCAGTTTATTCACATGAATTGTGAATAAATTCACCTAAAGCAAATGTACTAAATGGTCTCTAAAGTGTTCATCGTTTCATGGACCCATGTATCATGAATTCTATGAACATTTATTCACACCTACAGACCAGGCACTGTGTTGAATGCTGGGACACACACATACTAAGACTAATTCTAATGTGGCAGGTAATTTATTGGGTATCACTGTGTGTTTTGTTCTCCCTGATGTATTTCCCCTGCCATGCAAAGAAGGGAACGGAGACTTTGAATTTGCCTGGTTGAATTTCAACAAGTCTGTTTAAATGCCTCATTTAGCATTTTACAGCAGCTTGTGTGTGGTAGGGCCAAAGGCAAGATTTTCCAAGCTTAAAATTTGGAAAATCTAAAGTCGTTTGAAGGGTATTGTGCTGGAGGGATGGAGAGGAGCATTTTTGGGAGGTGGAGGTGGGAGCAGACAGAACAGAGGGAGGATGAAAAGCGACCTCAGAGCTGGCAAAGAAAATTGGCTTTTGGATTTTTTTTTTGGGGGGGGGGCTGATAAAACGAGTCTGATCCCTCTTTTCTAGTGCCCCAGGAGGTGACTGAACTTTAGAGGGGATGTCTGTGTGGGACTCCACGGATAGTATTACATAGAAGTGTTCTGTATGTTTTGGGGCACAGCATGTATCAGCAATGATGGCTATCATCTGAAAACCAAAGATCCTTTTTCTGAATGTTCTAAGCTGCTTTCACCTCCTGGGGTTTATGCCTGATGCTAGAGAGGGTTAGAGAGTCCCCTCCATGACTGAGATTGAGTTTCCTACTGGTCCAACAGAAGGGGCCTGGAGCTGATTAAACCTAATCTGAAGAAATAAATAACTGTGACATTTTATGGACTGGATGTTGCTGGCTAAAATTTATATCTCCACCATGGTTATATTCGTGGCAGCTACCTTTGCAGACCTACTATATGAAAGGCGCAGTGCTCAATGCTTTTATTCTTTAATTTATTGCCAATTCAATAAATATTTATTGAGTGCCGATTTTGTGTTAGGCACTATTCTTAGAATGGTGCTTAGCATTGAGGATGTAAGCGTGAACAAAACAGATGAAGCCTCCTGTGGAGTTTAAATTATGGTGGGAAGCTGTAAGAGATTGGAAAGAACCTAAGTGTTTTTCTTACTGTCACATACCACTTAACACAACACCTTCAATGTCAGATGTGTGGGTTTTCCCCCTCTATACAACAAGCAATTCTTCAGTTGGGAATCTTATAATTCAGTTCAATTCTGACACTATCTACCTGGAAATAGCATCAGACCTCACAAGACTGACCTCTCCCTTCAGATGCCAATCGCAAGTAATAGGTTGTCCCCTCTACTTCTGACCAATCGGCTATAAATCAGGGGTTACCATGACTCTCTTATCAGGTTTGGTTAATTCGCTAAAGCAGCTCACGGTTCTAGGAAATACTTTACTTACATGTATCCGTTTAGTATAAAGGATATTAGAAAGAGTACAGATGGACAATGAAGAGGTGCATAGGGCGAGCCATGTGGGAAGGAATGCTGAGCTCTAGGTGCTCAGCCCTCTATGTGTTCCAGGTACGTTCAGCTGCCTAGCAGTTCTCTGAATGCTGTCCATTTTTAAAAAATGTACTTTTAAGTTCTGGGATACATGAGCGAATGTGTAGGTTTGTTACATAGGTATGCATGTGCCATGGTGGTTTGCTGCACCTATCAGCCTGTCATCTAGGTTTTAAGCCCCACATGCATTAGGTATTTGTCCTAGTACTCTCCTCCCTGACAGGCCCTGGTGTGTGTTGTTCCTCTCCCTGTGTCCATGTGTTCTCATTGTTCAAATTCCACTTATGAGTGAGAGCATGTGGTGTTTGGTTTTCTGTTCCTGTGTTAGTTCGCTGAGAATGATGGCGTCCAGCTTCATCCATTTCCCTGCAAAGGACATGATCTCATTCTTTTTTATGGCTGTATAGTACTCCATGGTGTATATGTGCCACATTTTCTTTATCCAGTCTATCATTGATGAATAGTGCTGCAATAAACGTGTGTGTGTGTGTGTGTGTGTGTGTGTGTGTGTGTGTGTTTAGGGTTTAAGGCTTCCTTACATAGGCATGACCGATAACCCGATTGGCCATTGGTGATCAACTCAACCTTCAGTTCCTCTCCTCTCCTCTCCTCGGAGGTTGAGAGGTGGGGCTGAGGTTGAGTTTGAGATTGAGTGCCAACCCTGTAATCCCGCCGTGGTCTTTTTGGTGGCCAGCCCCAACCAGAGGTTATTAGGGGTCACCATCCCCCAGTCATCTCATTAGCATACAAAGGACACTCTTTTCATTTTGGAGATTCCAAGGGTTTTAGGAGCTCTGTGTTATAAAATTGGGCAAAGACTATATATATATATAAGATATATATACAAAGACTATATACATATATAAGATATATATATATGTATTTGTACACATATTTAAGATATATATATTTCTATGTACATATATAAGATATATATGATATATGATATATATATCTTATTATAGATCACAATATCACAGAAGCAGAGACTCAGATGAAACATAGGAAGGAGTCACGGGAAAATTGGATGAAAAAGCATTCGTACTGGGGGAACAGGAAGGGTGAAGCCCTGAGGCTGGGAGGCCAGCGTGGGTACAGAGTGAAGCAACAGAGACAAGATGAGCCAGAGCGGGATGGGAGGAGAAGATGTGCAGATCAGGCACTCGGGGCTTTGTTTCACTAGCATTGGATCTATTAATAAAAATCACTTGGTCCCCCTTTTTTTTTTGAGACAGAGTTTCACTCTGTTGCCCAGGCTGGAGCACAGTGGCGTGATTTCAGCTTACTGTAACCTCCGCCTGTCAGGTTCAAGTGATTCTCCTGCCTCAGCCTTCTGAGTAGCTGGGATTACAGGCACGTGCCACCACGCCTGACTAATTTTTGTATTATTAGTAGAGATGGGGTTTCACCATGTTGGCTGGGCTGGTCTCGAACTCCTGTGACACCCCCCCCCACCCCCCACCCCGGTGCCTTAGCCACCTAAAGTGCTGGGATTACAGGCGTGTGATACACTGTGCCCAGCTGTTCCGTATTCTTAAGTAACTTTTAGTATCTTGAGGTAGAACAACCTGTAAACTGGCAGTTTCAACCAGTGTGCTTGGTGGTAAGGCTGTACTCCACAAAAAGAAGGAAAGGCATGGTGATTCAGTTTGGAGGTGGTATAGGAGTTTCCCAAGAACTGGGAAGGATCTCATATTTTTACTGTACTTGCAGGCTATCAAGTTACCTGTCATGGTTCTTTAAATGCTGGCAGAAGATGTGAGACTTTTGGGTCAGAGACAAAGGACTTTATTTCATATATCACAACAGGTAGGGAGAGCCTCCTGTTTGCATCGGCTCCTTGGGGCCAAGAGGGATGGCCCAGATAGATGCTGTATACCTTTGGTTTGTGTCATAGCAGAGGAATGCTGAAATTAAGTAACCCAGTCTTTAATATGGGGCTTCAAGCAAGCCTGTCCCATCTTTGCCCTAGAGGGAGATGTTATCTTTCTTATGTTGACCAGGAAACAAATCTGCCCTCTGCTCTAGAGAGAAACACTATCTCTAGGTTCCAACCCCAGAACAAAAGCTGTCAGGGCTTCTGCTCACAGGATGTAAAGAAATGTGAGAGATCCATGGAGAACTGTCTCCTTGGGGTTATGTTAGAAAATCCTAAACTCTATGAACAGTTTTAGAAGTTGACACAGTTTTGGACCAGGTTAGACAATGGAGTTGCAGTTTTCCTGACTGTTTGATCTTTCTAGAGTGAGACAAGGAAACCATTGACCATAAAGGGCAAGTGAGATGGTAATGAGGGGACAGGAAATAGACTAAATGAGGCACTTGAGCATGTTTCAGCATTCGCTTATCTTTTTAAATAAATATCTCTGCAGTGCCGACTATGTGCCAGGCACCAACCTAGGGGTCTATTCGTGATGAAAAAAGGAACAGGCTGAAGGTCAGCGGGGCAGGCTACAAAGAAGTCAGGGCTGTCTGTGGTCTGATGTTTCTCCCCCCGGGTGCATGTCAGAATCACCTGGGCAGCTTTAAATCTTTCCTATCCTTAGAAGGCCCTGGAATCATGAAATCAAAATCTCTGGGGCTGAGGCCCAGGCATTTAGTTTAAAGACACCTTCCCAGGTGATTCTTATAGGCAGCACAGGTGGAGAACGTGGCCACGGGTGAGGGCGGGGGCCAGGTGCTTCTACAGTTCAGGCTGTTACTCTGAGGCTCACAGTTGCTTCTCTTCTGATAAGGTTTCCGACAGCTACTGCCTTTCCTCGGTTTTCTTCTCTGAGGGCCCAGTGTCCTCTGAAGTTGGGGCCTCAGGACTGTACTCTCAGGATAAGGTATGATTCCGACATGTAATTGATAGTTCTTGTTTTAAGAAGAGTGGAGTGATTTTTTTCCTAGCTCTAAGGTCTAGGGTGGAACATCTTAACCTGCCTTTCTTCTGGGCACTAGTGCATTTTGGGTTTTTGGCAACTACATCCAGGGATGTGTACTTATCACCAGTCATTTATAGTTGCATAGACTTCTGGATAGGAGTCAAACACGGACTTAGAATGTGGCTTCACAGTCTGTTCTACCCTTACCAGCTGTGTGAACTTCCCGAGACTTCCTAACTTCCCTGGGTGGCCTGGCACCATGGCTTATGCTCATAATCCCAGCATTTTGAGAGGCTGAAACAGAAGTATCACTTGAGGTTAGGAGTTCAAGTCCAGCCTGGGCAACATAGCAAGATCCCGTGTACAAAAGTAAAAAATTGTCGTGGACCGTCCGGGATGGGTAGGCACATCTTCCCGGGGTCTCTTGACCTGCAAAAGGTCCCAATACCTGGAAGAGGGAGTGCGCCTGGAAAATTAATAAAGACAGAGAGAGAAAGTGAGGCGTCTGGAGGGCTGATAGGCTGTGCCTAAACAGCAAATTTTATTTTTCAAAGGCCAGGAATAAATACACTTTCTTGGCTCTGGTTTACGTCATAGCAAGAGGAAATGCAAACGTATGCCTCACATGGCCTATACAATAGAGAAGTCAGATATGCAATCAGTGGTTGTAAAAAGTAACAGAATTTCCTGTAATCACAAAGCTTGTTTGCATCCAAACATTATTCACAAAGTTTGTTTACATCCAAACATTATTCTCAAAGCTTGTTTACATCCAAACATTATTCCTCCTGGCTGCAGGTATCTCTGGTTTGACCTTGTTTTAGAACTGAGATGTGAAAAGGTTTTCTGGTTTTGCTCATCAGAATATCTTTTAATCCGATTCTCCTTTGTCTACTCCTGACTCAACTTATCTCAACTTCCCCATTCAGGAGTCTCTGAGTCAGAAATCAAAGCCATCCCTTATGGTGGTATTTGCTTTGCAAATATCGACAGTTAAACCATTATCTAGGGTACAAGGCAGTCAGGTAAGGTTTAAGGCTTATTCTTAAAGAGTCATAAAAAACTTAAAAGCAGGAACCGGTTGCTGGTAGGGGGTCACTCGGTCTAGCAGCAACGCATAGTTTTAGGCCCAAACGATATTGTGGTTGATATTAGAAACTGATCATTCATCTTTAAGTTCCTATATTTCCGGATAGCTCGACTGCCTCCAGTAGGAAACTGTTTGAGATCAAACTCACCATATAGTGAGACTCACGCCTTTTGGGGGTCTCACACGGGAATGTTCCCCACAAAAAATTAGTCACTGGGTGTGGTGGTGAGTGCCTGGAGTCCCAGCCACTCAAGAGGCTAAAGCAGACAGGAGGGCCACTGGAGCCAAAGAGTTCGAGGGTGACAGAGTGAGACCCTGTCTCTGAAAGAAACCCTAAAACTTTACCAGAGATTATTCTCTTCCTCAGCAAGAAGGGGACGATCTCACCTTTTCTACTGAGTTGTTTTGCAGATTAAGTGAAAAAATGTGTCTAAGCCTTGGAATAGTGTCTTGGTACATAGTTAGGTTAAATATATTTTAATTTTCTCATTTACTCCTTAAAACAACCCATTAAGCCGGAACTATAAATCTGCATTTTGCTGATGAGGAAACTACAGTCTAGAGAGGAGAAATCAGAATATGAAAGTGGAAAATAGGTTCTTTCTTTCCAGGAGCATATATTTTAGTTGAGATGATATGATCTTCTTGGAAAGAATGATATTTTAAAAAACTCAGGTAATGATTCAAAACTCCATTATAATAATATGATTGTGAGAGCCCTGGAACGATGTCTCCCAACTATAATGTGCAGAAGGCTCTCTTGAGCATATCACTTGCAGATTCCCATGCTTGGGCTCTGATCCTGAAGTCAGAACTCTATTATTCAACAGACAGATGGCTCCAGAAGGCTCTGCACAGTTGATGTGTCAACCACACATAAAGAAACAGTTTGAGAATTCTCAGTCAGAAGCAGCTTCTTAGAAGATGCAAGCTTCGAATAGGGCCTTAAGTAAAAGCTAGGTAAAGTATGGGTGGGCAGAGAGGACAAGAGAGTGTATTTTGTGAGATGGGACAAGTTATGAGCAAAGCTGAGAAGACAAGAATGGATCATATTTGCAGAAATAGCCATGTTAATATACATAGTAATCCAAATTTTTTTGGTTTTGCTGGACTTTAATAAGGTGTTTTCTCACTTTCATGACCTTTTTCTTACACAACTTAATTAACAAACCTCTTCAATTCTTGAAGGTCTTCTCTCCAACAGCCCCACATCTCTCTTGCTGAGCACCACACCTCCGTGCATTTGGATATTGATATACAAACTTAAATTATGCAGAAAGTGAAACTTTGAAAGGCAGGCAGGGAGAAGTGTCCTCTTGATTAATGGTGAGGCAACAGGTCAAGTTCCAGGAACTTAAAACCTTTCTGAGATATACAATTTAGGGTAGATTCCACTGCAAACTGGGAGTTAAGGTGACAAGCTGGGCCATGGATTAAAAAAATAAAAAATGTTCCCCTTGCCCCCACCCCACTGAAGTGAGTTTGTTTGTTTATTTGTTTGAGACAGAGTTTTGCTCCCGTTGCCCCAGCTGAAGTGCAACGGCATGATCTCAGCTCTTTGCAACCTCTGCCTCCCTGGTTCAAGCAATTCTCCTGTCTCAGCCTCCTGAGTAGCTGGGATTACAGGCATGTACCACCACACCCAGCTAATTTTGTGTTTTTAATAGAGGTAGGGTGTTAACATGTTGGCCAGGCTGGTCTCAAACTCATGATGTCAGGTGATCTGCCTGCCTCAGCCTCCCAAAGTGCTGGGATTATAGGTGTGAGCCACCGTGCCCAGCCATTTGTTTGTTGTACCAAGTCCCCCTTTTCTGTAGAGGGGACTTTTCTGTGAAATATTAAAAATTAGTGACCACAATTTTAAAAATGGAATGCCCACTTGTAAGGGTTATTGCCAAGTTTAAAATGAGGAAACAGCCAGTATAAGAAAATTAAATGCCAATTTATTCAGCTCCCAGGCGAGGTTTCATGGTCCCGGGGAAAGGGGCCAGAGAAGTTGCGCTGACTTCCTGAGGCATAGGGTTTTTGTAGCTTTGGTTATGGGGGAGTGGAATGTAGACGGGGCAGGCTGCTATTGGTAGGTAGATTGTTGGGCAGGACTTCCCTAATGCAAGATCAGACTAGGGTTACATTAACTGGATCCCTCCAGGAGAGCATGTGCTCCTGAGGTAGGTTCCCGGCACAGAGATGTGACCTACGTATTGAGTGCAGAGATGGGTGGGTGTGTCCGAGCTCCTGGCAAGGCAACCGGCCTTACACACTTCACTTGGCAAGTTAGGAGGTTGGTGTATTGCTTGGGGTACTTTTATTGGCAAGTCATAAATAAAGCCTTATTCAGACCATCTTAAACAATAGGAAAAATGATGCTCTCATATAACACAAGTGCCAGAGTTTGGTTCCAGGTGTGGGGTCACAGGGATCTGCTGCCCCTTCTTCAGGTATCCTCATATGTGGTTGTCTCTTAGCAAGATGCCGGCAGCAGTTTTCAGTATCTCAAGAAGATACAGTGCTGTCCAAGGAAGAAAAATGATGCTTTCCCATTTCTTTGGGAGTCCTGACATCCAGGTGGCCTTCCTTCCCGTCTCAATGGCAAAATGGGTTACACACCCATTCTTATGCTAAACACTGACAAAGGGAGCAGATGTCTTCTAATTGGCAATGTGGAGAATAGAATAAAAGTAGGATCAGCTTTCTAACTTATGTAGGAGAAAGGGGTTACACTGACGAAAGAAGGGGAGACTGGATATTGGGGGGGCAACCAGCAACATCTGTTACAATCTAACATTGCTGATTCCATATTTCTTGGCAAATATTGGGTGTAGCTTGATGTGTGTTGCCCCTTTTAAAGGGGAGCATGGGGTCTTCAATTTGTCACATCATTCCCCATCTGTATTATTTTCTACTCTATTTGCCTCCCTATATATTTCACCTGTTTAGGTCCCATAGGCACTTGTGTTTGGGACCCCGTATCTACAGACTGAGGTATGCCATACTATTGTTAAGAGGCACTTCTAATCAACATCATCCAGCATGCTGGGGTAATCAATCAGAGTAATTGTTTCGTTGCTCCTCTCCCCTGCTTGTCAGCCTTCCAAAGGATTGATCTCTTCTTTCCTTTTATGGCCAACTTCCCCCTCTCATGTCTTATTTCTAGTGACATCCTGATCCTGTGGACCACCAGGAAAAGCCTAGAAAAGTCTTTGGTTCCATTCGAGCAGCTGTAGAAAAGTCTTCAAGAATTTGAGTCTTCTAAAAGCTGCCTCCATAATGAACTAGTCTTAGTGAAGAGAGAAAACATACAGTGTCAATCATGACCAGTGACAGGGTGCAATTAACCCAGGATCAAATTGCAGCAAGATGGATGGGGCCAGATGGTCCTGTTATTCTAACAAAGGGATTTTATAGTAAGTGCCCTTCAGAAGGGAGACATTTTTCTACATAGAACTCTGGGATGAAAAGAGACAAGGAAGGGTGAGCTCTTCACAATTTTCAAACAGATATTATGGAGTAGGAAAACTAGTAAATGATGTTTTAAATCATCATTCCAATTCTTAATTGGTGACTGGTAAGGCGTACATACACTGTCAGTTTTGATAGTGCTTGAAGCTGTAACTACTAGAAAATTCTAGGCTGAAAATATCTTAACCATGAAAGACCTCCATTAGGAAATTCAGAATCTTAAATAGAGTGGGGCAAATAATATAGGGAAAGTGAATTGAATTAATTCCTTCTTTCAGTAAGAATGTTTAAAGTTCTTCTGCACATGCTTCTGAGTGTTAGGAATATAGCAGTGAACAGTTTGGATGCCTTTGCTCTCTGTAAATTACATCCTAATAGGAAGATATAAAAAAGTAAGCAACATATAGAAAAGATGATTTCAGGATGATAGGTGCTAGAAAAGTGAAAAAAGCCAAATGTTAGACAGTGAAAGGTGGGGCATCCAAGTGGCTAGTGGTGTGCTGGTGAATGTTCAATACCTGGTTGTCTGGGATAAAGAAACTTTGATTTTTTTGTGTGTTTACCAATTTCTTTGGTGTAAATACTCCCACCATGGTTGATTTCAAGGGACTAGTGTGACTCTGAGTTGGGAAGAGATGTGCACAGTATATACCAGCTCCTGCACCCCTCTGGGAGGTGTTACATTACTTTCGGAATGGACTGCCAGGCAAGGACTCTGACAAAGTTGACATCTAAGCTGAGACATGAATAAGAAGTTAGTCATGACATGGAAGATTCAGGGGAAGAGCTTTCCAGGCAGAGGGATATGTTACACATACAAAGGTCTTGAAGTAAAACAAGTTTTGTTTTCCAGGGGAAAAGAAGATGCTGATGTAAGAAAATGAGAGGTAAGCTGGGGCTAACTCATATAGGGCCTCGACGGGCCATTTTAAGAAATTTAGATCCCACTGTAAACGTGATGGGAAATTGTAAGAGGTTTAAGCAGGTGATCTACTGTCTCTATTTAGCAGGAGGCTGTTTGTACGTTTTCATGGAAGTAAGACAGCATAGGGTTGTTCTGTAGCAGAAGATAGAGAAGGAGAAACAGCTGACTTTGCTGATGTTATCGTCTAGGTTTTGACTTTGAATTTCATTCTCTCAAAGCAGTCTGTGAACCGATTAGCATGATGCCTGGCACACCATAAGCACTGGGTGTTTGTTATTGTTGGTTCTGCACTGGACTAATTTGGAGATGAGTGTCAGGGAAGGTTGGTGATGTATCAATATCAACAGGAATCACAGAGAGTGGACCTCACAGAGGAGGGCTTGCAGTGGACTCCAACATGTTGCTGAAGATGTGGGTAAAATAAGTCACTATCTCCAGCTTTTGAAATATAGTTTAGGTTACAAGGACATCAGGTTGGTGCTTATCCTTCAGGGATGAGAGTTGGCCAGATTATAAGCTGTGTTTCAGTCTTCAATTGTAGTGTATTTGTTCATTTATTCATTTTTCTCTGATCAGGGACTTCCATTCAGCCACTAAAGCAGACCACCATATGACCCCTTCATGTAGGGCGTTTTAAGTGCAAGGGTGTGAAAGAAAGATTCCTTATGGGGTTTTCCTTGTTGCTGTTGTTGATTTCTTTCTCTTTCCTCTTACTATCATCAATTAGTAAGTATGGTCCTTTAAAATAATAATGTGGGAATGTTATTATTTGTATTGACAGAAACAAAACTTAAGGATATTAGGAGGTAGCATTTGTTGTATCTTACTAAATCTTTGTGCAGTGTGATTAGTGCTTTACATGCTTAAACGTTGCAACAGACTGTGAGGTGAGAACATTATACCTTTTAGTTTATAGATACAGAAACTGATGTTCAGTACGGTTGAACAGTTGCCCCCACCAAAGCCCATGGTTTAATTATTAGTGGAGCCCACATTCACGCCAGTTTCTGCAAACCCTCCATGGCTTCTATGCCCCAACCCTAAAAACCTTTGCAGGAAATGTGCAGCTTTTGAGACTTTCATCCTATGCCTTCTGAACTTTGTTCTTGGCTTTGCCTCTTTTCCTGCTGCCATCATTTAAGTTCAGTATCTCTAAGGTTTTTCTGATTCCTTCCTAAGGGGCCTCTGCCCTTTCAGTATCTTCTATTCTATGCTGTCTCATGAACAGCCCTAAATTGAACTCTTTAAAGGACAGCTTGATCCATGTTACGGCCTGACCTGGAAACCTCAGTGGCTCCTTATTGGCTGAAGAGCAGACCTTTCATGCCGGTGAGAGCTGGAGGAGACCTGTAGTTCAGCCCAGCAAGGGACTGGGCTTTGCACTTCATTCTGCTGTGGAACGCTGTCTGCTTTCGGAGCCCATCTCCCATGGCACTCTGTGTTTTCCCATCTCTCAGCGTCCACATTAGAATTTCTGTTCCTGGAAGGCAGAGACTGTCCTAGGCATCTCAGTGTAAATGGTGTGTATTGACATCATGACTCCACTCACCACGTCACATTCCCTTTTTCTTCAAAATCAAATCAAATCTCTTCCATGGCCACTCTTCGGATTTGGTGGGAAATCTCACTCTGTCATTAAAAAAAAAAAAAAAAAAAGATTCCTAGCTCTCTCTAGGACAGCAAAAAAGCTGTAGGCTTTTCTGAATGTCTGCCAAAGAAGGCTTCTGGTCTGTAGTCACTCTCTTTGTAGCTTGCTGCCCTGCTCCACGTGGTCCTTTGAAGGGCTCAGTCCTATTTCTTCAACTCTAAGCATGGGCAAAGGGCTCGGCTCAGGCTCAGTTTGTTCATAAACAGCCAGTACATAATAGAGGCTATTATGTAAAAACACCAGAAAAGGAGGCTTAAGAACATGAGCTCTGAGTTTCAGTTTCTGAGGTCAAGCCCAGCCCCCACCATTTATAGTCCTATGCTCATGGACAAACAACTCTTGTGCCTCTGTTTCCCCCATCTGTAAAGTGTGGGAATCAATGCTGTCTCCTTATGCATTTATTATAAAGGACTAGAAAGGATGATAAGAATAAAAGAGTTAGTACAACGCCTAGCAGAGGGTAAGCGCTTAATACATGTATGTTATATTTTTTTCTCCCATTCAAGAATCTCAAGTTCCCTAGTGATGTTGTGGGGTTATGAGAGCTGTACCTGTGACAGAGACTTCAATACTCCTTAGGAGCAGGGCTCTCCCACTTTCTGCCAGTCTTGTAAGCACTATCCCTAGGGATCATCCAGTTAGGTGACTCCTGGTTGCTCAAACTCACAGCATTAGTTTCTTCATCTATGAAATGAGAGTGTAAGGTAACTTGCAAGGTGTTGGAAGGGCATGTTACACACTTAACACAGATTAGCACATAATAAATGTTAAAATAAGCAAGGAATATAATGTGCTTAGCACAATGTCCAGCGTGTAGATAGGGTTCAATTAGGGTCAACTGTCACCATCATTTCCTGGTTGTCAACATTATCATTGTCATCCTCACATCATAGTCTAACCTCACATAGCAGACTGAACATTGCAACGAATCATACATATTGGTTAACCAGTCCAAGTAATTTGAAAAACACCAGAAAAGAGGGCTTAAATCAAAGATAGCAGAAGTTTTATGTGTATCCACTTCTTTTCTAAACAACCGTTTCTTAATAGTTGATTTCCATGGTTTTGCACTTAATGATATCTAAATATATTAAAAATTTGCCTCATCTGGCTGTCTAAATTAGATAGGATTTTGATCAACCTTTCTTGTGCTGGAAATGAATTGATTCATTTTAAATACTTTCTCTTAAAGTTATTTAGCCTAGAAAATACCAATCTAATTCCCTTACAAGTAAGAAAATTATAAAGAGAGAGATCTAATCAGTGGGTAGAATATAGCCTTAGAAATTGTGTATCAGCATACCTTAACGAAAGTAGAATAAATCTTGAAACTTTAATATTCCCCTTTCTTAGACCTAAATAGGCCCCTTTGGAAAACTATTTTATTGTTTCTCATTAAATTAGAATTGTGCTGAGGTGCCACTATCTACCATTTCCTATTATTATTAATACAAAAAAAATTCACTGCATATTCAGCATTTCTCCTGTTAAAGCCAAGAGAAAATCTTCCCTGCTTTTGTACTTAACTCTGGGTCATTTTTAAACAAAGTTTCTTCTATTTGTTTTTGTTTACATCTGTATTTAAAGATAGCAATCTTTTCTAGGGACAATTAAATAGATTTAATGTATAGGTTTACTTACTCCTGCTTGGTGAAATTAGCAGGTCTTGTGGAGGAAGCCTGGAAAGAATTACAGTGGCAAGAAGTGTCTTATTGACCCTAGGCAGATACAGTCATCTCTGGGAAACAGAATTTTGGAAGCATCATTTTAAAAAACACAGGTAGTTTGATCATGCATTAGAAACGATACACTCAAACTTTTAATCCATCAATGAGATGAAAGGTTTGATGAAGGTTGATACTGAAATTCTTACTGCTGTATAGAACACTCTCTCTGTTCACAATATTTCTAAAAAATGAGACATTGCTGTGTTTTATCTTCTTGATTCATTCAAGAGACAGATACCGAGTGGCAACAGAGGCCATACACTGTTGGACCAGAAGCCACAGCTGGCCCAGAGCTGTGCGATGTTTGGGTCTGGGGATCATATTCCATCTGGCTACTGCTGCTGGAGACTTATTTAGACCAGACCTCCCTCCCCAGTCCCCTTCCATATTTCCATAAGCTTCTTGGCTCTTTAGACAGAGTTTTCAATCTCTGCATAAAAAGCATATAGCAGGTACTACAGGTCAGATCCTGTGTGCTATGGTCTGAAAATGTCCTGCAAAATTAATATGTTGAAACTTACTGGCTAATGTGATAACATTAAGAAGTAGGCCCTTTAAGAGGTGATTAAGTCATCAAGGCAGAATCATTTATAGATGGGATTATGGCGTTTATCAAAGGGCTCGAGGGAGTGAGTTTGTTGCCTTGCACCCCTTCTGTCTGTGAGGACACGCTGTTCCTCTCCTTCAGAGGAAGCAGCATGCAAGGCACCGTCTTGGAAGCAGAGACTGGGCCCTTCGCAGACACTGAGCCTGCGGGAGCCTTGATCTGGGACTTTCCAGCCTCCAGAACTGTGAGAAATAAATTTCTGTTGTTTACTTATTACCCAATTCACAGGTATTTTTGTCATAACAGCAAAAATGGACTGAAACGCTATATCAGGACAGAGCCTTCAAGTTACCAAAGTGACAGAAAATAGAGACTCATTTTGCCACTTAAAATAAATGTCAGTGTCTTCATCGAGGCTTTCATAATAATGAGAAGCTCCTACATAATATCCTCTCCTCTAACCCTTACCAAATTATCTACTGCTTTCTCTCTTGCCTACTCTATGCTAGCCCCGTGGGCCTCCTTGTGATGGTATCCATGCCACCTTCTCACTTCTTTGTAGTTATTGCTGAAAAGCCCCCTTGCCAGTGTGGCAGTGTGGCTTTCTTTCTTTCTTTCTTTTTTTTTTTTTTGAGATGAAGTCTTGCTCTGTCACCCAGGCTGTAGTGCAGTGGCATGATGTCAGCTCACAGCATCCTCCACCGCCTGAGTTCAAGCAATTCCCCTGCCTCAGCCTCCAGAGCAGCTGGGACTACAGGTGTGCGCCACCATGCTCGGTTAATTTTTTTGTATTTTAGTAGAGATCTGGTTTCACCATATTGGCTAGCATGGTCTCGATCTCCTGACCTCGTGATCCGCCCACCTTAGCCTCCCAAAGTGCTGGGATTACAGGCATGAGCCACTGCACTTGGCCATCAGTGTGGCTTTCTCTGGCCACTCTTTTTAAACTTCCTCCATTTTAGCACTGAATAATTCTTCCAAGCTTTATTTTTCAACCAAAGCCTTTATCACAACCCAACATTCTAAATATTTCATTTAATTATTTATTCATTGTCTGTCTCTTCCAAATTAGACTGGAAGTTTCATGAGGGCAGCCACTTAGTCTTATACATCATTGCCTTTTCCATATCTACAACAGTGTAGGTACCTGATAAAAATGTTGAACAATGAATGCATGAGCATAACATGCACTAAAAGAGGCGTCACATGCTATGGGGACTGCAAGTAACTTGGAGGCTCAGGCGTGGAATTTGATTTTGGGACAATGAAATATGAGGGTGGAATAATACAGATTATAGACTCAGATCGGGGATAAGAGAGAGCCATGGAAAAGTGAGTAAGTGACCAGAGGCAGAAGAGGGACAGGATTACCAGGAATGTTTTGTTTTGCTAACCAAAGAGATATTTAACTATTAATCTCCATGAGTCTGAAAGGAGGGCCTTTCTAAAAAATTTTTTAAAATAATAAAAATACTAAGGAATCTGCTTAAATAGAATTTTAATAAGCTCCAAAGGTTGCAATTTACTTTGGTTTTCTCCCAAGATACTGACTTAATTTCAAACAACTTCAGGCCTTAGAGAACCGATCAGAGAAAGTAAAATGATGAGATGGTTCCAGGATGAACAATATAGGGTCATCCCAATTGGATTCAAATTCCAGTTCTGCTGCTTGCTTGCCATGTAACCTCGAAACAATTACTTAACCTCTCTGAACGTTGTTTCTCATCTGCAAAGTGGAATTAATTAGACCTATACTTCCAAGCTGTTTTGAGCATTAAATTAAAAAAAATTATGTCACATGCCTCCTATAATAGTAGGTACTGAATATATATGGAAGCTGGATTTATTAAAGCCATTATGTATTTTTATGAATTATTTCACAAATGAATGCATCTTATTTTTAACAAATGTGAAAGGTAAACTTAATTTTTACAAGAAAAAATGACTTGAAATATAATATTGTGGCTTTTTTCTGTCTTTTATTTGGCTTCTTAAGCACATGTGAAATTAAATATACACAATATATAATATATACAACAATATACACATACTTGTGTTTTTCTTCACACCTCATAGGACTATTTTATTTTAGTTTATTATTTTTTTGAGACAGAGTCTCACTCTGTTGCCCCTGCTGGAATGCAGTGGTATGATAGCAGCTCACTGTAACCTCCACTTCCTGCTTGGCTAAGTTTTGTATTTTCAGTAAAGATGGGATTTCACCACGTTGGCCAGGTTGGTCTCGAACTCCTGGTCCCAAGTGAGCCATCCACCCTGGCCTTCCAAAGTGCTGAGATTATAGGTTTGAGCCACCGTGCCCGGCCAGCCTATATTTTATTGTATTAGGTGTCAACATAGCACTTAGAGTGTCTACAACCATCTCTATTTGTTGCATCATATGTACTTTTCTAATATTGGCGTGAATCGCTGCTTCAGTAGAATATGTTCTTGAGTTGTAGACCAAGGCTAAAAATACCTCCTTCTTTTGAGGAGTCAGATAGACTCTGCTTTGAGACCATGGGAACAGTACCTCATCATTTATTGAATCCTGTGAGTACTATGGATTACACTTTATTTAATATATACAGTATGTAAATAAGTTTCAGAGGCATAAAAGCTTCAAAACTAAACGAAAAGGGAAATTTAATAACCGGCAGATTTTTAGATTGTGCACTAAATAATCTGTTTTTCATTCTAAGAAAGGGGAGGAAGAAGGCAGAGTTTAATAGACATATATAACAAATTAAAATTCAGTATCTGGGGGGTGTAAATCACATTCCATGAACCAAACAATGTGGTTCTCATCAGATCTCCTCCAGCCAGGCGCTCTGCCTGGGAGCTGGAGCATAATTCAACCAACTGTAAAACAGGAAGATACTCTTGATAAAGGGCAGAAGACAGCACACAGTCCATGGCTCTTTGCCAAGTTCTGTGCAGCCCAGCTATCTATATAATAACATGTCTGTGAAATGATGTGTTTAGAATTATCCTTCTAGGGCTAGGGTAGAAGAAGAGAAAGTTATAAAGGGAAAAAGAAATTTATGCAACTGTGACTATCTTGGGGTCTAAGAGAAATGGAACTAGGGTGTAGAGAATAGAGATTCAACTGGGGGCAAGTTTGGCCCCCAGGAGACATATAACAATATCTGCAGACTTTTAGTTGTTACAATGGGGAGGTGTTACTCGTATCTAGTGGGCAGAGGCCAGGGATGCTGCTACACATCCTGCAGTGCACAGGACAACCTCCAGAGTAAAGAATTATCCAGCCCCAAGTACCAAGACTAGCCCTTGAGTAGAGGGTTCAACTCTCGCTGTTGGCGGGTTTGACTGTGAGTCACATGACTTAGTCATCTGAAGTCTTTGGAATTACACACAAGTGTTTTTGTTAGAAGGCTCAAAGTTTTAATATTATTCTAGTATTGCCTTTCTCATGAGATGATGCCACACATAGGAATGCATCCTGTCCTCTGTTTTGTATTTTTTGTTTTTTGATTTGGTGAGAGGCCACTGAATTGGCATGAGTCTCTGTATTAGTCCATTTTAACATTGCTGATAAAGACATACCTGAGACTAGGCAATTTACAAAAGAAAGATGTTTAATGGACTTACAGTTCCATGTGGCTGGGGAGGCCTCACAATCATGGCAGAAGGTGAAAGGCACGTCTCAAGAGGCACAGACAAGAGAAGAGAGCTTGTACAGGGAAGCTCCCCTTTTTACAACTATTAGATTTCATGAGACTTATTCACTATCACAAGAACAGCAGGGGAAAGACCCGCCTCTATGATTCAATTACCTCCCACCATGTCCCAGCCACAACATGTGGGAATTCAAGATGAGATTTGGGTGGGGACACAGCCAAACAATATCAGTCTCTGAGCACTCAGTTTTGATCTGGCACGGTGAACAAAAGGGCATTGGTGCAAGAAAGACATGCTGTGTCCTGAAAGAGAGAAATAAACGGCCTTTCCTTCACGTGGTTAAGAATTTACGTGTTAGCGAAGCCGGCTTGTGAAATGGCCCTGGATTAAACACAAGCCTAAATCACAGTGTTCCATCCTTTCCTGAAAGTGTCTCCACTGTAAGTCTGAGGAGAAGTGGTAGGAAAGTCGGAAGGGTTTTCATTGCCTCTGTCTGTGCCACACCCGGCTGGTGGTTAAATGGAAGATTTCAGTCTCCAGAACTGTCAATCCACCGCTTTATAATGGCATCAGATTTGTTTTAAAAAATTCATGCTGTGGGCTTTGAGGACATAATTGTAGCTCCTGAAAAGTTTGTTGAAGATTGCATTAGATAGATTCTTTTTAATGGACGGTCTGTGTGCTTGGCCATTTATACTTCATAATAGTATATCTGGAGGAGAAAAAAAGTATGTGAGTTAGAGGTTTTTCAGCAAATTTCACTACTATTGCTGTCCTTGTCCAAATGTCTTTGAAAATTTTATGGGAGAAAGAATTTTGTCCTTATTATGCTTGACTGAATAATTTGTTAAATTATGTTTTAAATCAGCACTTCCACAAATTGAGAACAACTAATGCTGAAGTATATCATGGATTATTATACATGCAATTTGCATAAAAGTTTTAAAAAGTCAGTGCTTCAGTAGTACCAGAGGGCTGTCTAGAAAGATTGCACAAAACCGATGTCTAAGATGGATATTCTTGGTGTTCAGACCTTCTGTTATCTAATTATAAAGAAGCATAACATAGCCACCCAATTGAGTGGGCTCATAATCAAACATAACCATTTGGAATAAAGTGAAAGCTTAATGTGAAACTGCTGATACAGCATTTTAAATTAAAGCTCCTTTGTATTTTGAGAGTAAAGTTCTAAATTTTAGTGTTTTGATGTTTTCTAAATGGTTCCCTAATAACCCAGGGAGCAGCTCAGGGAGCTGCAGGGTTCAGGATGGCAGGGGCTGCTGAGGGGATGGATATCCAGGACCCAGGCCAGCTCTGCTCCCTAGCCCTCCAGCCCAGGCTTCATCCACAACAGCTCCTAGGAATCTGTTTTGTTTATTGGACTTCTGCACAAGGTTTTGTATGAAGACAGGCATCTATGGCTTTAAAAAGCTGGAAAACTATTGGAGTAGTGGTTAGAGATTCCCAGGAGGAAGAGCTATTTTTTTAAACATACGTAAAATAATGCAAGAGACTCACATTCAAGAGAAAAAAAAAAACCCAAGATTTTTGTCTGGGGATGGTGGCTCATGTCTGCAATCCTAGCACTTTGGGAGACCAAGGTGGGGGGATCACTTGAGGCCAGGAGTTCAAGACCAGTCTGGCCAAAATGGCAAAACCCTGTCTCTATTAAAACTATGAAAAAAAAAAAAAATTAGCCAGGCATGGTGGTAGGTGCCGAGTGACTTAGGAGGCTGAGGCACAAGAATTACTTGAACCCCAGAGGTGGAGGTTGCAATGAGTTGTTTTCGTACCACTATACTCCAGCCTGGGTGACAGAGTGAGAGACCCTGTCTCAAAAAAAAAAAAAAAAAAAAAAAAAAAAAAAAAAAAAGGTTTTATATATCTCGATTAAAGAAGGGAACTGTTTATGTCCTTTTTATCTAATGATAGTCCTAACTTTAAGCAGGTATCAACCAGGACCTACACACACTTCACAATTCTTCTCTTTCGCTCCTTTCTTCCCTCTGACCCTCCCTTTCTTCTTCCTTCTTTGCTTCCCTCAGCTTTTCCTTCTTTCCTTCTCTCCCTTTCTGCTTCTTTTCCTTTTCCCTTCCCCCTTTTACCACATAACTTTCGAATAGCAAGTTAAAAAAGGAAACAAATACATAAACAATTCCAGGCAAAGATCAATGCCATGAAGGAAATTAGGTAGAATGATCTAATGGAATGTGCTCGGGCAGAAAGAAGCTGAAACTATTTTGGACAGTGACTTTACTTCAAACAGGAAAGTGGTATAAGCAACTGAGAGTGTGCCCCATAGTACGAGAGGCTTTTTCTGTTCCACTCAGCACCCCAACGTAATTTCAAGAAAAAAAAAAAAGAATCTTGTATTTCATTAGTTGCATTATCTATTTTTAACATCTGTGTATCAGGCAGGCATGTCATATGATGTTGACTGATGGCTGGCATGACGTCTAAGAACCATATACAGATAGATATGCATGCTGCTTACCCATGCTACGTAGTTATACTTCGAGAAATTCATTTTTCCTTCGGATTAAAGTTGAGTCTCTGCACTGGCAGAGAGCTCCTGAACTTCTATTCTTGATGTAGTTAGAGAAAATGAATGTGATTCGTTGTAGACAGTTATCTTTTAAAGGGGAATATTTCGCTTGAAAACATGAAGAGTGAGGAAGAGCCACCTATGCCAAGAGTGGGGGAAACACATTCCAGTCAGAGGGAAAAACTACCGCAGTGGCTTGGTGAGGAAGAGCCATTATGTTAGGAGGACAGAAATCAACGTTTACTTAACACATTCAGGTTCTGAGGACTGGACATAGACATAGTTGGCAGGAGCCATTATTCGGCCTACAATTTTATTCTCCATCAAAAGGGCAATGTATACATTTATTTATGATTTCATTGTGTATATTTAAGGTGAACAACAGGAAGTTTGGATATGCTTACCTTGAGATCGATCTCTCTCTCTCTCTCTCTCTCTTTCTCTCCCCAAATTGTAGTGATTACTATAGTCAGCAAAGTAACATACCCATCATCTTATATAGTTACCTTTCTGTGGGATGTGTGTGTGTGTGTGTGTGTGTGTGTGTGTAAGAGTACTTAAAATCTCCTCTCTTGGAAAATTATCAATATGCAATATAACATAATTGATGGTCCTCACGTTGCACATTAAATCTATAGCTTACCCCATATAAATGTAATTTTGTACTTTTTGATCTAGATCTTCTCATTCCTACCCCCCGTTTCCCACACGCCACCCAGATAAGCATCATTTTATTCTGTTTCTACATGTTCATTTAAAACAAAAAATAAAGGCAACCTGTGGATTGGGAGAAAATATTCTGAACTGTGTATCTGATAAGGGGTTAATATCCAATACATATAAAGAATTCATACAACTCATGCAAACAAAAAATGAATAACCCAGTTAATAAATGGACAAAGGACCTGAATATACATTTTTTCCAAAGAAGACATCAAAATGGTCAACAGGTATATGGAAAAGTGCTCAACATCATGAATCATCAGGAAAATGTGAATCAAAACCATGATGAGAAATTATCTTATTCCAGTCAGAACAACCATTATTAAAAGGACAAAAAATACCAGATATTAGTGAGGATGTAAGGAAAAGGGAACACGTATACATTGTTGGTGAGAAAGTAGATTGGTGTAGCCATCATGAAAAACAGTTCCCTGGGGCTTCCTAAAGAAATTTAAAATAGAACGATCATATGACCCAGCAATCTCTCTGCTTAGTATATGCACCCACAGGAAGTAAAATCACCACCTCGAAAAGATAGCTGTACTCCCGTGGTTATTACTGCATCGTTCACAATAGTTCAGATATGGAAACAACAGTTCAACAGTGTTCATCAGTGGATGATGGATCAAGAAGTTGTGCTATATATATACAATGGAGTATTATTTTGCCTAAAGAAAAAAGATTCTGTTATTTACCACAACATGGATGAACCTCGAGGACATTATATTGAGTGAAATAAGCCAGAAACAGAAATAAAAATACCATATTTTCTCATTTATATGTGGTATATAAAAATATTGAATATATTGCATTTATTTTTATCATCATGAACACATGGTTTTCTATTTTATCCAATAGGTTTTAATCTGTTAACATTATTATGTATTTTGATACTAAAATTGTTTCAGATTGGGTGCATGGGAGTCCCTTAAAGACAGTTCCTGTGTCCTTTTGACATGCTCCATCTTTCTTTTGGCACCACGAGCTATTCCAGGCTCATCTTTTACTTTACCTAAGGTATTGAGTATAGTAACATGTACATAGGTTTGTAATCTAGAAAGCCACAGTCTATACCATGTAGCCAGGGTATGTAATAGGCTGTGCCATCCAAGTTTGTATAAGTCACTCTATGATGTCCACACAATGAAGTCACCTAAAGATGCATTTCTTAGAATATGTCCCCATCATTGAGCGGTACATAACTGTATTAGATATGCCATTGTCACTATATTCATTTCTTGCTCTTTTTTTTTAAAATTTTTTGCCCTGTTCACATGCTTGAATTCACATATGATGCAACTTCAATTTTTCTACCTCATAGAGTTGTGAGCAACAAATGAAATTGTGTCTAATTGGAAAATTGCTAAATCTATATATGATAGAGGATATGGTGACCAGGAAGGAGGAGATTGGTAATGATGAGAAAAATGATAATGAAGATGATAATAATAAATGATGGTGATAAAGATGATGAAATGATGAAGATGATGAAGCTGACCAGAATGAAGGTGATGATGAAAATGATAATGATTTGAAGATTTCAACCTCATTCAGCTTTCTTAGACTAATATTTATTATTGTAGGGTTTTCCATGTGACAAAGAGGAGGAAAATTCCAATGATATGACAATATTCTTTCCATTAATCAATAAAATTAAAATAACATTTTATAATATTATTATACACAAGTATAGACTATGATATTTAAAACATAGAAACTGCAACTCCATCTTTGATTGAATTCTACCTGAGCATGTCAAGCCTAATGTATTCTAATCAGAACCTCCTGACTTTGATAGGATTAAGCCTTAAATATATGTACCAAAGTGCTTTTGTCTGCATTGATGTGAAAGATCAGTTAGGACAACATTATTTTGTAGTTATGAGACTTCAAACCACAGTGAACTTTAGTTCCCTGAATGACTCTTCAAATGCGTAATATCATTCTAAAAATGTACAAATGTATGAGCAGAGAGCAGATTAGTGGCTGGGAGGAGAAAATATCTCTGATCAAGGATGAATGATGGGCTCTTTGTATAAAGTTGCACTAGCTCTTTCCTTTCCTCAGAAAACAAATTGCATGGTTGGTGATTTGGGCCCTATTTTCAGGTCATAAACATTTTTCTGCAACAATACAAAATATGCATTGTTATAGTCAGATGAGATTTTTAAAAAAGAGTTGATAAAATACTTTAAAAATAGCCTATTAAGTATAACTTTTTATTATGGAAATTATCAAACACATAACCAAGTAAAAAGAAAAGTATAATAACTCCCCTTGTACCTCATCATCTAGCCTCAACATCATGCCACTTTTATTTCATCTTTGAGTCACTAATCCACCCACTCCCTATCTTGTTTTTCCTGGTATATTTTAAAGAACATTTCAGGCAGGCCGGGTGCGATGGCTCACGCCTGTAATCTCAGCACTTTGGGAGGCTGAAGTAGGTGAATTGCCTGAGGTCAGGAGTTCAAGACCAACCTGGCCAACATGGTGAATGCCATTTCTATTAAAAGTACAAAAATTAGCTGGGCATGGTGGCCGGCACCTGTAATCTCAGCTGCTTGGGAGGCTGAGGCAGGAGAATCTGATTGAACCTGGGAGGCAGAGGTTGCAGTGGGCCAAGATCTCACCACTGCACTCAACCTGGGCGACAAGAGTGAAACTGTCTCAAAAAAAAAAAAAAAAAAAGAAAGAAAAGAACATCCCAGACAGTATATATTTTCACTGTAAGTTATTCAATATATATCTTTATAGAGTAAGACTTTAAAACAATGTAACCCTATATTAAGGATAATTCCTTAATGTCTTAATTCTTAATAAATTAAGAATTATTTGACATTATTAACAATTATAAAACTTTTTAAATAGTGGGGGTGTTGAAAACTATCAGATAGCCTTGTCTTAGGCACTAATCTGTTCCTATTAGCTCTTGCATTGGTGGTTCAGCTGGAGCACCCTATTTCACTCCGAGTTTGGCAATACGTGTTGGAGTTATTATATTTCAAGCAGTATAGATCAGATTTGGCAAACTTCTCTGTAAAGGACAAGATAATAAATATTTTTAGCTTTGTGCCCATAAGGTCTCTGTCATGACTACTCAGCTTTTGCTGTTGCAGTGCAAAAGCAGGCACAGATAATATATTAAATGGGCGTGACTAGGTGCCAATAAAACTTTAATTATAAGGAGAGGAAGAGGGCTGGATTTGGCCCTTGGGCCACAGTTTGCTAGATAAGATAATCCAAATCCTACCCAAAGAGGGCTGGCAGACCCTGGAGCCATCAGTACCTCGGGGAGTTGAGTATGTTGTGATTGAAAAGCAAAGCATTAGGATTCAGAACGCCCCAATTCCAAATCTCTCCAGCATTTGGAAACTCTTGAATGGGCCACTTACATTGTGGTTCATGGTTTCACATTTATTAGATCAAGATAGAGGCACCCACCCTTCTTGCTTAACCAGGTTTTTGCAGGACCAGATGAGCTCATGGATATGGAAGTGTTTACTGAGCCATAGTTGATGCTGCAATACAAGGAATTCATTATCCACCAGACACTGGAAGTCTGGATGGTTCCCAGGCAAGGATTCTTAGTTACATTTTTTTTTTTTTGAGGCGGAGTTTTGCTCTCGTTACCCAGGCTGGAGTGCAATGGCGCGATCTCGGCTCACCGCAACCTCCGCCTCCTGGATTCAAGCAATTCTCCTGCCTCAGCCTCCTGAGTAGCTGGGATTACAGGCACGCACCGCCATGCCCAGCTAATTTTTTGTATTTTTAGTAGAGACGGGGTTTCACCATGTTGACCAGGATGGTCTCGATCTCTTGACCTCGTGATCCACCCGCCTCGGCCTCCCAAAGTGCTGGGATTACAGGCTTGAGCCACCGCGCCCAGCCTCTTAGTTACATTTTTATCCCTCTTTTTCCATTTTTTTTTTTTTTTTTGGAGGCCAGATGTAACAATAAAAAGCAAGCTTACATTCACTGACCACTTTGACATATATGACAGGGACAGTAGTACCAAGGAGTTTTATACGCATAATTTGGTTAATCAGGTATTATTATCTTGCTTTTTAATGGTGAAGACACTGAGACTGAAACAAGTAATGGCCTAAACTCTGTTGAGAGTGAGCGTCAGGGTCAAGATTTGAACCCATCCCTGTCTGAGTCCAAAGCTCATGAACCGTCTGTATGCCTAGTGACATTGAGGGTGTACTGTCACCTTTCTCTATTTTGCAACATTACCAACTAACCGTTTTATAGTTTTCATAGTGCTTTTCTACCAGTATTAGCTCATTTAATCTTCAGAGCAGAGAAGCTGTGTAACCCACTCAAGTCATCAACCTGAAAAACTCCCACTTATTCTCAAGGACCACGCTGAGCTATCCCTTCTCAATCCGCCTAGAGTCAGGTTCCTGTGTCAGATGCTTTTACTGTTACACCTTGTATTTGCTTTGTGATGCACACTTCACTGCTGCATCTGAAGTGTCGTCCTAGAGAAAACTTCGCGAAAACAGAAACTGTGTTGTTCTTGCTCACCGCTCTATCACCGATCCCTGGCCCAACAGTGAATGCCTGTTAAATAAATGAGTTTCTGAAAGTCACAGGGATGGAAGCTGGATACTTTTGAGTGGTTCACATGATAGTCATATTTGTCACACTGTAACATGAGCTGGTCATGTGAACCATCTAGCAGGAAGCTTGTTAGGAATTCCAGGTCAGTGACTCTATGCCTGGGAGTGTGGCTTCATAGACATCAGGTCTATCACCAGCTTCTCAGATAGGCATGTCATTCTTGTTGCATAGAGAAACTTGGGAGGCATCAGAGGTGGGGTGGGTGCCCAGGATGCAGTACTTTGGCCCAGGTAGGGGAGAGGTAGTCCCACTTCTCTTTGAAAATGTGAAGTGTGTCTGTGTATGTGTGTGTGAACATGGTGGACAAAGACTAATTCCTCATACTATACATGAAAGGGCCATAGGAAAATATCAAAAGGGAAAAGAAAGGTAAGAGTTGTTGCAAAATGAATTCTTTTCAGAGGCCAAATGGGTAACATAAATGAGGGGGAAGGGCTGAATATAAGACAGAGAATGTTGATGCAAACCAAAATGAGATACTATCTCATGCCAGTTAGAATGGCAGTCATTAAAAAGTCAGGAGACAACAGATGCTGGAGAGGATATGGAGAAATAAAAATGCTTTTACACTGTTGATGGGAATGTAAATTAGTTCAACCATTGTGGAAGACAGTGTGGCGATTCCTCAAGGATCTAGAACCAAAAATGCCTTTTGACCCAGCAGTTCCATTACTGGGTGTATACTCAAAGGATTATAAATCATTCTACTATAAAGATACATGCACATGTATAATTTTTGCAGCACTGTTTACAATAGCAAAGACATGGAACCAACCCAAATGCCCATCAATGGTAGACTGGATGAAGAAAATGTGGCACACACATATCATGGAATACTATGCAGCCATAAAAAAGGATGAACTCATGTCCTTTGCAGGAACATGGACGAAGCTGGAAACCATCATTCTCAGCAAACTAATATAGGAACAGAAAACCAAATACTGCATGTTCTCACTCACAAGTTGGAGTTGAACAATAAGAACGCGTGGACACAGGGAGGGGAACATCACACACTGGGGCCTGTTGGGAGCTGGCTGGCTAGGGGAGGGATAGCATAAGGAGAAATACCTAGTGTAGATGACGGGTTGATGAGCGTAGCAAACCATCATGGCATGTGTATACCTAGGTAACAAACCTGGATGTTCTGCACATGTATCCCAGAACTTAAAATATAATAATTCAAAGAAAAACAGAAAAAAAAAAAAGAAAAAGCAGAGTGTAGAGTATAAAAGTAAAAAAAAAAAAAAGAATGATGAAGTCTTTGGTGATCTAGAGAATCCATGTTCACCCTAAAGACATTTAAATTCAACATGTGAAAGAGATCACTTTGTAGACAGGACACACGGAGGCACGAGGCTGCCCGCGGAATTCAACTTTATGATTCCCCAGAAGACGGAGACAGGGAGGGAGTGAGGACAGCAGAGAGGGCAGAGTGTGACGCGAGAGAAATGATTTCTGGGCAGATGGTGGATCCCGGGTAATCCCTGTGGGCTTCATTTCTTGAATTCATACGGACACTTTATAGACTTAAGACAGAAGTATGCAGAATTCCAGCCACAATATGGTGTTATTTGCTAGTAATTACATCATCAGATTTTTATTCTCATGCACTAGTTATGATAGGTTTAGACTGATTCAGTGAAACAAGGACATTTTCTTGTGGCCTCTTGTGATATTTCTAAGCTAAGGTGGCTGACGTTTTAGTTTAGTAAATTCTGAACAGATAATTGGAATAAAACTGATGTTTCTGGATGCTTTTCACAGATTTTCTTCTTCCTTATGTTAATTTCTGATTTGGCTTCCAGGGTTTGTACAGGCCATCATGCTCCTATTATCTTTAATTAAGGTCTTTGCCATTTCTCTTCAGCAGAGTCTGGTCAGGTGATGCCAAGGTGCCTGAGGACTCTGTGGGCCCGTAGGTCAACGTCGGACCGCAATAGAGTCACAAAGTGTGCAAGAGTCACTTATTGGGCCGGACCTTCATTTTATGTTTAATTATCTTAAACGTTGCAAGCTCAGCCTTTCTGTTTGCCATGGTCTGTCGGGTACAGAGAATGTTGATGGAGTTTCTTCTAAGCTTCTCCAAAGAGCCAAAGATTATACCCTTCTGAGGCTACTGAAGCCAAGGCCATCGTGGCAGGACTGAGATTCCAGAACTGGATAAAAATTACCATCTAATCCAGCACTTGCTTTTGAGAATACATCCAAGGGCAGAAAACAAATTGAACCAATTACTCAGAAACATGGATATTTAGTGGGCGTGAATGCAGAGGATGCTTACAGATGAAAGCCTGGAATTGTTTTCTTGCTCTGTGTGTATAGGGACGGGTGGGGATGAAACAAATGAACACAGAAGCCCCCTCCTCCTTGAGTAGGATAAATATGGCTTAGACATATAAAATACAAGCTGGAATGCACCCTTTCCTATTCTCTAAACAGGCGTCCTGGCAGTTGAAAGAGGGAAGAGGAAGGAAGTCTTTCACGAGGAAGAAAGGAATTGGGGAGTGGAGGTACTGGAGCTGCATGTGGTAGTTCTCCTGATTACTGACACCCGCCCGCTCCTCACAGCCCACAGAGCTACAGCCACCGACTCCCATATTTGTCACTGTCACTTCACAAGTGCCCGGCATTGTTCAGGAAATTGTATGTGTAAAGTAGTGCTGCCTGCGCCCAACTTCGACAAGGGAGCAGCCTTGCGAAGGTGCTTGAAACCGAAACAGAGGCTTATGTATCCTATTATGTGCCCGAGCAAGAGTCATAAATAATTGTGACACGTTTTTTTTCCCATCCCATGTGACAGTCCTTGACTCTGCCTCCTGTCTCCTCTCCCCTCTGCCTCATAGACTAGACTTGCCAGGCTGAGTGATGATAGATGTTACCAGGCAGCAAATGACAGCTGGATAGATTTTTTAGTTGGTGCTTTAGAGGGAATCAGATATGCTGTATAAAGCAATAAAAAAAGCACACTCACAAGGTGGATTAAAAATAGCCAGCACAGCAGTAACCCACTTTGTTGTGTATCAAAAGTTAAATCTCACATGGTCTTAGTGATGTGTTAATTTTTCAGACTCCTGTCAGAGTGACGATGAGGAAAGCCACTTTAAAAAAAAATGTAAAGAAAAGGATAAAAGCAATCGACTGTTTTCTTAGTATAGTTTAGTTTTTCAAATGAGACAAAAGCGTTTTCTTTTTTCAATCATATCTAAGAAGAGAAACAGGATTCTGGTGTTTTGCCATATTGCTGTATCCTTCTCAATCTCAAATTTAAAACATAAAATTGGAGACGTGTAAGGTATGGAATTATTCAGCTCCTGGTCAATTAATTTTTTTTTTTTTTTTTTTTAACATTGCTCATCTTCTTCCACAGACTGTATTGATCTAGATTCTGTGTAACAAATGGTCTGGTTTCCCAACCACCTTGGAAATGTCATGTAGGAGTCAACAAAACTACTTAGTGTATGTTTTATAAAGAATTACAGCCTCCTCTGAATTACTCAGACTTTCATCTTGGGCAAGCTGGCTTGGCTACCTTGTGTCTCGATGGATGTGCAGAGCTACCAGAACATGATTCAGTGAACTACCCCACTCCCTGGTTCACGGAAGTGACAGGCTGAGACGTACTTAGTCATCGCATTTCTGTCTTCCCCTGCACTCTACGGGAAGTGGCTGCCGTGTAATTTAAGAGAGCTCAGTATATCAGATCACGACTCTTTTCCCCCTTGATTTTTCTGATGAATCACGTTAGGAAGGCTGTGGCTTTTACACGACAGTGTGCAGTGTGAGGAGGCAAGGCAGCACAAAATGTTTATTTAAAAAATATGTCTTTCGGGCTAGGTACCAGGCAAGGGGGGTCATTTGAGTTATGCCTCTATAATTCAAATTTGGGAATAATTCAATCCTGGGACACTTACATTTCCAGCCATATCAAGTTGTACATGTGTTATTCGGTGTTGTTTATTACTTTGGTCATAGCATTCTCTCCATAGGACAATTTCCATAATAAAACCTGTTTCTATGGCTTTATCAGTCAATGGATTCAGCTCTTTTTTCCAGCAGACATGAATTGATGAGATATATGAATGCCCAGAAAATATAATGAAATAGTTAAAAGGGCACGTTTGGAGATCCGCTGTCGTAAGTTCAAGTCCAAGCATGTCTTCTTACTCCCTGGTTGACCTTGGGCAAGTAGTGTAGCCTCTCTGTGCCTCCGATTTTTTTTTTTTTTTTTTGGAGATGCAGTTTCATTCTTGTTGCCCAAGCTGGAGTGCAATGGCATGATCTCAGCTCACTGCAACCTCTGCTTCCTGGGTTCAAGCGATTCTCCTGTCTCAACCTCCCAAGTAGCTGGGATTACAGGCATGCGCCACCACGCTAATTTTGTATTTTTAGTAGAGATGGGGTTTCTCCATATTGGTCAGGCTGGTCTTGAACTCCTGACCTCAGGTGATCCACCTGCCTCGGCCTCCCAAGCCTCTGATCTTTAACTGGAAAATATGGATCATGATAATCCTCCCATAATAGAGTTGTTTTCAGGACTCAATGAAATAAATGGGCCTAGTACAATTCCTACTAATAGATATTGAATAAATATTATTTTAGTTATGATAATCATTATGATTGAGTTATTATAGTTATGACTTGGCTAGATTTCTCAAATCCCCCTGCATCTCCTCACTTGGTCTTTCCAGACTTGATGACCGTGTGGTGGATGGGTGGATGAAGGTTATTTTAGGAACGGAGCCCTCTTTGAGGTTAAATGAACAGTAATGCTTTACATTGGTTCAGAGTAGTCTTTGATAAGGATGCATATTCTGCAGATCACTGATACTATGTTTTGGACCATTTGAAAGAATCTTCAGTGAGATGCTTTATGTGGACATGGCAGGTTGAGTACCTGGATTCATCAGTCAGTACTTTTTCTGTTCTTTCTCTCTTGCTCACCATTCTAGCTACCTAGGTAGACCTCACTGACTTGTAAGCATAAGTCATAGGCAGGTTCTAATATGGTTTTAGAAACATTAAAAAACGGGACTGTGATTCACAGTAAGGAATACATTTTATATTGTGACCCAGGGTGCACGTGCATGCATAATATATAGACGTTTTGTTGAAGCCAGTGCTCCTTGAAACATCAGTTATCCTTCCCACGTGTGATATACTTTGGCATTTTCTATCCTTTTCTATTTGATTTGTTAAAAAGTGATGCTTTATGTCAGGCAAGGTGGCTCAAGCCTGTAATCCCAGCATTCTGGGAGGCTAAGGTGGGAAGATCACTTGGGCCCAGGAGTTTGAGACCAGCTTGGACAGCAAAGTGAGAACCCTGTCTCCAGAAAAAAAAAAAAATTAGCTGGGCATGGTGGTGTGTGCCTGTGGTTCCAGCTACATGGGAGGCTGAGGCAGGAGGAACACTTGAGCCCAGGAGGTCAAGGCTGCAGTGAGCAAAGATCATGCTACTGCACTCCAGCCTGGGCAAGAGAGCAAGACTTTGTTGCTTAAAAAAAAAAAAAAAAAAAAAAAAAAAGTGATGCTTTAGCCTAGGGTGAACAAACTTTTTCTGTAAAGGGCCATTTTCAGCTTTGAGGGACATGGGGTTCTTATTGCAGCTACTCCACTCTGCTGTTGTAGCATGAAGACAGCCACAGACAAAATGCAAACCAGTGGGCATGGCTGTGCTCCAGAAGGACTTTACCTATAGACGCTGAGGACGGAATTTCATATAATTTTCTTGTGTTACAAAATATAATTCTTCCATTGTTTTTTAAACCACTGGAAATTGGAAAAACCATCCTCAGCCTGTAGGCCACACAACACCATGCAGTAGGCCAGATCTGCTCACTGGACTGCAGCTGGCCAATCCCTGCTTCAGCCCACGAAGCTGATTTTTATCACTTGTACTTGCAACACTCTTCTGGGACATTTCCCAAAGTGACTTCTAAGGGACATCTGTTTAGCAAGGAGGCAAATGGGTGCTAATGGAGAGAAAGCATCTCCCTTCAAGTGAGTTTGTGACACTCCAGAGTAAACAAAGGTGCCTGCCTCTTAGCAGAAATTCTGTGACTCTTTAACACACCACCAGACCTGGTAACTTTCTAAGAGGGGTACAATAAGGCATACCTGCCAAGTTTTCGTACCACAGACACTTATTTTTGCAAAATATCTCTAGGTCTTGAGCTCTGAGGAATGCACTCAGTGGAACTCTGTCTCAAAGCATGAGTCTGGGGAAGGCCACCCTGTTTTAGCGACGGCAAGCATTATGTGTAGAGATCACAGTGTTTTCCACTGAGAAAGGTCTTTGGCGATGATTAGCCTCCTAGTGAAGGAACACATTTTGGGATCTACTGCGAGCACAACACTGCACAAAATGTATGAAAAAAATGATGAACCCAATCTGTATTTCCGGGGAGTTTATGTTCAAATTTGAACCTGGTTACAGGCAATACATCAACAGGCACAAACTCACATGGTTTCATTTAGACTGAAGACCCCGGTGCTGGTGATAGCACAGTAGGGGACAATAACGATAATATCAGAAGCATTTTCTGTGTTCTCGTCATCTTTGCATATGCCATTTCATTGATTCTAACAACAGCTATGTGATTTGGTGGGAACAGTGTTTACCAGCCCGTTTTACAGGCAGAGAAACGAAGCAATGTGTTTAAATCATACTGTTATTGAGGTGCCAAGTTGAGGATGCAGGTCTTCCTTAGAATTCCTGAATTATTTTAGTTTCCTCTAAAAGGAGTGGAAATACTTTGAAAAGGAGGTATATTTGGAGTGGGATCTTGAAAGGGCTCACAGAGACTGATCCTTAAGAGAATCTGGAGGATGCAGAGGGGTGTGTGCATGTGTGTGTGTGTGTGTGTGTGTGTGTGTGTTCACACATATGAGGTTGATTTTGGAAAAGACACAGGAGTAGAAACAGTAAGTCCTATGTAAGAGAAGCAAAGCCCTTTGTCAGAAATATCAGTAGCTGCTAATTTAAAAGCAGCCAACTAGCCAACAAAGTAACCGTTTAACCCCAACACTATTAGAGATGATTCCAAGTTAGAAATCTTGAATTCAATTTTATAGTACCTAGTAGAAGCAATTCTGAATCAGCTTCCTATTTCAGAACTATGAGAAGCTCTACTATAAAACTATTTGAGAAAAAAAAGTGCTATGCAAATCTTTGGCATTGGGTTTGAAATTAGCCAGCAATGTTTGAGAAGAGCAGGAATGGTGTTCTTGCCCTTTAATAGACAAATTAGGGTTGTGTGTGGTAGCTCATGCCTGTAATCCCAGCACTTCGGGAGGCCAAGGCAGAAGGATCACTTGAACCCAGGAGTTTGAGACCAGCCTGGGCAACATGCAGAAACTCCATCTCTACAAAAAATATAAAAATTAGCCAGGCATGGTGGTGGTACACGCCTATAGTCCCAGATACTTGGGAAACTGACTTGGAAGGATCACCTGAGCCCAGTGAGGTTGAGGCTACAGTGGGATGTGATTGTACCACAGAACTGCAGCCTGGGCAACAGAGTGAGACCTTGTCAAAAATAAAATAAAATAAACAAAAGGACAAATTAAGCAGCCAGTCTCTTTCTGGTTCTATGCTTTCCCCAAGAGAACTTTCATGGAAATACTTTTGTTTCTTTTTAAAAAAATCCTTTAGCAGCTGTGAAAAATAAAGTTACTGCAGTTCAATAGGATGTAAATAAAAGAGGCCCAGTCAATTCAAGGTTGTAATTTGAGAGTGCACCATTATTGAGACTGAGTATTGAAATGAGAGTAAAAATGACTTCAGGTCATGGTACTACTTCCAATTTAAAAAAATTTAAAAACTGCTTTGAAAACTGTGTTGCATATTTAAAACTCCTATCTCCTAGTGGCTAGGGATTGGATGTTCCGCACGGCACCTGGAAATCTGTAAATATTAATAGGTATGAGGATTCTTGCTGGCATATGCTTATTGTCTACAATTTTGGTAACAGGGTTGAGTGAATCCGTTGCTCTGTTTTCTGGCGTTTTGCAGTGGGAATTGAGGAATTAATAATTAGTGAAAGTGTAGCTGATTTCTAGAATTAGCAGTCTGCTCCGAGATGCCCAGGTGAACAGCACACTGCTTCCCTTTGGCATTCAGATCCCGGAGAGATCCTCCTGACAACTCTATCTACAGCAGCCATCATCCTCAGTCGTTCCTTAGCTTGTCACTCCATTTTATTTCCTTCATGTCACTTATCGTAACCCGATGTCATCTTGTTTATGGGTTCTTTTACATCCTCGCTGTCTGTCCCCTCCACAGTGTCAGAACCTTGAGAGGGCGACTCGTGCATCTACACCCAGGGTCAGCAAACCATGGCCCACGGGCTGTATCTACAAGCTAAGAATGCTCTGTATGTTTTTATTTTTTTATTTATTTTATTTGTAAATTTATTTCTGAGATAGGTTCTTGCTCTGTTACCCAGGCTGGAGTACAGTGGTGTGATCATGGCTCACTGCAGTCTCGACCTCTTGGCTCAATCAATCCTCCTGACTCAGCCTCCCAAGTAGCTGGGACAACAGGCATGCACCAGGCTTGGCTAATTTTTCTTTTCTTTTTTTTTTTTTTTTTGTAGAAGTAGAGTCTTGCTGTGTTGCCCAGGCTGGTCCCAAACTCCTGGCCTCAAGCAATCCTTCTGCCTTGACCTCCGAAAGTGCTGTGAGCCACTGCACCCAGCCTACATTTTTAAATGGTTGAAAACAAGTAATATTTCATGACACATGAAAATTACAAAATTCAGTTTTCTGCATCCATATGTAAACTTTATCGTAACACCAGTAGGCCTATGCAGTTATGCACTGTCTATGGTTGTTTTTGCACAATATACATAGATAGTTGATTAGTTTCCCAACATGATATGATCCAAAAAGCCTAAAATATTTAGTATTGTGCCCCTTACAGAAGATGTTCGCTGACCCCACCCTGTGTCCAGCCCAATGTCTGGTAATTCACAGGGGCTCATTAAATGCTGTGGATGAACTAAGAAGGATCAGAGCTTGGCAAGAGCTGTTTCCAAGTGTCCCCTCCCTGCCACCAATAAACCTGAAGGAGGAACAGATGAACCCAAATTAAATACTAACTCCAGGTTCTCAAACAATCACCAAATCTAAGAGAGTGTGGTGGAGTCTGCTCGGGAAATTTGCTTAATGTATCTTTAAAAGAGATGACAAAGTACTGTCTCAGGAATGTCATGGTATCTCAGGCTCCAATTTCTAAAAACTGAGTGCGTTCAATTTTCCTTTAGTCTAATATATTTCCTCTACCCCAGCTCCTCCGCACCTGCTTTTGATCTGTAATCTGACTGAAGACTGAACTCTGGTTTTTACCACCCTCAACTCAGCCGACCTCCCTTCCAAAAAATGTCAGCCTCTTAATCCTCTTAATAAAAAGGCCCATGTAACTGGGAGAATACATTTGAAATAGTCCACAGTACAAAAAGATGGTCTGAAAATAACAAGGGGAAAAAAATGTACTAAACGCGTCTGCACACACACAAAGTTGCTAGGGAAAAATGGCAATCCCTTGCAAACTGCCAGCACCGTCACATTTATAAAGAAATGACAACAACTGACCTTTGTCTCCTCTCTTCCTGCCTGCCTTTTACCAGGCACAGAAGAGCCTTGTGGCTTGAATGATGCTTTTGACAGGCAGATTTTCAGATTCTGTGCTGTCTGCCTGGATGAGGGGTCCCGGTTTACAGCTCTGCTAAGAGCTAGAAAATCTTTTATGAGTGTCACCTCCATTATGATCCAGTCTATGCAATTGAAAGGTGCATTTTCACACTGGAATTTGGTTTCTATAGTCCTGAGGAGAAAAATGACATATTTTGTTGCATTATTTAAATATTTCTGCTGAACGCCAAATTAAAAATATCCATTAAAGGTTTATTTGATATCTTCCTAATTATTGCCCATTGCGCATTTGACAAATTATTTACACATTTTAATAATTGCAACTTTCTTTGGAAGTGACACAAAAACAATTACTTTTTCGAAATTCCACTGTGTATATGCTTTTGAAACTACATAGCCATTAAAAACAGTCTGTCGAATTAAAGGTTGGGCAATTAATTAAGTGCAAATTCTGTAAAACTGGACCAAGGAGAAAATTCATCAAACCTATGAAATATGACCTATCTTGTCCAAAAGACAAATATGTTTAAACAAAAGATGAAAATTGATGACAAAATTATGGGTAGCAAAATGCACACGGAGCAAATATAAGACAGCTGTACTTGGTTTCAGCATGTTGGGTTTACCCTTACAGAATTCATGATTCATTACCTTCACCATCTTGTAAAACTTTTCCTAGTTAATCTCCAAAGTACTATATCTGGGATAATAAAAGTTCTCAATAAGAGCTTGGAAGGCCATTAATGATGTGCTGGCCTTTAGGGGAGCCAAATTAAATGCAACCCAAGTTGAGGCTGGTAGCCTGAGGGTAGGTCTCCCTAGGACAATTGAAAGCCACTTTGCCCATGTGGCTATTTTCCTTTGTTTCTCTTTTTCTACCTTCCTTCCTTACACCAATTTTCGGTGTCAAAAGTTTCCATTTCCCTTTATCTAGAAAGAACTCTGCCAGTATTAAGACTTTGGCTCTTACCTCAAGTGACAAGCCCTGTGTGACTTTAGAGTACAGAGCAGGGGACGCCAGAAGCCAGAACAGCGATTCACAAGGGGTGTGTATCCATCATGGGCCCTGGACATGTGTATTACAAGTTCTGGATGTTACCCTTACGTGTTCAGGTTCACAAATCAACATCAACGCTGGTGCAAAGTCGGTGGACGGGGGAGGCAGTTTTGTGGACTGTGGGGATTGTTAAGGATACAAGGCTGTTATTTCCATATTAAAATGTAATGGTCTCATTAAAGTTAAAACCACTGTTAAACTTGATTGAGTAAATTACTTAATTAACCATAGCATCCAGCGCATTGCTCCAGGGTATACCTCTATTCCTCAAGATGCAGAACAAAGGCAGGCTCAGCTTATAGGATGTTATCCAGGGTACTATGATAACACTCATCTTTGACTTATTGCAGAATCCGTTTTAAAAAAAAACAATGAAAAGTGAGAAAGTGAAGGCGTTATTTGGTGTTAAAGGAGGATGGGAATAGCCTACCAATGAAAGCAGATGTATTTTATTGTTAAGCTGACATCTTTGAAGATTTTCTTGATTAAAAAGAAAACCACCTAATAAGCAGTGTGTGGAGTGACTGCTTTAGCTGGCTCAATAAGGCACTTCCTTTTTCTTCCATATTCTACCTTTCTCTCCTTCCATTTGCTTGAATATCCAAAAATATCTCCATGGGGTTGGCTGAAGCTCTTCAAAAGCTTTGTTTGAGGTTGTGTTTGGATGAGTGACTCTAAATTGGGGTTGCAGTGAGTTTTTTGGGTGAGTGGGTGGATGAGGGAATATTTAGGAAACATCCCCAATTTGCCTGCTCAAAACCTGCTTTTTGAAATATAAGGTTTTTTTATTTGTTTGTTTTGAAAGGCTACCTATAACACAAATAGCCAACCAAACTGTTCTTGAAAGAAGTCACCCTAATTTCTGGTGTTTCTTAGTTTTTGCAAATAAAACATAAGGATGATAATAACTGACTACTTCCTGGGGTTGTTGTAATGGTTACATACAAGAATATATGTAAAGTGCTTAGAGTAGTTATCAGTTCTCAGGAGATACTCCTATTATTATTCTTGAGCATTGGAAAGGGAGGGGCCAGGGATGGAGAATGGTCCAGAAACAATGCAGCCAGTACTGTACTCATGCCAATATTAAGAACTCTGCCAATATTAAGACTGCCAGAATCTGGTCAGCAGATCACTTTCCAGACAAGCTTTTTCTTGGATGTTGAGTCCACTTAAAGGGGCAAGGGATCCCCAGACACTGAGTAGCAAGAAAACCTGAGTTTTACTTGATTTTTTTAAAAATACACTTTCTGCTAACCCAGTATGGTGCTTATATTAGAGCCTGGAGTGGAGAGCTGTGCTTGGGTAGGGTCTTGCTGTTACTTGCATGACATTTGTCATTTAGAAAGACAAGTCTTGGAAATCCCATGTGCAGAGGGATTAGAACTAAACGGAATAAAACAGAACGTGAACACACCTGGAGTAACTTTCTTATGCCTAGTTTAACATGGCATATCTAGGTAGACATCTTTTAAATAGATTTGCATATTTTAGAGTTTTTTTTGGATTCATCCCAAAAGAAGAACTTGAAAGATTTGAAGGAAAGCAATTTATTTGGGAGGTTAGGGCAGAAAACAGCAAAAGATTGAGAAAGTGGTATACAGAAGGAAGAAATCCAATATAGAATTCTAAAACTACATAACCATTTAAAATGGTTTCCAAAAAGGAAAGCAGGTCAGAGTAATTATTTTCTAAAGCTAGTGGTTTAGAATAAAAACCAGGTATCAAGATATCTTTTGAATTGATACTCATCAAAACCGTAAAAAAAATGAACAGCTTTTATTGGGCATTTACACAGTGGCATAGAAAAGCCAGTTCTAAGCCACTACATAAACTCATTTTAACAACCGTAAAATGGATGTAGGGGCTTCTGTTATCCCCATTGTATAGATGATGAAACAGACACAGAGAGGTTAGTAAAATTGCCCAAGTTTACCAAGCCAATAAGGGGTATTGTTTGAATTTGAAATAGTTTGACTTAAAAGCCCATATTCTGACCATTATACTAGTTTCAATTTCACTCTCTAAAAGGGGGAAAAATCCTCTTACATCAATATGTCTTGCTTAAGGATGTGGCTCAGGAAAAGGTGTAGAAGACAAAGCAAGATAGCTATATAGAAGCTTCCAGCAATCGTCTGCCCAAAGGAACACCAAATTAAACAACCATCCACACAGAAAGGCACCTTCATAAGAACCAAACATTAGATGAGCAATCACAGTACCCGGTTTTAACACCATATAGAGGAAAGAGACACTAAAAAGGGTAGGAAAGACAATCTCGAATCACCTACGCCACTCCTTCCATATCCTTCTGCCTGCCCTGGGATGTGGAGAAAACATCTGTGCGCTTGGGGGAGGAAAAGCGCAGCGATTGCGGGACTTTGCATTGGCACTCAGTGCTACCTTGTCACAGTGGGCAGAACTCGGCCAGTGCCCACTGAAGGAGCATTTAGACCAGCCCTAGTCACCGAGGAATTGCCCATCCTAGTGATTAAAACCAAAGCTCAGGCAATCCCTGCCACCACCGGCAAAATCCTCTGGCATACTAAATGAACTTGTTTAGGCCACAGGGACTGAAATTCCTGGGCAAGCCCTGGTGTTGTGCTGGACTTGGAGCCAGTGGACTTGAGGTGCATGTGGCCTACTGAAATACCAGCAGGGGTGGCCAACAGAGTGCTCGATCACCCCTCTCCAACCCCAGGTAGCACAGCTCACGGCTCCAGGAGACTCATTCCTTCTGACTTAGGAGAGGAGAGGGGACAATAAAGAGGACTATGTCTTGGCAACTTACATACCAGCTCATTCATAGTAGACTAAGACACTCAGAAGAGTCCTGAGACCCCCATTTCAGGCATCACGACCTTTTAGAAAAACATGACTTTACTAAACAAACTAAGTAAGGTACGCGTGACCAATCCTGGAGAGCAGAATATGTGACCTTTCAGACAATTCAAAATAGCTGTTTTAAAAGAGCTAAATGAAACCTGAGATAACACAGTGAATGAATTCAGAATCCTATCATATCAATTTAATGAAGAAATTGAAATTACTAAAAAGAATCAGGCAGAAATTCTGGAGCTGGAAAATGCAACTGACATACTGAAGAATGTATCAAGGTCTTTCAACAGCAGAACTGATCAAGCCAAAGAAACAATTAGTGAGCTTGAAGACAAGCTATTTGCAAATACTAGAGGAGAAAAAAGAAAAGGAATAGAAAACAATAAAGCATGCCTGTAAGATATAGAACAGGCGTCCCCAAACTACGGCCCGCGGGCTGCATGTGGCCGCCTGAGGCCATTTATCCGGCCGTCTGAGGCCATTTATCCGGCCCCCGGCTGCATTTCAGGAAGGGGCACCTCTTTCATTGGTGGTCAGTGAGAGGAGCACAGTATGTGGCGGCCCTCCAACGGTCTGAGGGACAGTGAACTGGCCCCCTGTGTAAAAAGTAGGGGGACGCCTGATCTAGAATATAGCCTCAAAAGAGCAAATATAAGAGATCAAAGTAGAAAGTTTATTCATGGGATAATAACAGAGAACTTCCCAAATCTAGAGAAAGATGTCAATATTCAAATACAAGGATATAAAACACCAAGCAGATTTAACCCAAAGAAGAATACCTCAAGATATTTAATAATCAAACTCCCAAAGGGCAAGGAAAAGCAGCAAGAGAAAAGAAACCAATTACATACGAAGGAGCTCCACTGGTTCTGGCAACAGATTTTTCAGTGGAAACCTACAGGCCAGGAGAGAGTGGCGTGACATGTTTAAATGCTGAAGGAAAAAACAACCCTTTTACTCTGGAATAGTATATGTGGTGAAAATATCCTTCAAACATAAAGAAGAAATGAAGACTTTCCCAGACAAAAACTGAGGGATTTCATGAACACCAGACCTGTCCTGCAAGAAATGCTAAAGGGAGTTACTCAACCAGAAGGAAAAGGACATTTATGGTCAATAAGAAATTATCTGGAGGCACCAAACTCATTGGTAATAGTAAATACACAGAACAACAAAGAATATTATGACACTATAATTGTGGTTTATAAACTACTCATATCTTGAGTAGAAAGACTAAAAGATGAACCTGTCGCGAATAATTAACTACAACAACTTTTCAAGACATAGGCAGTGGGGAAGTGGGGTAGTTAATGGGTAACAGAATATAGTTAGATAGAATGAATATTTGATAGCACAGCAGGGGGACTACAGTCAATAATAATTTATTATACACCTAAAAATAGCTAAAAAAAGTGTAGTGGGATTATTTGTAACATAAAGAAAGGATAAATGCTTGAGGCGATGCATACCCTATTTACCCTGATGTGATTATTATGCATTCTATGCCTGTATCAAAATATCTCATGCACTCCATAAGTATGTATACGTACTGTGTACCCACAAAAGTTAAAAAAAAAAAAAGGAGAATTCAACTCAGGAGCCAAGTGGCCTGGGGTTTTATTCCCAGCTCTTTAATTATTATATGTGTGATCACTGAAAACATTATTTACTCTCTCTGAGCTTTTGTATTCTTATCTGTAAAATGGGAACAATAGTAGCTCCTATCTGCAGGTGGGTAGTCGTTGACTTGCTCCTACCTTCATGGCTCACCTTGGAAGCGCCTTGCTGATCAGGGCACATTCCCTATACCTGCTAATAGCTTCTTCAAGCACCAATGGCTCCCTCCTTGCAGGCTATCTCTGACTATAAAAGGCAGCTCAACGTGCACGTGGGCAAGTTGGCAGTGCTGAGGGTAATACCCCCAGGAGTGACATGCAAGTGATAAGAACAGGAGCTGGTAAATAAATATCCCAGGCTCCTCACCACCTCCCACCCTCACCCCCATGGAACTATTCTGCTCAGTTTCCCAGAAGGTCCTCAACTGAATTGAGTTCCAGACATCCCGAGGGGTAACTAGCTTGTTACAGTACCCTCTATTGGCTTTCCTCCCATCCTGGGTCAGTTTTCCAATCCTTCACTATGTTCCTGCCCTATATTCCCAAATAAATAACTTTTTTTTTTTTTTTTTGGATACAGAGTCTTGCTCTGTCTCCCAGGCTGGAGTGCAATGGTGTGATCTCATCTCACTGTAACTTCTGCCACCTGGGTTCAAGCAATTCTTCTGCCTCAGCCTCCTGAGTAGCTGGGATAACAGGTGCATGCCACCACACCTGGCTAATTTTTGTATTTTTAGTAGGGACAGGGCCTCACCATGTTGGTCAGGTTGTTCTTGAACTCCTGACCTTGTGATCTGCCCGCCTCAGCCTCTCAAAGTGCTGGGACTACAGGCTTGAACCACTGGGCCCAGCCATAACTTCTTTTCAGATCCTTCAAGTTTCTCCTTTGGGGAGAACCCAACAAAATACTCTCACGATTGTTGTGAGAATAAATGATGCATGTAAATAGTCGGTGCCATGTCTGGTGTGTAGCAGGTACCTTAATAACGAGAAGTTTTGTTACCTATGATGATTATTATATCAATATATGAAATTTGACTGTAATGGGGAAGCTGTAATAAAGAGTCTGACTCTAGAAGTGAGACAGGGACATATGGATGACGAAGATCAGGTCCAGATAAAATGTAAAGATTCTGTAGGAAAGCATATATGAGGGTCCCCAAAAATCCTGTGGATACTGCTCAGGACATGCCTCCACTTCCTGGAACCAACGCAAATGCCAATCAATCAACAAATGGATAAAGAAACTGATATATATATATATTTTTTACATGATGCAGTAGTACTCAACCATAAAATGGAATGAATTAATGGCACTTGCAGCAACCTGGATGGGACTGGAGGCTATTATTCTAAGTGAAGTAACTCAGGAATGGAAAACCAAACATCATATCTTCTTACTCATAAGTGGGATCTAAGCTACGAGGATGCAAAGACATAAGGATGACACAACAGACTTTGGGGACTCGGGGAAAGGATGGAAAGCGGGTGAGAGGTACAAGACTACAACCTCTGTTCAGTGTATACTGCTGGGGAGATGGGAGCACCAAAATCTCACAAAATCACCACTTAAGAACTTACTCATGTAACCAAATACCACCTCTTCCCCCAAAACCCAAGGAAATAAAAAATTGAAAGCAAAGATAAAAAAGACATGTCTTCACTTCCAGAATATTCTTTGAACATGACTTGACTGAGTGGACAGCTGTCTGGTAAGATTGCCAGGCCTATTAATTCCAGGTCCATGAAACTGGTGACTATTTAGTGAACAGCCTTTGGCTAAGAGGAAGGAGACCTGTGACTGGCATCCAAATCACGGCACTTATATTGGGCTCCTGGGGTTGTCCATTTTCCTTGACTTCTACAGAGATAAGCATTAGGATTTTAAGGATGAGTAAATGTGTCTAAAGAAGTGTCATGGAAAGGGGAAGCCAAGGAAAGGAGAAGTGAAGAAAAATAGCAAAAAATCTAAATAGAGATTTGTCAAAAGAATTCCTACAAATGACAGGGTAGGTAGTCTCTGCCTTGCCCATATCTCCACAGCTGACCTCGGAAGTGTCTTGCTGTTCAGAGGACATTCTCTATGTCTGCTAATACTTTTAGCTCATTAAGAGAGAAAATGTTGTCTGGATGAGTGGCTCCTGCCTGCAATCCCAGCACTTTGGGAGGCGAAGGTGGAAGGATTACTTGAGCCCAGTAGTTCCAGACAAGTCTGGCAACAATGGCAAGACCTGTTTCTATGAAGACTAAAAATAGCTGGCATGGTGGTGTGCACCTATAGTTCAAGCTACTTTGGAGGCTGAGGTGTGAGGATCCCGGGAGCCCAGGATGTTGAGGCTACAGTGAGCCATGATGGAGCCACTGCAGTCCAGCCTAGGTGATAGAGCAAGACTGTCTCTAAATAAATAAATGAATGAACACAAAGAAAAAACAATGCATTCCTCAGTGACTGAGAGAAGAAAGTGTATTTATTGTCTTTCCACATGTTGGAGGAATGTGATCTTCCTAACTGAAGGTTATTTGAAGGAACAAAATCATATCCGTGTTGAAGCCTGATCTAATTAAATTGTGACTGGATTCTTGAATATATTTTAACTCTGCACAATTATTTTGGCCTTGGTTTTGAAGGCCAAATCTGAAGTTAACCTAATTTAAAAAGAGACTCCGTTGTTTGATGTTTATAGACAGCTTTTAGGACTCATTCATCCTTCCTCCAAGTCTGCTCCACATCTGGGAAAACTGATAAGAAATCCCAAACAATCTCTCTTTTGGTGCCAGTGGGAAGTTTAAACCAGACATCACAGGAACCCTGATGTGGGCCCACCCTTTAACCACCATCAAAGCCCCAAGTCACTGTCCTTTCCCTGCTCCGTCAAGCAATTTTGGATCTGCTTGAGGGTCTGCCCTGCTCTCCCCAGAAAGCCTCATTATGTGAGTCACAAAGCTTGCAGATACCGTCTTGGTCTGTGTGTGGTGTTATGAGTCTTGACATCTGAACCACATTTTGGGTTGAGTTTATCCTGTTTCTGTGGAGTGGTTGCAATAGAGGCAATTTTACTTTTTACCATGAAAAACACAATAAGATTCCTTACAATAACAAAAGCCCCTGGGATTTTTAAAAAAATGAGTATTATTTATTTTAGGAGGGGTCCATATGGCAGTGGTGAGAGTTCAGGGCAGGGGTCTGAAGCTCAAGGGCAGAGAATGAAGGAATGAGTGGCGGAGGGCCGCCAAAGGTCGGGACATAGATCAGAGAGAGTGAGCTCACCATTCCCTTCCCAGCAGCCGAATAAAGAGATCTGGGATTTACGCACAGCCTTTGCTTAAAGGAAAGTGTACCTTTTTGAACCCTGCAATGCATTGGACACTCATCAACTGGGATTTTAATGAGAGGAATTAGTGTTCCAATGAACAATCTACATAATATCTTGTAGGTAAAATATTTATTTGGGGCTTAAGACCATGAACAGCCTAGAAACACTGACAGGCAAAAATGTGACACAATAAAAAATGTCTACATTCATTTTCCATTGGTTGTAGAAAAAGAATCTCCATTTTTGTTTTTACAATTTCAGAATAGGCTGCCCAAATCCAGGGCATTGAATCAGAGTTACATAACTTATCTGCTAGCTTCTCTATTTATAACAGTAAAGTGTTGGCATGTATGTGAAAATTTAAAGTAAATGCTGCTTCTTCATGATCTTGTGATCTTTGATTTTTACCTTTAGTTTAACTAATATTTCATCATGATAAGTTTTTAGTGGATAATGAGGGAGCATTCTTTCCAAGACTTCAAAATCTTAATTTGCTTTAATAAAAAATTCTGGTTAATATAAACATTTAACTATAAATATGATGTTAACAGTCAACAATACTGTGCCACTAGTTGCTGGAAATATATGAAACATTACATAGACATTAGATATTAAACAGTATATAGTTTTAAAATTTAGTATATATATTTACATATCTAAAATATGAGTGAAATTAGCATGTTACAATTAGATTTTTAAATTTCAAAAATGGCTTTAAAACCAAAAATTATAAGAGGTGGCTCATGAAGAAGACGTAGGTGACGGTTTAGGCTTACTGTTAAACTGTAATCATTAAAAGGAAAACTATTTATGTTCGGATTCTCTCCCCTTCCTTCTGTGGCAATGGAGGTCTGTGTTCCACCCACACTCCCTCAATCTCACACTTCTGATACATGCCTATGGCTTCTTACTATAAAGTTGTGACTCTCAGCAGGAGGGCTTTCTCTTTCCATAAGAATGTTGGCCTTTGTGTGTGAGTGGGGTTGGGTAAATATTTCAGCCTACTTGCCCATATGTAGGAGGCTTTGGAGTTGTGTTCTGAACTGCCCCCGGAGTCCTCTGTAGGATTCAATCTCAGCTGCCAACAGCAGTGACTTGCTCCTATCTATGTGCCCTTTAGGGAAGTGTTCCATCCTTTGCCCCGTCTTCCTTCCTTGCTCCTTCAATATCATTCCGTTCTCTTTCATCTGTTAGTGAAGGAGAATGACTCAGTTTGGTGCTATCATTTTGTCATCTCCGTTTGAACAACAGGCACACCTCAGGCATATAAACTTTGGCAGGCTACAATATCCAGATAAAAATGCAATAACCTTGTCTTATTGTCATGTGCATTTATGATGATAGGTATTTTAAATTTATTTCATTCAAATTCTTGTCTTGGGGTTTGTTCCTGGGGAAATTCAACCCAAGCCACCTCCCAGGAATGAATTTGTTTGGTGTCCATTTTTTTTTTTTTTTGCTTCAATCTCTTTCCTTCTCTTTCTCCCTCACTTCTTCACTCAGAGTGAGAGTCTGTCTCCAAAAAAAAATATATATATATATTTTTGAGACATATATATATATATTTTATTTATTTATTTATTTATTTATTTATTTTTTTAGACAGACTCTTACTCTGTCTTCCAGGCTTGAGTGCTGTGGCACAATCTCAACTCACTGCAACCTCCATCACCCATGTTCAAGCAATTCTTCTGCCTCAGCCTCCTGAGTAACTGGGATTACCATTGTGCACCACCATGCCCAGCTAATTTTTGTATTTTTAGTAGAGACGGGGTTTTACCATGTTGGCCAGGCTGGTCTCGAACTCCTGGCCTCCAGTGATCCACCCACCTTGGCCTCTCAAAGTGCTGGCATTACAGGCATGAGCCACATGCCCGGCCTTCACTCATATTTTTAATACTAGCTATGTACAGACACTGTGAAGTGTTAGAAGCTTCCAGTCAAGTAGACTATACTGAAGGAGACAGAAGTTACAGTAATACAGAGTTTAACTTTTGTGAATTTAGCTATATGCAAGGTTTAAAAAACTGAAAGAGTTATTTAAGTGGCCAACACTGCCTTTCTGTTCATTAAATGCAGACCACAGCTGGAGTGTGAGAGGGGAAAGGAAGCTGGAATTTTCTCAGTGAACCTCAGGTTGCCTGTGCCTCTCAGAGATCATCCTCTCGTGTTGAGTGGTTGAGTGTCATCCTCACATTTAAAAATCCAAGATTGTTGTATTTTTCATGCAATGTGGTCCTGAAATGCGAACCAACACTTTATAACGTGTTTAATTAAAGGCATAGTGATTTTTCTAACACAAGAAGAAAAACTAGTTGTGATGGACTCATTGAGAAACAGTCTGTCCATCTGCACCATGGGACTTTTAAAAGGGATTTTGAAATATATGTTCCCCCTACATAATCTTTGCTCCAGGCTCTGACTTTTCAAGCCGATCTCATAAGATATGACTCTACTGTCATTACAATGCAATGTGGTAAGTGCTTTCTGGAAGGCACATGCTAATGGGATATTGTGGGGACACAGAGACAGGATCAGTGTTGGCTGGTCACATCAGAGAATAGTTCTCAGAGTAGGTAATGCTTGAGTTGGGATTTTAAAGATATAGTATTTGGGGGAAGGAAATAAATGCAGTTCTTGAAATTCTACCACAAAAACATCAGCTTTGCCTTTCTTAATCCTAGTATACAGATCCTGTGGCTTTTCCTTTAATCAACAATATAGACTATCTGTACTATGTAAGCTTTGGGGAAGATTAGACTGAGATTTACTCTGTCTAATGCTTCTTTGAGACAGCTGATACTTGGACAAAACAATTTAGTGGGACTTCTTCCTGCCTGGTCTCCACAAGATGCATTAGGTAATGTCAATGTGTGAGTCTGGGTTCTCTGAGGAGTAGATGTGAAAGCAGGGCTAGACACACACAAGGCTGATTAGGGGAAATGCTTACAAAGGAAAATGGAGAAGAATCTTAGATGGAAGCTGGGTGAGCCATCAATATGTGGGGGAGTTCTGATCCTTGTAGAGAAGGAAGGAAAGGGAGAAAGGAGGGAAGGAAAGAAGGAAGAAAGGAGGAAAGGAAGGAAGAAAGGGAGGAAGAAATGAAGAGAGAAAGGAAGAAGGAAGAGAGGGAAGGAAGGAAGGAAGGAAGGGAAGGCAGGCAGGCATGTCGAGTGGAAGCCTCTTAGATTGCACTGCTTCTCTGAGAAAGTTTGTCAAGGTTGATGAGCCACAGTTGCCAGGCAGAGAATCCCCATGCCTTTAAGGAATGGGCCTGCTTCCATGTCCTGTTGCCCTCAGCGCTGGCAGGAGCAGCCTGCATGGACAGCGTGGCCCCTTTGAGGCCACCATGATGGATTTCGGGGTGCAGCCTTTGGGTTTGTTGGTCTTTCATTCTCTCTCCATTGTCAGTGACCAGAGAGATGAATTTACATCTATGGCCACTCCAATCTTTATTCCCCAAATGTAGGACATGTGCCACGGAGACTACTTGAGATGATTTGAGTAGTAACACGTTGAATTGTTTAGTATGAAAATTATCATTCTCTTTCGTCTGTTAGTGAAGGAGAATGACTCAGGTTGGTGCTATCATTTTGTAATCCCACTTTGAACAACAGGCACACCTCAGGCATGTAAAGTTTGGCAGGCTACAATATCCAGATAAAATGGAATAACTTTGTCTTATTTTCAAGTGTATTTACGATGATAGGTATTTTAAATTTATTTCCATTTATGGCGGATGACACTGTTTTTCAATTCATATTACTCGTCATTTTTTTTTCTTTTGAAATAAATTGAATGATGTCCATACATGGGAATCAATTTAACAAAAATACTGAGTAACTAAAGTACAGAGAGCAAGTGGCCATGGGAAAATGTGAAAATGTTTGACAAATGGGTGGAATCTGGGTAATCCTGACTTAGGTCATCTGAAAGTAGCATGGTAGGTCCATGCTGTCTCAAGTTTTCACAGAAAAATGCCTTCACTGCTGCAGTATTTTAAGTTATACCTTTTCCTTCTGGACAGGGTCACTGAAAGGACTGTCCGGTTTTATAGTGTTTCCGTGATTTTGTGGCGAAGATGTTGTTCACTCTGTTCCTCAGCCTTTAAACAAATCCCCAGAGGACAAATCTAGCTTGAATTTAGTTCTAGGGGGATAAAAGTATTGTCTCTGCACAAAGGTGTATACTTTTTCCTGTCAGAAAAAGACAAGTAGACTTGTCATGATGCTTGCCTTACCTTCCAGAATCCTCAGGGCTGAATTCACTGCTTTTATGTTTCCATCTACTCCAATCTGGCACCCGAAAGCACATTGACTTCCTGGTTCCTTCAGAGTACTCTGTTATTTAAAAAGATGTTTAAAAATTTCAGATATCCCTGTGTCTTCAACTTTCCTACAATATCCACAGAGACTAGCTCAATCTATCTGTATCAGATAGGATAAGCCAGCTTGTGCTGTGTTACTAAGTGACCACTACGTTTTCCTGGCTTATAAACAGCAAAGGTTGATTTCTTGCTCATGCTCTAAGTCTATTTCAGGTTAGCTGGTGGGCTCTTTAAATCTCTTCACTGAGGGAAGCTGGTTCATGGTTTGTTGCTATGGCAAGGCGACAAAAGAACAGGGCGGTTTATTCATTTTCTTCTCCAGGTTTCACCATGGAAGTAACATATCTTACTTTTACTCACATTACATTGGCTGAAGCACATCTTATGACCATGCTGAACTTGGAGTAGGTGGGAATGTGCAATGTCACCATTTTCCTGAAAGGAGGGGAACTGTGACTCATGTTGGTGAATAGCCCCAAATGTTACCACATTGCCATACCTCATATGGTGGGAGATCAATGAAGATCTCCTTGATATCTCTGAGGTTTCCCGAGTCAGCCTTTGCTAGTTCGCTTGTCTGAGATGGTCTGTTTTTGGCCTTTACTCTTCCTTTATGTGACTGTCATCCAATGTTGCTGGTTTTGTTTTAACTCTTATTGGACAACATCTATTGTCCTTTATTTCCCCAATGAACTGTTAAAATCATGTGGTTGTTTGCAGCAGAATTTTGTTGGCTGTTTGGGATGGAGTGAAGAATAATGATAGTAATGATGACTCAGGACAGAAAATAACCTTACATTGTTGAGAGTATCATTGGGGTAATTTGCTGTTTTACTAACTGACTATTGTGTCCTTGGCGCCTAGAATAGAACATGATACATAGTAGGAGCTCAATTAATACTTGGTGAATGAAAGCACTTCAATATATCATCACCGATCCAAGACTTTTTTTTTTTTAAGAATTTCGATTTTCATTTTAGATTCAGAGGGTACATGTACAGGATTGTTACATGGCTATATTATATGATGGTGAGGTTTGGGTACCATTGATTCCATTACCAAGTTAGTGAGCATAGTACCCAACAGCTAGTTTTTCAACCCATTATCCCTCCACCCTCTAGTAATTCCCAGTGTCTATTGTTACCATCTTTGTATCCATGAGTACCCAGTGTTTAGCTCTCACTTATAAGTGAGAACATGTGGTGTTTTGTTTTATATTCCCACATTAATTCATTTAATAATGACCTCCAGCTGCATCCATGCTGCTCCAAAGGACATGACTTGTTTCTTTTTGCTGGCTGCATAGTATTCCATGGTGTATATGCACCACATTTTGTTTATCCAGTCTACTATTGATGGGTATTTAGGTTGAGTTCATGTCTTTGCTGTTGTTAACAGTGCTACAATGAACATGTGCGTGCATGTGTCTTTATGGTGGAACAATTTATATTCCTTTGGGCATATATGCAGTACTGGGTTGAATGGTAGTACTGTTTTCAGTTCTTTGAGAAATCTCCAAAGTACTTTCCACAGTGGCTGAACTAACTTACATTACCATCAGCAATGTACAAGCATTTCCTTTTTTGCACAGCCTCACCAGTATCTGCTGTTCGTGGACTTTTTAACAATAGCCATTTAGACTGGTCTGAGATGCTATCTCATTGTGGCTTTAATTTACATTTCTCTGATGAGTAGTGATGTTGAGAATTTTTTTTTATATTGTTGTTGGATATTGTATGTTTTCTTTTGAGAAGTGTCTGTTCATGTGATCCTAGGCATTTTAAAAATCCTTTCCTGCCACGTAGAATTTCCCGTCTGTACTGTCTCTGAACTCCTACTCTGCAAACTCCTAGCATGTTCATGCACTTCCTTCTCCATTTCCCTTCCCTTTAAATCATATGGTTTCTTTTCTTCTTCAGACTCTTCATAGCCTCTAGAGTTGCCATCAAAGCACCATCAAATTCCTCTTTTCCCTTTATGTAAAAGTATTTAGCTCTTCCAGTGTTTTACTCTTGACTTCCCTACTATGACCTAAAGACCTCCGTTTTCACACTCAAAGAACTCTATCAGGTGGTTTCCAAGGTTAAAAAAAAGAAGGTTTGAACATAGGATGAATTGTGTTACAGCTCTTGAAAGCCAAAGTGGCTGCAGTAAGAGCTTATTTCAATAATATTTCTTATCTTTCTGTCAACATTTATTTTAATTTGAATTCTCTGAGCCAAGGTATTTTTTCCAAAAAAGGTGCATGTATCAATTAATAGTTCATTCCTTTTTATTACTGAGTGATATTCCATTTGGTAGAGACTACCATTTTTAAAATCAACTCACCAGTTGATGTGTATTTGAGCATTTTAATTTTTTGGCTGTAATAAATAATGTAGCCATATATTTTCATTTCTCCTTAGAGTGGAATTACTTGATTATATTGTAAGTGTATATATTTTCAACTTTTTAAGAAACTGCCAATATGTTTCCCAAAGTGACTGCATTATTTTAAATTTATGCCAGTAGTGAATGAGGGCTCCTGGTGCTCTATGTTCTCACCAATATTTGCTATTTTTGGTCATTTAAAATTTTTACTTATTTGGTGGCTTTATAGGAGTATCTCATGGTTTTTAAATTTGCATTTTGCTTATCTCCAGTTCCACTAAAATTGTTAATGTGTTTGTTGGCTATTTGTACACAGGCATACTTTGGAGGTATTGTTAGTTTAGTTCCAGACCACTTCAATAAAATGGATATTGCAATAAAGCAAGTCACACAAATTTTTTGGTTTCTTAGTGCATATAAAGGTTATGTTTACATCATACTATAGTTGAGTAAGTGTGCAATGACATTATGTCTAAAAAAAGGAATGTACACAACTTAATTAAAATACTTTACTGTTAAAAATGCTAATGATCATATGAGCCTTCAGTGAGTAGTAACCTTTTTGCTAATGAAGGGTCTTGCCCTGATGTTGATGACTGTTGACTGATTGGACAACAGTTAATTTTCCTGCATCAGTTGATTTCCTTTCATGATCAGATTCTCTCTGGCATGCAATGCTATTTGATAGTATTTTACCCACAGTAGAACTTCTTTCAGAATTGGACTTGAGACTCTCAGGCTCTGCTGCTGCTTTATAAACAAAGTTTATGTAATATCCTAAATCCTTTTGTTGCCGTTTCAACAATTCACAGCATTTTCACCAGGAGCAGATTCCATCTCAAGAAACCACTTTCTTTGTTCATCCATAAGGAGCAACTCTTCATCCATTCAAATTTGATCATGAGATTGCAGCAATTCAGTCCCATCTTCAGGCTCCACTTCTAATCTACTTCTCTTGCTCTTGCTACCACATCTGCAATTATTTCCCCCACCGAGGTCTTAAATCCCTAAAAGTCATCCATGAGGGCTGAAATCAACTTTTCTAATTTTCGGTTTTTCAGTGTTCTCTGTCCAGATCCTTCAGAGAAATCACTACAGCAACAACAGCCTTCTAAAATGTTTTTCTTAAATAATAAGACTTGAAAGTCAAAATTAATCCATGGGCTACAGAATGGATATTGTGTTAGTAGACATGAAAACAACATTACTCTCCTTGTACATCTTCATTAGAGCTCTTGGGTGTTCAGGTACATTGTCAATGAGCAGTAATATTTTGAAAAGAATCCTCTGCCCCGCCCTCCAGCCCCGAGCAGTAGGTCTCAATAGTGGGCTTAAAATATTCAGTAAACCATGTTGTAAGCACATGGGCTGTCATTCAGATTTTGTCCATTCATAGATCATAGGCAGAGTAGATTTAGCAATTCTTAAGGACTCTACAATTTTCACAGTGGTAAATGAACATTGGCTTTAACTTCAAGTCACCAGCTGGATTACTCCTAATGAGAGTCAGCCGGTGCTTTTGAATCTTTGAAGTCAGACATTGACTTCTTCTCTATAGCTAAGAAAGTCCTCTATGGCATCTTCTTTTGCTGTAAGGCGATTTTGTTCCCATTGAAAATCTGTTTAGTGTAAGTACCTTCATCAATTGTCTTAGCTAGATTTTCTAGATAACCAGTTGCAGCTTTTACATCAGCATCTGCTTCTTCATTTTGCCCCTTGTATGTTATATAGATCATTTCTTTCTTTAAAGCTAGTCAACCAACCTCTACTAGCTTCCAACTTTTCTTCTTCAGCTTCACCTCTCTCAGCCTTCCTAGAATTGAAGGGAGTTAGAGGGTCTTGGTTTGGATTAGGCTGTGGCTTAAGGGAACATGGTGGATAATTTGATATTCTATTCAAATAACCACAACTTTCATCATACCAGCAATAAAGCTGTGCTACTTTTTGATTATTTGTGTGTTCATTGGAGTAGAACTTTTAATTTCCTTCAAGAACTTTTTCTTTGCATTCACAATTTGGTTGTTTTGCACAAAAGGTCTAGCTTTCAGCCTGTCTTGGCTTTTGACATTCCTTCCCAAGTAAGCATCATCATTTCTAGATTTTGATTTAAAGTGAGAGACATGTAAGTCTTCTCTTCACTTGAACACTTCGAGACTATTGTGGGTGATTACTTGGCTTAATGTCATGTTGTGCCTCAAGGAGTAGGGAAGCCTGAAGAGACAGAGAAAGATGGAGGAATGGCCTGTTGGTGAGCTAGTTAGAACATACAACATTTATTGATTAAGTTTGCATTCTCTTACGGACATGGCTTGTGATGCACCACCCCCCCCCCCAAATTAGTAACATCAAAATGACTGATCACAGATCATCTTAATAGATATAATAATAATAAAGTGAGCATGTGTATTTGGAAAAATGATGCTGATAGATTTCCTCCAAGGATGCAGTGTTGGCACAAACCTTCAATTTGTAAAATTGCGGTATCTACAAAGTACAATAAAATAAAGCATGATAAAATGAGGTATGCATATGTGTGTGTATATATTTCCTTTTGCAAAGGGTCTCTTAAAGTGTTTCACCTATTTTTTTCATTGGTTTCTCCACCTTATTATAGGGTATTGTTTATGTATTCTGGATAGAAGTCGTTTGTAAGCTGTATAATTTTCAGGGAGTTTTCTTTCACACTTTATTATTTACTTAGGGTTTAATTTTTTTTTTTTCTTGTTCTCACTTCTTATGGTGAAATTTTAGATAATTGATCTTATCTTTTTGAAGGTAAGCATGGATGGCTGTAAATTCCCCTCAAAGTTCTGGTTTAGCAGCATCTCACAAATTTTGACATGTTGTACTGTTATTACTAATATGTAATATAACTGTATTATGATCAGAGGCCATATTTCCATGATTTCAGTTCTTTTAAATTGATTGAGACTTTAACAAAATAGACTCTATCTTTTAGAATGGTTTTAAATGTATAGAAAAATTGAGAAGATAATATAGAGTTCTCATATACCCTATCCCCTGTTTCCTCTGTTTATTAACATTGTACATTAGTATGATATAATTGTTACAATTAATAAATGAATTGACCTATGATTATTAACTAAAGTCTGCAGTTTATTAAGAACATTAGTTTTTACCTAATGCCCTTTTATTTCTGTTTCAGATCCCATCCAGGTTAGTATTATCATGTGCTAGCCTAGGAGTCACTAGGTCTACTAGGCTCCTCTTGGCTGCACCACTTCTCAGACTTTCCTATTTTGATTACTTGAAAGTTTTGTGGGTTTTGTTAAGACAGTCTCACTCTGTCGCCCAGGCTAGAGTGGACTGATGCAATCTCAGATCACTGGAACCTCCGCCTCCTGAGTTCAAGCATTCTCATGCCTCAGCCTCCTAGGTAGCTGGGATTACAGGTGCCTGCCACTATGCTCAGGTAATTTTTGTATTTTTATAGAGGCAGGGTTTCATCATGTTGGCCAGGCTGGTCTAGCACTCCTGGCCTCAAGTGTTCACCTGCCTTGGCCTCCCAAAGTGCTGGGATTACAGGCATGAGCCACCGTACCTGGCCTGGTGACTTAAAAGTTTTGAGGAGTACTAGTCAGGTATTCTGTAAAATGCCCCTATATTAGGAGTTGTCTGATGTTTTTCTCATGATAAGACTGGGGTTATGGTTACTGGGAGAGAGATGACAGTGATAAAGAATTATTTTCACATTATATCAAGGGTATATGATATCAACATATTTTATGACTTAAATCATGATTTATCCACATGATGTTGACCCTGCTCACCTGGCTGATATATGTAGTGTTTGTCAGGGTTTTCCACCATAAATGTCTTCTTTTGTCCCTATTTCATACTCTGGAAATAAGTCACTATACAGAGCCTACACCTAAGGAATGGGGAGCTAGTTTTTCTAGTACAGAATTCTTGGTTAACAGTTTCTCCCCCCCACCCCAATCCCCTCAGCCCTTCAGCACTTCGAACATGTCATTCCAATGTCTTCTGACCTTCATTGTTTCTGATGGAAAATTCTTAGTTGACCTCATCTTTGTTCCTCTATGTAACATATTTTTTCTCTTGCTGTTTTCAAAACTTTTTTTTTTTTTTTTTTTTTTTTTTTAGTTTTTGGTGAACTTTTTAAGGTAGATAAAGTGTTTGCTTGCTTCAGGAAGCTGATGTTCCTTTCCCACTAGCGATAAGGAGTGATGATAATAACAATCAACATGAAATAATCCCTCAGTCACATTTAGAAGTATCAGCAAGACAAATGTTGAGTACTAACAGCTGCTAAGTGATGCTGTGGTTTTAATTCAATCACTCAATTATTTGATTGAGTTCTTTAGAACAGAATAATAGAAAAAAAATTCTGTTAAAGGAAAGTAGGAGGAAAATAGAAGAATGGCAATTCTGAGTTCTTGCACCTCCAGAATGCATCCCTTCTCCCTTCACTTCCTGAGTCATTCTGTTAGCTTTTTGTAGAACTTTCCCTTCAGTGTCTGGTTTTTGGTCTCTTATAAGCTGCTGTAAACTTGACACTACAAAAGCCTTCACCATTGTGTAAATACTGTCCTAAGAAGAAAGAAAATACTATTATCTTGAGAATAATTTTATTGCCAATTCAAAACCATTGTTGTGTTAAATGTGTGTCTGTATCAGATCCCTTAATCCCTAGAGACATCAGGGCAGTATCATGGGAACATTTTGGTAGGAATAGAGTTGGATAGCAAGAGAATTCTATTAGTATTCAAGCTCTGATGGTAGGTAATGAATTTTTAAAAAATAATACTGATTGAGAACCTACCGTATGTCAGGTGTCATGGTAGACACTTGGCATACTTTGCGTTTTGTGTAATCCTTACAACAATTCTTCAAGATAGGTATTCATACACCCAACTTACTCTTGATATTATTCTTGGAGAAGTTACACCTTTTTTTCCCTTTTTTATTCAGCTGATTTTGGTTTCTTAGCAAGGTTGTGTTCAGCAATGTAGAGGGTTCTCTCATGGTTTGAACTCTAGCTGTCTATTTTTCCTCTTACCATGGTTTTGTTCAGTAACAACCCAGGACTTCTGTCCCAATTTTTGAAAGAAGAGTTAAAAGAAGTTTATTTTCCTGCTGCATTAGAACCTATCAGGATATTACTATGTGGCTGCTGGCAGTTATCACATGATACTTGAGGAAGAAATCATGGCTGAGAGCACAGAGAAAGAGTCAGGTCGGGGTGAAATAGTTTAACTCATGAATTAACCAATACTTAAAGCAAGATTCATCTGTTCTTTTTAGTTACATGAGTCAGTAAATTCTCCTTTGCTTAAGTCAGTATGAGTAGGGTTTTCTGCCTTTTGTAACTGAAATGGTCCTGACTGATACGACCTTCTTATTTGTTCCCCCATTGAGCACATCTCAGCAAAGACTTCTTTGGAAAGGGAATTATACTCAAGTTAATGTAGTATTTTCTGATTCTTTGATCCTGCTGCTTGAGGACTAAGTGACCTTGGGTCAGTCCTGTCTTCTTTCTGAGGAATGTATTCATTTCCATGTAAGTGGATTGTATTATAGCTCTAATTACCCTTCTTTGTGTAAAATAAGAATCTGGTTTTAGGAAATCCTTATTTCAGACTAAAATGTGAATGACTCTAAGATTTAGTAGAAGCTAAGAGCTTAAGTTTTGAAGTTAGAGACACATACATTTGAAAGCTGACTCTGCTACTTACTGCTTATCTAACCAAAAGTAAATTTCTTACTTTGTTTACATTTCAATATTCCTAATTATAAAGGGGACATAATTCATAGAGTAGTTACAAGGATTAAATGACATCATGTATATAAAATTGTATATGGTAAACACTCAATACATGATAGCTATCATCATTTATTACTCCTTCCCAGTGACATCCTTATATTGAAATAGCATTTACAAAGATGTGTCTGGTGGAAAACAGTCCTGCACCATGCCCTCGCGGAAGGATTTTGGAGTCAAATACATTTAGGAAATGCTTATGTTTAATATTCCCCTATTTTCAAGATATATTAGCATATTAAAGGCTCTAAAAAATTCTTCAATAAATAAATATGCTTAAAGCTGTTGATCCAGCATCCAAAATATATTTCACCATGCAGTGCTTTTTCCTTCATAGATGTATACCTATTAACACATATTAAAAATAGTTAAAACCCATAAAGTGTGATTTTAGGCATCCATCAGTTGGGTTGAAGCAGTGGAAGGGAGGATTTTTGGGGGGAGTTCAAGTCTTCTCAGATATGAGCTCCTGTAAACCCCTAGTATAAAATCCATCTTTATCCAAAATTTAGCCTAAATTAGCCATTGGCAAACTATGACTTGTGGGCTAGCCACTTGTTTTTGTAAATAAAGCTTTATTAGAACAGTATGTGCATTCATTAATATATTGTCTACAGCTGCTTTAATGCTACAAAAGCAGAGTTGAGTGGTTGTGGCAGAGACTGTATGGCCTGCAGAGCCTGAAATATTTGCTATCTGGCATTTTTCAGAAAATGTTTGTTGGCCCCTGCCCTAATGACAAGATTGCATCTGTAAGAACTGGTTGAACTCACAGTAGATTTCTTTTTCAGTCTGTCTTAGTAAGTTCCTGTTTTTCTAGCTCATAAAGGGAGATGCTGTCTCCTTATATTAGTAATCCTGACTTCAGAAAAAATATCAAAAGAACCCAATAACTATTTTACTCAAAGGGAGTAAAAGAAGAGAAAAACTCCCTGAAAAGACAAGAATTTATAGCTCATGGGAACTGAATTGCTCTTCAGTGACTTTGCCCTTAGATCGGAACACATAGCAGTTCTCAGAGCAACTGCATGGCTGCTCACTTCCTTAGGAAGCTTCCTCACATTGACGCCATGTAGTACTGAATTGTCCTGTGGAATAAATGACATCATTATTAGATATTACTATATCTTTCACGATATCCCCTAAGTTTCACGGCAATTCTTATTGAGTTACTTTAGGGGTAGCTGTGCCACCGAGGGGGACAATAAACAAAGTTTCTTTGCTGAAGTGGTTAAAAACCACCAACTTTAGGCCCCATGGGTTTGGATCCATGGCTGTTATCAATCACATCAGTGGCTCTCAGGAAAATGAATGAGACTTCTGAAAAGAGACACCAAGTTTTCTGTTTGTATCACATCATAAAGTGGACCATATAACTACCTGGCTAAAATTTATCTCTTCCAGTTTTTGGAAGACAGAAATAAACTGTGCCTTATCATACAAACTAGGAGTCTATGGTCTCACTGCATATTTACTTGTGGTTGCAGAAATTAATTTTTAGCTCTGAGTTTTAAGTCTCCATCCACTCATTCATTTAACAATTTACTGAGAACCTATTCATACTTTATGCCACACACTAAGTGTGCAGCAGAGTGAGCAAATGAGATAAGATCCTTGCCCTCATGGAGATGGAAAGTCTAATTGGGGAGGTATATGATCAAAAAGTATTCAGATAGCTAGGCAACCATAACCTGTGCTACGTGCTGTGCAAGAATGAAAAGATGCAGTGGGAGGTGATGGGTGAGATGATTTAGATTGAGAGGAGGGCTTGGGTGCTGTGACTCAGGATATCACCTGACTCCTAAAAAATGTGATGGCACCAGGTAAGGTGGCTTTCCACATAGAAGGGGCAGCATGATGGGAAGCCTTTTGATCTGGTGGCTACATTTGGAAAAAAACCTCAGTCCCTGGATTCAGACCTTGACACATTCTTAAATTAGTTTAATTTCAAGTAACTTCACCATTTTTGGTCCTAAACTTTCCATCTCTTAAGTGGCAAGAACAACTTCTACATGGGTGGTTTGTAAAAAGCCATGGAGAATCTTGCTAATGTTTTTTGTGTGTGTGTGTTTTTTTTTTCCGAGACGGAGTTTCGCTCTTGTTACCCAGGCTGGAGTGCAATGGTGTGATCTCGGCTCACCGCAACCTCTGCCTCCTGGGTTCAGGCAATTCTCCTGCCTCAGCCTCCTGAGTAGCTGGGATTATAGGCACGTGCCACCATGCCCAGCTAATTTTTTTTGTGTTTTTAGTAGAGACGGGGTTTCACCATGTTGACCAGGATGGTCTCAATCTCTCGACCTCGTGATCCACCCGCCTCGGCCTCCCAAAGTGCTGGGATTACAGGCGTGAGCCACCACGTCCGGTCCTTGCTAATGTTTTGATTAGAATTGATGGGAGAAAATAGCTTTCATGTTAACATTAGCTCATTTGTTAAAATCTTGAATATAGATGCCAGATAAAATCTTAGTGGTCACCCAAGCATTTTGTAAAGAAGTATTTGTAAACGGGTAGGGTGAAGCAGAATCTGAATAGACTTAGAATTAGAATTCCATTTCACATTTTTGTAATGTCAGTCAAATATGACAAATCTGAAATATTATCACTTTCTTCTAACCTGCCAAGTGGAAGAAAAATTCCCAGTGATATTTATGTGATTTATCATGAGTTAAAAATAAAAACAGATAAAATGAAATAAAATTCTTTTATTAAGCAGTTTGCCCCAAAACCAACTGTACTAATTAAGTCTCCATGGATAAATATATTCATAAATAGTCATGTTTTATCAAAGTCAAATACAGGGCAAATGCTTATGTTCATGCACTGCTAAGCCTGAGTTATTAAATAAAATCTGTGTTGTACTCTTTAAATTAAGATTCTATCCATTAATAAATGTTTAATAAAAATGTAAAGATGGAAAATTGTTTGAAGAAGAAAAACACCCCCAGTACTTCCAGTTGAATCCAGCTTAGTGAAATGCAAATTTTATAAATTCCAATCTATCAAATAGAAATTTTACTATAAAAGGTTTTCATGGAAATAATAGCTGTCAACTATCAATTAATGCACACAGTCCCATTTTCCTTAAGTACTGTATTGAACTTTAATGAAAGGTTACTTATTCTATCAAATTGCTTTATACTTCGTACGATTAAACTTAACCAAAAATTAACATCAGTATTCCATGAAGAGAGCATGCAAACAAAATTCACCAAAATGACAGGGGAGCCTAAATGTTTTTGTTGCATACTGAGAAATATGCTTCCACACACATTTTTAAAATGCAAAGAATTCATTTTTAAAACCAAGCTATCAGAAAGTTTAACCCATTCTCAACTGCATGTCTCTCTTGGATTTCTTTGCCTTCTTACATGGAGCCACGTATGATGTCCCAACAACCTTTTTCAGGATGTCAATAAGGCAAAAGCTTAACTCAGCAAAAGCCAGCCAGCATGGTATACAGTAGCAGGACCAAGGGCTTGATGCCAACATATCCAGGTTCAAAGTCAAGCTGTCATTAACTAGCTGTGTAACCCTAGTCTAGCTGCTTAGTCTTCCCGAGCCTTACATGCTTCATTTGTCACATGAGAACAATAAACCTATCTTTGAGGACTGCTTTGGTATTTAGGAGAAAAGTGTATAGGCAAGCTTGGAACATAGGAGGTGTCCAATAAGTGGTCGCTGTACTTAGGATTACAGGGGTTAGGTAAGGATGTAAATAAACGAAAGTGGACAGTCACCGCCCATGCAAATTAGAAGTGCATATAGATGGGAAGGTCTTCATGCATTTTTATAGTTTTACAACACCGCTCTTATTTAGTTCTTATAGAAGCAATAATGTACACGTGCTATAATGAAGAGTGATGGATAATAATACTAATGACCCAGGCATGCATTCATTATGCCCTTTGAAACCCTTCTAAACACTGGATTAAATTTTTTTCTCCTAAAACCATAATCATACCAATATGAAATGGCATTGAGTGATGCTAAAAATAAATATGGAAGAATCAGGAGTTTTGGGTTCTTATTCCAGATCTGACTCTAACCGAACAAATGTCCTTGAATAACCCTTCTTCCTTTTCAGACATCAGTTTCCTCGTCTGTCAGGTGAGGAGTGGTCAGGTCTAAGTGGGCACGAGTAAATACTGGGGAGAGGTGGGGGCTATGGCCAAATGGAGAGCATGTATTCTTTCTTTCTATAGGGGCATCCTCTCCTTAGTTCCAGCTGACTGTTGCCTTGCTGGAACCTGGATCCGGTATTGCTAGAGCTGTGTGAAAAGTCAGCAATTCAGACGTTGAAAACAATTAAAACAATTATTTTTGAAAAAACTGTGCTATTCAAGAAAACCACATCCCCTGGGGGATTTCATGTTTGTGGACTGCCTGTTTAGAACTCTGGACTAGATATTTTCTGAAAACCGTGACCAGATCTGCAGTTTTATAATTTTAGGGAAGTCTCTTTTTTGTCTGATTTTCTACACTGTAATCCTGAAAAATGATTTACAAAACCCAAATAGATTTTGGCATGAACTAAGCTTAAATTAACTGCTCTCTATCATGAATTAATATTAAGCAGAGCTTGGCAGACACTAAATATTTGTTTTAGGAATACACACAGCCACCACTTTCATCTGGGTTAAGCGCTAATCTTTGGCCTGTCAGTTGCAGGATATAGCACTGGATAAATCATGCGCTCTTGAACAGATAGATGCCAGGGTGGTTGTATACAAATGGAACAATGTGTCAATGAACACTCGAGTTTGGGTTACATCTACTATAAACATCGACATTCCTTTGCAGTGAGCCCATTTGCTGGTTAAGCAGTTACAGCTTCTCAAGGTTTGATGCTTCTGTGCCCAATCGCAGTGTAATGATTTCAGATGTTTGCAATTAATGAACCATTAGATTAATGGTAGAGTATCATAAGAAAGGTGTTAAGAATTGGGTCAAAACCACAGACAAGCTATCACCCATAGAGGCAGCAATCACCAGAGGCAAAACGGTGAGAAAATGAATTAATGATTTTATTTACTGCTTCTCACCCCTCCCTCCACACACTTTCTCTATAAAACATTAGCATTGACCAGTGTCTAAGTTCACCAAACACAGAAAGGAAGGAGAAAGCTGAGAGGAAAAAGAAAAAGTTGTTTCATATTCCTACAGTTAAGACTTGATCTTCAGAAGGCTGGGATTTCCAGTGGTGTCCAAAAGTGACATTATTTCTCAATGAATGCCCAAATCTCTCTCTCTGGGCTTTTTCCCTAAGCTCTTGTGTTTTATTAATTATGTAACATATCGATCATTTTAGAAAAATGACTAATAGTACTTCAGAAACATGGATATAAGTAAGCCAGGCTTCAATGTATGATCATGTAGGCTTGATATCAACCCCAGGGTAGCCATCTTTTAAGAAGTGCGTGTAAGGAGTTTAACACCAACCCGTTGCTACAGTACTTATCTGGCAGCACAGTGAGTTATTGCCTGGTAGTGGATGGCACTTCAGATGAATTTAGAAAGTTAAATTAACCCTGAAATATATTATTTGTTGTCTGTTTCCCACTCAGGAAAGAGATCTTCATGTAAACAGAGTCCCTCTTATTGGCTGAAGCGAAGAGTCATTCTGAGGTGAGCTAAGCCTAGATACTTGCTAAGTTTTTAGTGGCTGTTATTTTCATAACACAAAGTCAGTGTTTGGAAAAGGATACTACCATCACACACACACAAAATAATTTTCACATAAAATATTGGTGCTTCCTCCATAGCGTGTGTTGTTACTGGATATTTTGTTATGCATTCATTTATTTATATGTTCATTTCGGTCTCCTCTCCATGATGTAAGCTCCAGGAAACCAGAAACTTGGTCATTTAGTTCATGGCTCTACTCCCACTGACTGTAAGATCCTGGCACACAGCAGGTGCTCAATAAATACTTGTTGAGCGAATGCAGAAATGAGTGGTTGCTGTCAAGAGAAAATGACTTTGGGATTCTGTGTTGTTCTGGGGGAATATTAGTAGGTCCAGGCAGTGATCTTACTGCTCTTGGACAGGTTCGTTTATTGGTTTATTTATTCAATCTTTACTGAAGACCTATTATGTGCCAGACCCTGTTCTAAGCACTGCAGATTTAGCAGTTAACAGCGCATAGTTCCCTAAACTCATGGAACTTACTTTCTTATGAGGAAAGCAGAAATCAAACACATGATTACACAAAGTATCAATTTCATTAAAAGTTTGATTACTCTCTTGAAGAAAAAAATAGCCATGAGAATATGTGATATGGGAGCCTCGTTTAGCTTGGGGAGATGAGGAAGTCTTCCCGGGGAAAAGTCACACTTAACCTGAGACCTCAGAGATTAATAGGAGAGTAGCTGGAGCAGAGGGAAAGCATGTGCAAAGGTCCTGAGGAAGGAGTAGCTTCGTGTTTGAAATATAGCAAGCAACCAGTGTGGCTGCACAAGAGAGAGGGGGAGGACAGTGAGAAGCATGATGCAAAGAGAAGTTCTGCATCAAATCACTAGATCTCCGAAGGCTGGTTTTCTGCCCTTATCCTGAGATAAATGAGGTGTCATTGAAGTGTTCCAAATAAGGTGAGAAAGTCATCAAATTTTAATTTTTAAAATTTTATACAAATCAATTAGAAATAAAAGTATGTTTACACAGTGAAAGGAGTATGTCTTTAGTTTTCCTTGGATTCTCTTGCAAGAAGGAAATTGACTCATACTCTTAAAGTGGACAAATTATAATGAGCTGGTGGTTGGAGGCAAAAGGGCTTACCTCCAACTCGTGGTGCTTTTGCGCCCCGGAATCTCCTGGTCTGTGGGCAGAGTAATATTTTGTTTGGAAATGCGGAGATCACTCACCCTCTGCGTTTTTGCTGGGAACTGCATTCCGGAGCTGTTCCTATTCTGCCAGCTTGGATCAACCCTCCTCCAGTTTTGTTGTTGTTTGCTGTTTTGAAACAGAGTCTTGCTCTGTCACCAGGCGCCAGGCTGGAGTGCAGTGGTGTGATCTCGGCTCACTGCAACCTCTGCCTCCCAGGTTCAAGCAATTCTCCTGCCTCAGAGGATAGGTGTTTTTTTTTTTTTTTCTTTTTAAAAGGTTTGTTTTCTAATGCACATTTAAACAAATGAACATCCTATAGCTTGCCTATCCAATGTTCACTTCCCGCCTTCCTCTTTTCTAACAGAACCCCAGTGTGTTGGGTTACTCACCCTTTCTCCATGCAATCTTGTGCTTCAAGGAAAGCTGACACCATTCCCACTTCAAGAAAGTAGAACTTTAAGCCAGGTATAAAAATCTTGTTTCCCTCTCCAGTGATTGGCTCAGGGGAGGTCATAGGATCCAGCTTTGGCCAATGAGAAGTGAGAGAAGATCTGCAAAGGGATTTCTGGGAAAGGTTTTCTTTTTAAGGAGACAGCAGAGAGGACTTTTCTGCAACTTTGTAGCTGCAGCAGCTCATTTTCCCACCAGGAAAAGTGCTAGCTTGCAGGTGATGCTAGTACATTAAGGATGGCAGAGTCAACACGTGGTAATAAGAATCTTGATGTTGATGAATCACAGACCTATTCTGTTAACCAGCTGTAGAGTTGCTCTGCTTCTGGACTTCTTACTGTAAGAAAGAAAGTAAAGGGTCAGACAGTAAATATTTTAGGCTTCAGAGCCCAAGAGGCAAAATCAAGGGTATTATGTTGGTATTTATATAACAACAGGAAAAACAAATTTTCACCAGTTTTTTAATTGATGAAATTCAAAATTTAGTAAGACACTATAATTTGTGTAATAAAGGTTTACTAATAAAAAAGGGATTATTTTTATTTTAGTGTTGACCATCATCGAACTCTTTGAAAATGCTCATATATAAAAACTATTCTCAATTGGCAGACCATATAAAAACAGGCAAGGGGCCAGAATTGACTTGTGGGCTATTGTTTGCCATGGCCTGCTTTAAAGTAATTTTTATTGTAAACTTTTTATTGGTTGAAAATTACTGTTATCAAATAATATCTACTATTTCTAGCCATGTAATCAAAATTGATGCACATTAAACATTAAAAAAATTTATGAATCACCCCTAACTATCTTATATCCATAAAAGGGATGATTAACAGATTTTGGGAAATAATAGTTTACTTTTATAAATACTTATGTGCCAATTATTGGATTCTAAAATTATATGCATGAGCTAATCTAATCTTTACAAAAACCCATCAGGTAGGCAGTATTATCCCTGCCATTTTGAGGATGAGGAAATTATGTCACAGAGCATTTAGATGGTTCTCTGTTAAAGTGAGATTGGTTAGTAAGTCTCTACTACTGTGCTGTTCAGCCTGGTCTATTTATGTGCAAATGAACCATATATATAAACTTGTTTCTGATTCAAACTTCCTAAACTAACTGGCACATTACAGGAAAGTCAGATATGGAAACAGATGATGCAGCTTTAAAAAAAATTACCATTACATTTCTTTATGGTTAAAAAACATCTGGAACAATTTAAGAAGTTAGAAGGGGAATAAGATGTTTTACAACATAATATGCCCCAGGATTGCCATACAAGTGGGAAACGTGTTAGTTGAATTATGGCTGTATGCTTTCCTTTTGTGGTATACTTTATCCAGATCTCTGATATTACTGTACTGAGGTTGGCTCTTTATTTATTTAGTTTTGAAAAATTTTCTTTAATTCTAGCATTGCAGGGAATAAAGTAGCACGCCAAATAATAATGCATGCTAAAAATGGAGAAACCAGATCCTTTGTGGGGAGAGAACAAGAATTAAAATGTGAATCATTAAAAAGCAAAATAAATAAATAAGACCGTAAATAAACCCCTGTAATTATGCATCACACAAGAAAAGTCACTCCAAATGGTTCAGTAATCTCATCACCAGCCTCACTAATAATCATTGTAACATTCTTCTTCCTTAAGATAATGAGCAATACACGTTAAAAAAAAGTGTAAACATGAAGCACAATTTCTCATCTAAATACAAAATGAAATAGAATGACTTACTTGAAGGTCTGCTAGTGTAGAGTGTTTTAATTTATAATCTTTCCCTTCCTTTAAAAGGTTAACCAAGGGGGAAATACAACAAAATTATGAAAGTTGCCTTTCTAACTAGACAGTCCTTTCCTCCCGCCTCCCCAACCTCCTCCAAGGGTGGTCCCTTTTGAAATGAACCCAGAAAAGTAATGCTCCAATAATTAACCAAATTTAAAGGCAATGATTAGTAAACAACTTTGTCATCCTTGAAGCTGTACCACTCTTAACTTTTTTTTTTTTTTTGAGATGGAGTTTTGCTCTCGTTGCCCAGGCTGGAGTACAATGTCACAATCTCAGCTCACTGCAACCTCTCTCTCCCGGGTTCAAGCGATTCTCTTGCCTCAGCCTACAGAGCAGCTGGGATTACAGGCATGTACCACCGTGCCCAGCTAATTTTTTGTATTTTTAGTAGAGATGGGGTTTCTCCATGTTGGTCAGACTGGTCTCGAACTCCCGACCTCAAGTGATCTGCCTGCCTTGGCCTCCCAAAGTGCTGGGATTACAGGCGTCAGCCATCGCACCTGGCCCACTGTTAACATTTTTTACTTTCCTAAGGCCCTTTCACCTTAGAAAATGACCTTTACTAGTTGAGCCAAGAAACAGTATAGCATATAGCATTTCTTATTACTTTTCTCCATACCTGCTCTTCCTTCTCTAGAATTTATTTTGAAAGACACCCCACCCCCCCCAAAAAAAATATTCATGGATGGGGAAGGAAGGACTGAAAGAATATTATGCAAAACAGATATAAACCCATCTCGGTCGTATTACATGCTACTATTGAGCCTTTAGTTTTGTCTTTTTTGCCTGTCAAGGCAATCCATAGAGTTCTGCCCCAGACTCATAACTTTATGTTTCCTCTCAGTTATGGTTGTTCAACATAAAATTGGATCATCTCGAACATACCTACCGAGATGTAGAAAGAAAGATAAGTTTAGATTTTTATTTAAAAGATGATGCTTTATCTGTTGGAGTGGGTTAAATTGCAGTTCTCTTTGAGCACATTCTATTTTCCTGTTCCTTCAAGAAATCGTCTGTGGCTCTACTTCTTGGGTCATATCGCTTACTTCATTGAAAAAAAAAAGGTCTCAGTTTTGTTGCTTATACATGGGCTCCTGGACTGCTCACATGTTTGTGTATCAGACTCTCAGCTCAAGGCCTCCCTTTGGCTTTCTGCACTGGGCAGAGCAATTTCATTCAAATGTTTCATCCTCATGCTTGCGCAAGGATGTGATTTAGGTATAAGTGATGTCGGTCATGAAGATTTCAGAGTCTATTTATTCTTTGCATTCCAATCACACACACACTCTAGTATGAGAAGTCCTGGCCATTCCTGTCATGTCATCTGGTGGATTTTTAATAACAAAATACCTTATCTTTCTGCCCAAGTTTCTGACCCATTTAGGAGGTTCTGGACTATTCGCATCTTGACCCTTGGTTCATCAGTTCATTCAGTAACTGCATGATTCATTCATATTGAGCACTTGCAATATCTGAGGCACTGTTCTAGGAGCTGGGGACACAATGTCCAAGACTGACAAGATGCCATGAAACTGGCATTTTAGTAGGAGTTGCCAGGAGAAGAAGCTCTCCAAAGCCCATGCAAGTGAAAGGTATTGTATTGAAAGATGACAGGAAGCCATAATTGGAAATGGTAATTCCTCATGCTATTGTGGGCTAGAAAGTGGTGTTCAGTTAGGTATAAACCCACTGTTTAGTCTTCTCTTGAGTCCATGTTGTTTGTGGACTTCTCCTTTTTATGTGTGTTTGCTGCAGTATTTTTCTTGTTTCCGAAGATCAGCATTTTTTTGATTCTTCTATCAAGTGTATACTTGGCAAAAAAATGTCCCCTCCAGCCTTGACTTGATGTGACCACGTAGTTGTTGAGCTCAGTGCCATCTGACTCCTAGATGACATTCTTGAGGGAGAATCAGATGGGTTGCTGTTGAGTCAATGGACCACTCCCTCTTGTGCTAGCTGTTTGTTATCGGTGCAGTGTGCAGAATCAGATGGGTTCCTGCTGAGTCAGTGGACTGCTCCCTCCTGTGCTAGTTTTTTGTTATTGACACAATGTGCTGCTTCTGTGAAGTCGAGTCACACACCAGAGACATGACTGCCAGAGACTGAGGCTGGAGGATGTTTGCAGGGAAGGCAGCCTGAAAAGCACTTCGAAGTGCATCTATGACCAGAGAACTGTCCATCTGCGTCTCCAAATGCATTGTAAAGGCACAGGCTCACTCTCCTTGTTTTTGTCACAGTTGTTTAGATTGTGGTATGTGTGGAGAACAGATATGCTGAGCTTCTGGCTCCACGATTTCCAGGATTGAAGACATATAAGTAGGAAAGTTGGCCTTTCCTTCTCTGTTGCATTTTATCATATTTCATTTTAATGGGAGCATCTCTAAAAAATATTGACTTTCTCATGTTACGAAAGTAATATGTATTCATTGTAGGAAATCTGGAAAACAGAAAAAATAATGAAGAAGAAAAGAATTCTCTCTCACATTCTCACTTCTCACAGATAACTGCCATTAATATTCTATGCCCAGGCTGAGCATGGTGGCTCACGCCTGTAATCCCAGCACTTTGGGAGGCGGAGGGGGGCAGATCACGAGGTCAAGAGATGGAGACCATCCTGACCAACATGTGAAACCCCATCTCTACTAAAAATACAAAAATTAGCTGGGCTTGGTGGCATGCACCAGGAGTCCCAGCTACTCGGGAGGAAGAGGCAGGAGGATCGCTTGAACCTGGGAGTTGGAGGTTGCAGTGATCCCAGAGGATACCACTGCACTCCAGCCTGGACAACAGAGCAAGATTCTGTCTCAAAAAAAAAAAAAAAAAATTGTATGTCCACACTTGTATGTACAACAAACGTGGAACCTTACTCAATAGTCTCAAAATAAAAGTTTTATTATGTTAATACCCATCTGCTCTATGCCCATTGTGTGAGTTCATCCAGTAAAGAAATGTCAGAAGCAGAAAATGAAAAATTTATCAGAAATTTTTCCTCTTCAGAGAGAGTCATTGATTGAAGTTTGGCATAAACCCTCCCAGATTTTTAAGACGTGTATGTGTGAGTATGTGGTTTTCCATACAAATATCAATACTCTTTCATATCTTTTGCAGCTTCAGCATAGTATCCTATTGACTGAATATATTATAATGTAATTAAAATTCTCTTTCAGTGGACATTCAGGGAGTTCCCAATTTTTTCTTTATAGTTATAAATCAATTTTACATAGCTTTCCACATATTTCCCTAAGATATGCTGCTATGTGTGGGACAGAAGTTGCCATTTCTAGACAAGTAGGAGGGAGACTATATTCAGTAATTAAGTATCCAAGATATGCATAAAAATAAGCAACAAAAAAATCGAGACCTTCAACATCTGGAAGTTCTGCGGGAGAATTAGAATAAAAAATGGGCACAGTAGCTCATGCCTGTAATCCCAGCACTTTGGGAGGCTGAGGTGGGAGGATCACTTGCAGCCGGTTCAAGACCAGCCTGGGTAACACGGTGAGATCCTGTCTCTACAAAAAAATTTAAAGATCTCCACAGAAAGTTTGACAAATTAGCTGGGTGCGGCGGTGGTCAGCTTCCTGGGATGCTGGGGCAGGAGGATTGTTTGAGCCCAGGAGTTTGGGGCTGCAGTGAGCTACAAACAAGCCACTGCACTCCAGCCTGGGTGACAGAGTGAGGTCCAGTCTCGGATAAAAAAAAAAAAAAATGTAAGAGGCAGTGCCAGAAGATGCTAAAAAAAAAATAATAAAAAAAATATAACCCAAAACTTTTATTGTTTTGAAGGATGATCTGAAAATATGGAGGTGAGATTCTGATGGCAGAGTGGCCTCAACTTTCACCAGGTTTTGAAAACACCTGAATTTGGTGAAGGAGTCACACATTCATTGCCCTCCAGCTCTGACTTTCAGTGCTTACTCGTTGCCTGGTGCTGCCAGCCGGTATGCTGGTAGAACTGTGTTCCTGGGAAAATCCTGGCATCTTATGTGAGGTCTGCACTGGCTTATGGGACAGATCATGCTCAAGAAGGTCAATGTACTTTGAAAAACAGATGAGCTCTGCTTTGTGAAAATTCCATGCAGATAAACTCTAACTTGAATAAAACGTACATGTCTGGAAGGAGAGTGTTTGTTATAGAAGGATTGTTCACCATTTGGGTATATAAACAGAAGTGTTCTTTTAGCTAGGCAGATCCTTCCCCTATCTAAAAGAAGATTTGATTTTAAAGTCCCTTGAACTAGGTCTATTGCATATATTTTCAAATATACCACTTTGGCTGAGAGTAATATTTATCCACAAATATTCTCTCTGCAGGAAAAATGCAGGATAAAATGTTCTATGTTTGTGTCTTTTTCCCATCTAGATTCTATTTATTACTTAAATCATCTTAAAACAACTAAGAAAGTTAAAGTAAGAATTAGGTTCAAATCAGTTGTTCGTTTTTCTGACTTTATCTAAAAGCTGAGCAAAGTCTACTTAACAAGAGTCTTGGAAACATTGTTACTTACGTTTTCTATCCATCACTCCTGTTCATCTACAGGAGTAGATGAGCAGAATTATTCCAAGTGCATTGAATCTATATACCCTCTCTTACTCTCTGTTCATTGTCATAAGCTCTAAAAAATAATAAAAAAGAAATACTAAGGAAAGAAAAGAAAGGAAAAGAAAAAGGTTCTGCTGATTAAGAAATCCCTTTTAGCCAGCAGGGTGCCAGAAAATCCAGGAACATCAATAGTTCCTAAACTGCAAAAGTATTTCCTAGTCTCGTGAATTCTAAACATTTCTGAAGTCCAATATGGATCCCAAATATACTGATAGGATTAGAAATAGCATTTCCAATAAAAAATGCATAACAGAGTAGGACATGAAATAAGGTGTTTCTCTTTGAAACCATGAAAGTGCACTATATTTGTCTGAAAAATGTGTACGTGAAATTTAAACAACCCTTGAAGACATCTATCTCATTGTTTTTTGAGTTTGCTCTTCAATTGAAATTCCACTCTCTCGAATTTTGTGCTGCTGGCTCCCAACTTCACTCTCTGCGTCCCCCCTGTTTCCCTCCATTTCCTTCCGTTTATGACCCTTTTTGGTTGAGCCCCTTGATTTATGGTCATTTGTGTGATTGCACTGCTTTGCTTTATAGCAGTTTATGTCATCCTGGTCTTGTCATAAATGACCACCATAAAGTGAGGTAAAATATCATAAAACATTAGTGAGTTCCTGCTTCTCAAGGTTCTTCAGAATAAGCCCTGACAGGTACCAGATATAGAAAAACAGATTTGGCCATTTTAAAGGTGCAGCATTTGTAATAATCATCATCAAAATGATAGTTATAAATAAGTTACTAAGGTTTACTGAACTCTAGTGCCAATCACTGGGTTAAGTTCATTTCATTCATTATGACATAGAATCCTCGTTACTTCCCTCTATTGCAAAAACTAGGATGATCACTGTTGTACAGATAAGGAAACTGAGACAGGGAGAGTCAGCATGGCCCGTACTCAGTACAGTCCACAGTCTGACCGTGAAGCTCATGTTCTGAACGATTGTGGATTTAGGTGCTGCAGTTTACGCTGTGTGCACATGAGGGGGCATTGAGTGGATTGAAACGTGGGTGTAGCATTTGATAGACAGTTTTCATGACTGAGGAGCTCTTGTCACCTTCAGGACTTTTTTACTCTCCTCCCCCTCCCAGCTCACACACCCTTCTGACACACCCTGCTGCCCTGGCTGCCCTACCTGCCTTTCTTACCTCACCATGCCCTCTAGTCCACAGTTATCTGCGAAGTTGTTTCTTTCTCGATTTGCTCAGCTCACTTCTGACCTTGCCCTTCGGAATCTTGGCTGTGCTAGCACATTCTCGCGCCAGAAGCCCAAGTCACCTTTGATTCCTTCTCTTTCTAACTAGCAAGTCCTGCCTGTGCCACCTCTAAAGGCATCTTAAACCCATCTGCATTTCTTTTTACCTTCCAGAAGGTGGGAACTGTAAGCCACTGTCATCTCTCTCCTGCACTGCTAGAGACCAGACTCTGCAAACGCTCCAAGCCACCTGTCCTCTGGGTTCTAGGCAGGAGCAGAAGCATTTATAAGCATGAGCTGGGACTGTCACTGACAGCCCTCCCTTACTCCTATGGTGCGCTGCCTTTTGTGCTATCTCTGACTCCTGCCTCCCTCATGACATTTAGTCATGCCTTTGTCCCTACCTCACTGGCCTCCCCCAAACCAGGTAAATTCTTTTCTAACTTAGAAACTTCACACCATAAACTTCGTTCTCTGCCTAGAATTCCCAGCCCTTAACTTTCCTGCACCCATCCCCATCTCCACACTGTTGATTTCCTCATCGTTATTTGTTCGTGCCTCAGGCTAATTCATCCCCACTCTTTCTTCAATTCTCTACCAATGAAACTCTTTCCTTCCTAGATCTGACCCTGTATACAGAGGAGTGATTTGTTTGTGTATTGATGATATGTTGCCCTGTCTAGATTGTAAGCTCCACGGGGTCAGGAATGCGCCTATCATGTCCATAGCCACATTCCTAGCATTTGTCCCAGGGCCCAGCACAATAGCATAGGAGAAATTTGTTGAGTAGGTGCAGATGGGATTGCATGTTATATCTCCACGTCTAAACTGAATTGCAAAGGCTAAAAGGACAGCCATGCATCACTGTTTCTGTTAAACATGTTGTAGCAAGAGCATTCACATTGCAGTAACAAAGTGGGTGTTAATTTGATGCGTAGTTGTTGACTGAATTAGAGCAGCCCTCGTAGAACCTTGACTCCTAGAATTAAGACAGTGCATTGTATTGGATTGGGCACTGGATACTGTCCATGGGGGGAATAAGAAGGGGGAATGAATCATAAGACAAGTTAGGACAACAGTTTTGTTTCCATGATCCAATAAATTCATTGAAAGAAATATGTGAGCATCTTGGTTAAAAAAGAAAAAGAGAAGAAAAATTGGAATGAAAAGGAAAAATGGAATCAGTGTATTTCTCTCTCTCTCTCTTTTTTTTTTTTTTTGCCCCCTCATCTCCTGTCTTTTCCAAAAATCTTTCTAGGTTTCCTCTGTCACATCCATATGAAGTGTAAATTATAGTTTCCCTTATAAATGGCCATTTTCAGCAAATTTTAGCAAGGAAGAAAATTTCATTTGAGACTGAAATTTGGCATCCCTTTGCCTCTTCATGCTGGGAACTATTTTTTGTCTTTACAAAATGCAATGAGACATAAATCTTGTTGCTTTTATTTCTAAATGGTACTATACCAAGCCGAAAATGCACCGGGAAAATAGGAGTGCCTCCAAGCCCGGGCCAGCCTTTGCAATCCTAATTTATAGTGCGTGCTGTTCTACAAGGAGGAAATCAGACCAGGGTCCTATAAAAATGTGAGGCTATTTTTAATTGTATATACTCACTTCCAATCCCATTCCTCTCCCTGCAAATTTCTTTTTACCCTGGCACTCCTAACTAACTACATTGCCACCCACAGAGAAGCCTGGTACACTCAACAGCTAACACTTGATTTGACACCATTTAGGAGGCTGGCAGCGTCAAAAGCATATGGAAGATTCCAGATGGATTCCCAGGGACATTTGGCTCCAGGTTTCTCATGTTGGGGAACACGATCGGCACGTGAAGCAGGCCAGTTTTTTTTTATCATGTCTTGTCCGAGGCAAAATGTTGGTCGTCCCTAGACCCCTGACATTACATGCCAATTGATGCCTCCCAGTCACTGTGACAGGTAAAAGTGTACCTCCCCCAGTTCTGAATGTAGCCTTTGGGGTGCCTGATTCACTTCGGCTGAGAAACCACAAAAAGGATTTGAAAATGTTTGCAGGCATCTCAAGATGAAGGTTTTCTATTTATGACTCTGAAAAAAATTGTCAAGAGCAGGTCCCTTGGTGTTCTTAGGTGGAAGTCAGAATCATAGCCCTAATAAATATTTTCTAAGATTTCATTACATGCTAGCAACCTTCAAAGCACTTTGTGTTCCCTCACTTGGTCCTCCATGAAGCTATAGGAAGATCTGTTTAATAGTGAGACCCAAATGTGTCCCAAGACCACTTGGGATTGCCCCTGGTAACCCGGAAGCTCGAACACCCCTGAGATCATGACTGAAGGAGCCCGTGTTGTTCTTCCCTGACTGCTTCTTCCTAGCACGTCCCTTTTTCTTCCCTTTCTGGATCCTTTCTTCCTCACCTTTAATTTTGTCTTTTCCAATGGCTTCCTACTTCTTTCCAAAATGGCTTAATCTATAAAGTGAATTTTCTATTTGCTGGTTACAGCATTAAACAATAAAAGCTACGTGGATATTCACCAAATTTAGAGGGTATAGTTTGGAATATTGGGACATCTAGTTTCTGTAGAGTTGATGAAATTCATTTTGTAGTGGTAGCAGGGACCTCGGGAAGATGGATTGCGATAACTCCAGTGTGGTTAAACTAGGTTCAAGAGGAGTCCCGTGTGGCTGTCAGTCAGAGTGGGGATGGTTCATATCAGGGTGATGTGGTCAGAGTGACAAACAGTGCTTTCAATGGAAGCTCTGATTCCAAAGTCATGAGGGTGGATGGGGGAGGCCAGGCTCTGATCTGCAATTGAGCTCCTTCTTCATGGGCAACTCTACGTGGCATCCTCCAGTGAAGGCATCAGGAATCTAATAATGTTTAATGATTCTCCTGTGCAAGTGTGTATTAAGGCCTGTTCTGTGCTGTGGGATGGGGTGAAGGGATAAGTAAGAAATGACCCAACTGTCCAAAATTCCACATCCTGGCAGAGTAGGCTGAAGCACAAATAGTATCAAGCCCTTTACAATAGAGCAGGGGTTCTCAGTTTGGGCACTATTAACATTTAGGGTGGAATACTTTTTTGTTGTTGTGGGGACTGTCCTGGGAATTGTACAGTATTTAACAGCATCCCTAGCCTATACTTAACTAGAAATGAAAAATGTCTTTGGATGTTGTCAAATACACTCTGGGAGTAAAACTACTGGGTCATGTGCATCCCAAATCCACTGGCTGCAAGCCCCCGACAGCACCAGGGTTTGCCCCGGAATGGCAACCCTTGTAGCCTAGACTGCCTTTCAAGTTTATTTAGAACCCAGAGCACGTTAGCCCATGGTGGTGGGGCTAGCCAGAATTTAAGTTCTGACCCCTGGGATGAACAATTTGCCTCTGGCTATGGCTCATCTAAATGCCCCCTCCATCTATCCTGGCTGAGTTTCTGTCCAGTGTTACTTTCTACTGTGACAGAGCTGCACTGAATTCCAGTGCAAAGTCCCATAATCACTGCACTCTCCCTCCTCGAACACACAAATTCTCTCTCAATACCATGTGGCCACTGCCAGGGAACAGGGGAGGGGGGGGCGTAGGCAATTCAAAACTATCTTTCTGACCATCTTCAGTGCCTCTTTCCTTGATGTGATATTAAAATTGGATACTGCAATTACTCCCTTGAGTTTTAGCCCTTATTAAGGTGTTTTCTTATGTGGAGAATTGTTCAATTTGGTTTTTCTCTAAGGAGGGGGTGGGATGATTGCTGCAGGGTTCTATTTGGCCTTCTTTCTTCATCTCTCAAGAGAAGGTACTCTGAACTTAAATTATAATAATATAAATGCAGAGAGAAGAGAGACAGCAGGTGCAATGAGGCACTGAAAGTCTGAAATTAGCCACTAGAAGGATTAAAAAGTGCAGTAATTCAGTAGAGGATGAGAGCAACTGAGTCATCACAAAGCCAGGAGCACAGGGGAGAGCACAGAGGATGTCGCTTTCGGAGGCACAGGCCCCAGAGGTGTTACAGCATCCACAGGGCTCCTGTTGGGTAAGTGGTATCTCCTTGCGGGGTGGGGTGTGAGGCAACTCCTTCCCTTTATTTTCTTACTATAAACTCTCAAACCTCATGTTACACAAGCACATACCTGTGCATCCTACCAAGAAAACAAATACCTTGATATCGTCAGGTTGTATTATGTAATTGTAGGGAAGAAGAGAAGGGAAAAAGGAGAGAAATGAGCTCACCTTTGGGGGAAAACCCTTGCTATGCTGAGGTGGATAAAACATTTAAAAGTTAATCTGTTAATGGAACTGGAATTCTCTGGGCACATGCCAATCCACAGCTGAGAGGTGGTCTAGAATTGCATAAGTAAAATGGTTCATAGGAAAAGATTGGCCTCTATGTCAACAAGCAGATGATTCATGATTCATCAAGATTCAGCCAAGACAATAAGAGAAATATTTGAGCATTGCAAAGGACTCATCTCAGGCATCACCTTCGCAGGGGAAGACTCTTCTAACACCCTTCTTCCCTGTGCAAGACCTACTTTCATTCCATTCCTCTGAGGCCCCGCTAACATCCCTGATTGGTCTTACTGCATTGGATGGTAATCATCTGCTTACTCCTCTCTCTCCACTGGGCTATGGGATTCCTGGAGGCAGGGACTATGTCTAATACATCTTAATATCCCCAGCCACTAGCCGATGGCCTCCGTATAATAGACACTCAATAAATTGTTGAGTGAGTGAATGAGCAAACTCACTCCTGCAGTTTACCTCATGTGCTATTCAAGGAGGAGAAAGAATTCATTTTAACTGGAGTGTAGGTTTTCTTTCCTGAAGAGCATATGGATAAAGGACAGCTACTGATTTCTTCAGAGGGAGAAAAATGATAGAACAGACCTCCATGCTATATTTCAAACTTACGTCAACTTTTCTTTGAAAAAAAAAAAAAAGTCTGTCCACTAGCAGTCATATCATTTTTCAAATTTCATGTCGTCCATTTTCAGAGGCTGCCCATCTGTCATTTTAGGCAGAGAGTATCCATCATGATAGAAGCTAAATAATTTTCAAAGCTGTCAAGGAGTGGACACAAAAAAGGTCCCCATTTCATCTGAACAGAGTTGTCCAAGGCTGGCGGTGAGGATGTGACTGGGAAAGGACAGATGGCACCCTGGGAGTGCCTCTCAAACGGTTTCAAATGGAACAAAGGAAAAAAAAAAAAACCTCGCTTGAGAAACTAGACCTCAATCCTTCCCATGAATGCTACATAGGCACCTATCAGTATCGTAATTAGATAAGAGTTTATTTAGAGCAAGTGTTTCTGTAAAAATAAAGTTCACTTTTCTAATCATCATGTTTTCCTTTAAACATGTTTATGTATATAGTATTTTTTTCTAATTTTAATTTTAAGAGTGAATTATGTTCATTTGCCCAATACAGAAAAGTGTAGGTGGGAAATGAAAAATCACATATTATTGCAGTACACAGAGAAAACCATTAATACTGTTATTTTTGATGCATATTTCTTGTCACACACATGTATGCTTGTGCACACATGCAATGTATATATGCATGCTTATTTGGGTATATATATGTGTGCATGTGTGTATATACTATAGTAATTTTTTACAATTTTGATGTTATATTCTTTATGGAGTTTTATATCTTGCTTTTCTCACTAAATTATATCTTAAACTATTTTTTATGCCATTAGGTATTCTGGGAAACATGATTTTTTTTTACTTCAAATATTCACATTCCTTTTTGATTTTTAAAAATTTTATTTTTAAATTGACAATCAATGATTGTACATATTCATAGGGTACATAGTGATGTTTTGATATGTATAAGGATAGTGATCAGATCTGGATAATTGGCATATCCGTCGTCTTAAACATTTATGACTTCTTTGCATTGAGAATGTTCAGTAGCTCCCTTCTAGCTATTTGAAACTATAATATATGGTTGTTAGCTATAGTCATCCTACAGTGCTATAGAACACTAGAATACATTCCTCCCATCTAGCTATAATTTTGTATCTTTAACAATTCCTCCCTATCCCCTCAACCCCCTACCCTTCACAGCCTCTCGTATCTTCTATTCTACTTTTTACTTCTATGAGATCAACTTCTTTTTTTAGCTTCCACACGAGTGAGAACATGTGGTGTTTAACTTTCTGTTTCTGGCTTATTTCACTTAACATAATGTCCTCCAGTTCAATCCATGTTGCTGCAAATGACAGAATTTCATTCTTTTTTATGAATGAATAGTATTCCATTGTGTATATATATACCACATTTTCTTTATCCATTCATCTGTTGTTAGACACAGGTTGATTCCCTATGTTGGCTATTGTGAACAGTGCTGCCATAAACATTGGAGTGCAGCTATCTCTTTGATATAATGATTTTCTTTCATTTGGATAGATTCCCAGTAGTGGGATTGCTGGATCATATGGTAGTTCTATTTGTAATTTTTGAGGAAGCTCCATACTGTTTTCCATAATGGCTGTACTAGTTTACATTCCCACCAGCAGTGTATAAGAGTTCTTTTTTCTCTGAATCTTTGCTAGCATTTGTTATTTTTTTGTCTTTTCGATAATAGGCATCCTACCTGGGGTGAGATAATATCTCATTGTGGTTTTGGTTTGCATTTCCCTGATAATTAATGGTGTTGAGTCTTTTAAAATACGGTTTGTTGGTCATTTGTGTATTTTCTTTTGAGAAATGTCTGTTCAGATTATTTGCCCATGTTTAAATTGGATCATTTGTTTTTTGTTTGTTTGTTTGTTTTTTTTTTTTGCTATTGAGATGTTTGGGTCCCTTGTAAATTCTGGATATTAATCTCCTATGAGATGGGTAGTTTGCAAATATTTTCTCCCATTTTATAAGTTGTCTTTTCACTCTGTTGTTTTCTTTTCTTGCAGAAGCATTTTAGCTTGATATGATCCCAATTGTTTATTTTTGCTTTTACTCTCTGTGCTTTTGAGGTCTTATTCATAAAATATATATATTTTTTCTGGCCAGTGTCTTAAAGTATTTCCCTATTGTTTTCTTTCAGTGGTTTTATTGTTTTGAACCTTGTATTTGGGACTTCGATTCATTTTGAGTTCATTTTTGAATAGGGCGAGAGATGGGGGTCTAGTTTCACTCTTCTGCACATGGATATCTAGTTTTCCCAGCACCACTTATTGAAGAGACTGTCCTTTCTTCCAAATGAGTGTTTTGGTACTGTTGTAAAAAATTAGTTGGCTGTGGATATGTGGATTAATTTCTGCGTTCTCTGTTTTGTCTCATTAGTCTATCTATCTGTTTTTATGTCAGTACCATGCTGTTTGTTTACCACCATTTGTAGTATACCTTGAAGTCTGGTAATGTGATACCTCCAGCTTTGTTCTTTTCGCTCAGGATTCCTTTGTATATTCAGGATATTTTGTAGCTACATCCAAATTTTAGGATTTTTTTTTTTCTATTTCTGTGAAGAATATCATTGGTATTTTGATAGAGATTGCATTGAACCTGTAGATTGCTTTGGGTAATTTAAACAATATTAACTCTTTTGATACATGAGCATGGAATATTTTCCCATTCGTTTGTAACATCTTTAATTTCTTTCATCAATATTTTACAATTTTCCTTGTGGAGGTCTTTTACCTCATTGCTTAAATTAATTCCTAGGTATTTAATTTTTTAGTAGCTATTTTAAATGAGATTGCTTTCTTGATTTCTTTTTCAGCTAGTTTGTTGTGTGTATAGAAATACTTCTGATTTTTAAAGTTATACTTTAAGTTCTAGGATACCTGTGCAAAACGTGCAGTTTGTTGAGATACATGTGCAAAATGTGCAGATTTGTTCCACAGGTATACATGTGTCATGGTGGTTTGCTGAATCCATCAACCTGTCATCTATATTTAGTGCAATAATTTTATATCCTGCAACTATACTGAATTTGTTTATCAGTTCTAATAGTTTTTGGTGGAGTTTTTAGTTTTTTCAAATATAAGATCATATCTTCAACAAGAATAATTTGACTTCTTTTTTTCCTAATTCAAGTGTGCTTTCTTTCTTTCTCTTGCCTAGTTGCCCTGGTTGTAACTTCCATACTATGTTGAAAGAGTGGTGAGAGTGGGCATCCTTGTTTTGTTGTAGTACTTAAAAAAGAAGCTTTCAGCATTTCCCTATTCAGAAACATATTAGCTATGGGTTTGGTTTGTCATATGTCCCTTGTAACTAATTTATTAAACACTTTTATCATTAAGGGATGTTGAATTTTATCAAAAGATTTTTCTTTATGGAGATGATCATATGGTTTTTGTTCTTTTCTCTACTGATGGGATGTATGATGTTTATTCACTTGTATACTGTATGTTGAACCATCCTTACTTCCTAGGATAAAGCCCACTTGATCCTGGTGTGTTTTCTTTTTGATGAATTGTTAGAGTTGGTTTGCTAGTTTTTTTTTTTTTTTTTTTTTTTGAGGGCTTTTTCATCTGTGTTTATCAGGAATATTGATCTGTAGTTTGCTTTTTTAAAAATTGTGTTTTTATCTGGTTTTGATATCAGCATTATCCTGGCCTTGTAGGATAAGTTATGAAGCACTTCTTCTGTTACATTTTATGAAATAGTTTGAGAACTGGGGCTAATTATTCTTTAAAGGTTCAGTAGAATTCTGTAGTTAAGCCTTCTGGACCTGGACTTTTTTGTTTGAAGAATTTTTTTTACTGGTTCAATCTCGTTACTTGTTATTGGTGTGTTCAGGTTTTCTATTTCTTCTGGGTTCAATATTGGTAAGTTGTATGTGTCCAGAAATTTATCTATTTCCTTTAGGTTTTCAAATGTGTTTCTGTATAGTTGTTCATAGTAGTCTCTAGTGATCCATTGTATTTCTGTTGTATCCTTTGTGACATCTTTTTTTGTTTTTGATTTTATTTTGGTATTCTCTCTTATTTTTCATAGTCTAGCAAACTGTTGATTTTGTTTATCTATTTAAAAATCTGACTTCTTGTTTTGTTAATCTTTTGTAATTTTTTAGTCTCAGTTTTGTTTATTTTTGTTCTGATATTTATATATTTTTTTCTTCTGCTAACTTTAGGTTAGGTTTGTTCTTGCATTTCTAGTTCCTTGAGATGCATCAAGAGGTTTATTTAAAATATATCTAGTTTTTTCCTAGGCATTTTTTGCTATATATTTGCCTCTTAATACTTCTTTTTCTGTGTCTCATAGGTTTTGGGATGTTGTGTTCTATTTTTATTTGTTTCAAGACATTTTAAAATTTCATTATTTATTGCTTCCTTACCCACTGGTCATTCAGGAGCATGTTGTTTAATTTCCATGTATTCATATAGTTTTGAATTTTCATCTTGTTATTAGTTCTTGGTTTTATTACATTGTGTTCAGATAAAATATTTGATATGATTTTAAGTTGTAAAATTTTTTTTGAGACTTGTTTTGTATTCTAACATATATTCAGTCCTGAGGAATCGGGTGTTGTAGTCACCATATCTTATTGTATTGGGATCTATTTCTCCCTTTAGATCTAATAATATTTGCTTTATATATTTGGGTGCTCCAGTGTTGGGTGCATATATATTTATAATTGTTATATTCTCTTGCTGAATTGATCCCTTCATTATTATTTAATGTCTTTCTTTGTTTCTTTTTACAGTTTTTGACAGGGAATCTCTTTTGTCTGATATAAGTATAGCTACCTCTGCCCGCTTTTGGTTTCCATTTGTGTGTAATGTATTTCTCCATTTCTTTATTTTCAGTCTATATCTGTCTTTACATGTGAAGTGAGTTTCTTCTAGGCAGCATATAGTTGGGTCATGTCTTTTATCCATTCAGTCAGACTTTTATCTTTTAAATGGGGAATCTAATCTGTTTTCATTCAAGATTATTATTGATAGATGAGGGCATACTCTTTTATTTTACTGATTTTTTTAGTTGTTTTGTACATCCTTTATTACTTAATTCCTCTCTTATTGTTTATTTTTGTGGTTGGGTGGTTTTTTATAGTGAATGTCTGATTTTTTTCCCTCTGTCTTCTGTGTACTGGTTCTCCCAGTCAGTTTTATAGTTTTGCATGTTTTCATGGTGGTTAGGATTTTTTTACTTTTTAATGTGAGACTCTGTTGAGCATTTCTTGTATGGCTTGTACAGTGGTGAAGAATACCCTTAGTTTTGCTTGTCTGTGAAAGTTTTTATTTCTCTTTCATTTCTGAAAGATAGCTTTGCTAAGTATAATATTCTTGGCTAGCAATATTTCCCCCCCAGTACTTTGAATATATCATCCTGTTTTCTTCTTACCTGTAAGGTTTCTGCAGAGAAATGCATTGTCAGTCTAGTAGGGATTCCTTTATATATGACCTGTTGCCTTTCTATTGCTGCTTTTAGAATTCTCTTTTTGTCTTTGACTTTTGACAATTTGACTATAATATGGCTCAGAGTAGCCTTTTTTAGGTTGATTCTATATGGGGATCTTTGAACTTCCTGGACCAGATATCTATCTTTCTCCTAATACTGGAGAAAATGTTAGCTATTATTTCACAAAATATGTTTTCTATTCCCTGTCTCTTTTCTTCTCCTGGAACACCCATAATGATGTAATATTTGTTCTTTAATGATGTCCCATAAGTCATGTAGGCTTTCTTAATTTTTTTTTCTTGTGTCTGCATGTGTTTTTTCAAAAGACCTGACTTCAAGTTCAAAAATTTACTTGTCTGCTTGGTCTAGTCTGTTATTGAAACCCTTGATTATATTTTTAATTTCATTCATTGAATTCTTGGCTCTGGGATTTCCATTTGACTCTTTTTTTCATGATAGCAATCTCCATTGAATTTCTCACTCATATCATGAGTTTTCCTGATTTCATTAAATTCTCTCTATTCTCTTATATCTTACTGAGTTTTATTGATTATTATTTGAATTCTTTTTCTGGCATTTCACATATTTCTTTATGATTGGGGTCTATTACTGGAAAATCATTGTGTTTCTTTCGAGGTGTCATTTTCTTGCTTTTTTATGTTTGATGTGTCATGTTAATTTCCATGTATCGAGGGAAAAAGTCACCTCTTTCAATTTTATGGAGTAGATTTTGAAGAGAAAGACTTCATAGTGATAGGTCTTGGAATGTCAGTTTGGTGGGATGTGTTGGCTTTGGTTTTATGTAAATGCAGTAGTGCAGTCTCCATGTAGTTTCTTCAGCTGTAATCCATGCTAGTGATATTTGTGAGTGTCTCAATGACATATGCTGAGAAAATCTGTAGTGTGTTGGTGTGGCTTTGCTGGGGGTGGGATTGCTGGACTGTTTCTCAGGTCAGGGTCATGTGAGTGCTCATGGTGGATTGCCCACTTAGGATCTGTCTTTCTAGGGTTGCAGTCATGGGACTGTTACTCTGGCTAGGGGCATGGATGCACAGTTGCTTGGCCAACATGGGAGCATGCCTTCTAGGAACAGACCATGGTGTTGTTTCTCAGGTTCTAGACACAGTTGCAAGCCTACTTGCCTGTCAGCATGTCTTCCTCCCCAGGATTGTTTCTCAGGTCTGAGATGCAGGTGCTTGGTTACTTGACCAGCCTGGGGAGTGTCTGTTTGGGGAAGCTCACAGGGATGTTTTTGCAGCTCAGGATGTAGGATGTAGGTGCACAGTTGCATGGTTGACCTGGGGTTATGCCTCTCAGGGGGAGCCAACAGGGCTGTTTCTCAGGCCCAAGATGGGGGCACATGGCTTCTTGACTGACTTGGGACATGTTAGCTGCTTGGTGGCTGAGGGATTGCTCCTGCTCAAGAGAGGGCACACAGCAGTTTGACTGGCTCAAGAGTGGGTTTGCCCTGGGTGGAATGGCCAGACTGTTTCTCTGGCTGGTAGTGTAACAGCAGAGGGTTGGCTTCCCTGATGTGGAGGACCAGACTGACAGCTAATCTTGGGCCCATGCCCCAGGTGGATGGAGTTGTAGTGTCCTGCCACCATTGTAGCATTGGTGGAATGAAGATGGAGCCTCACTGCTGGAGAGGTGCAGTGGCTATTGGGCCCCAGAGCCATGTGCACTCCAGAGGGATCTCTGGTCTCAAGATGGCACCATGCTGCAGTAGTTTGGTTCATGGGGGTGGGGGTGGGAAGTGGGGAAGTACACACACATTGTGCTTCTAGTCTGGGGCAATGCAGCTGCGTGAATTCCCAGCAACTCTCCGAGCCAGACTCATGACTGTGAGATTCCTCTGCAGAAAGAACTGTACAGTAGGTGTTTGTGGTGGTGATAGGGGCTGGTGGGGATCTTCTGCTTACCTTTTTCCTGTCAGGGGAAATCCCTTCTGAATCTGGGCAGATCTGATCCAAGTGTGGAAAATGAGGCTGCAGTGGTTGGATTCCTCCATGCTGCCCTCCTGGACTTCCAATCACCACAGATGTATCTCCACTCCCCCATTGCACTCCAGGACTCTCTCTTCAGCACTCCAACAAATCTTAGCTGTTCATCGCCATGGTCCTTTCTTGGAGGATGAACACTAGGTTGTCTAGTCAGCCACCTTGCTGATGTCAATCTTTGAAACATGATTTTTTAAAGGTGACATTATATTTTATTGATATACTACTATTTATGTATTGTTAGGCATACCAATTGTTCTGTTTTTTTTTTTCAATGTGGTATTTTATTTATGCATCTTCTCTGTCTTTTAGCTATTCTGTATCATCTCTACAATTCTCAAGAATCATAATCTTATCTTTCTTTTTCTTTTTTTTTTTTTTTTTTTTTTGAGACGGAGTTTTTGCTCTTGTTACCCAGGCTGGAGTGCAATGGCGCGATCTCGGCTCACCGCAACCTCCGCCTCCTGGGTTCAGGCAATTCTCCTGCCTCAGCCTCCTGAGTAGCTGGGATTACAGGCACGCGCCACCATGCCCAGCTAATTTTTTGTATTTTTAGTAGAGATGGGGTTTCACCATGTTGACCGGGATGGTCTCGATCTCTTGACCTCGTGATCCACCCGCCTTGGCCTCCCAAAGTGCTGGAATTACAGGCTTGAGCCACCGCACCCGGCCAATCTTATCTTTTTATTATAACATCAAAGATAGGTAAATGGGCTTTAAAAAAAATAACCCACAAAGATTCAACTTACAAGAAGCTTTTGATTGTCTCTTAAATCAATACAAGTTATTATATATGTTCAGTTTTATAATATAGATTAAATTCTGTCAATTAAATGAGTGTGCTTGTATCTTTCCTATTTGCTGATTTGTTGTGAGTTGATGGACAAGTCTTCATTTTGGATTAAAAGAGGCTTCAGATATGTACAGAATGGGCATGAAAGTTTCCTTAAAAGAGAATAAAAGGTTGGTTTAACTCTTGCTATGTTAAAACCCCAGGTTTGGTGTTTGTTTGCTCAGTAACCTTGGACATATTTTCTTTTTGACTGATGAAAACCTCGACTTTCTCATCTATAAATTTGTGGGAGATAATATTATCTAAGATTGTGTAGATTAGATTTTAGGATTACATGGACAAAGAATATCAATCCTGTCTCATGGAGTACAATATACTGGGAGTATCCATACACAGTAGAGATTGTAGTTATTATTTTTTCTAGATTCTATCTTAAAGCAGGTTAAATATTAGAAGTCTTTTCTGAAAATGAGGCAAGAGAAGTGACTGAGGCCTTGATTTATTCGACCAAGCAGTTAAAAATGTAATTCTTTTTGAGTAATCCTATACCTGGCTTTTCTTTTTGATTTTGCACCGCTTTATTGAGATGTAATTTGCATACCATTCACCTATTTAAATGTAAAATTAAATAATTTTTAGTAAATGTATAGAGATGCACAATTATTACTACAATTCAATTTGTGAGGCATTTAGTCACATCAGAAAAGATCTCTCAAACCCATTTGCAGTTACTCTGTGTTCCTACTTTCAACTCTAGGCAAACAGTAATCTACTTTCTGTCTCTAAAGATTTGCCTTTTCCATCCGTTTCATATAGGTGGAATCATATAATATGTGATCATTTGCCTCTAGTCTTTTTCATTTAATGTAGTGTTTTTGAGATTCTTCTATGTCCTACCATGTATCAGTATTTTTTCCTTTTGATTGCCAAGTAGTATTCCATTGTGTGGACACACTATATTTAGTTTACTCATTCATCTATTGATGAGCATTTATATTGTTCCCAATTTTTGGCTATTATGAGTAATGTTGCTATACATATTCATGTATAGGTCTTTGTGTGGCTATACATTTTCAGTTCTCCCAGGATACATACCTAGGAATGGAATTACTGAATTGTATGGTAATTTATATTTAACTTTATTTAAAAATGTATTTAGGAACTTTAAAAAAAGTTTTAAAAATTGACAGCTTTGAAATTGTACCTATTTATGGGATGCATAGTGATGTTGCAATACATATAATGTATCATAATCAGATAAGGGTAATTAGTGTAACTATCATAAACATTTATCATTTCTTTATGTTTAGAACATTCAATATCTTCCTTCTAGCTATTTGAAACTATATAGCATTGTTAATTATAGACATCCTACAGTGCTATAGAATTATAGAAGTTATTCCTCCTATCTAGCTGTAATTTTGTATTCTTTAACAATTCTCTCCCTACTTCCTCATCCCCCTACTCTTCCCAGCTTCTAGTATCATCCATTCTACTTTTTACTTCTGTGAAATCAACTGTTTTTAGCTTCCATACATGAATGAAAACATGTGGTGTTTAACTTTCTGGCTTATTTCACTTAACATAATGTCCTCCAGTTCCATTCATGTTGCCTCAAGTAATAAGATTTCATTCTTTTTTATGAATGAATAGTATTCTGTTGTGTATATGTACCACATATTCGTTATCCATTCATCTGTTGTTGAATACTCAGGTTGATTCTATATCTTGGCTATTGTGAATAGAGCTGCAATAAATATGGGAATGCCGATGTCTCTTCAATATAATAATTTTCTTGCCTTTGGATAGATGCCCAGTAGTGTGATTACTGGATCATATGGTAGTCCTATTTGTAGTTCTTTTGAGGAATCTCCATACTGGTCTCCATAGTGGTTGTACTGGTTTACGTTCCCACCAACAGCATGTAAGAATTGCCTTTTCTCTGAATCCTTGCTGGCATTAGCTATTTTTATCTTTCTGATAACAGCTATTTTAGCTGGGTGAGATGATATCTGATTGTGGTTTTGATTTGCATTTCTCTGATGATTAGTGATGCTGAGCATTTCTTCATTTATTTGTTGGTCATTTCTACATTTAACTTTAAAGCAATTTTCAAATTGTTTTCCAAAGTGGCTGTACCATTCTACATTTCTACTAGCAATTGTCCTGCTTTGTCGAGTATATTCTCATTTAGTACAAGTCACAGGCCAGGCACAGTGGCTCATGTCTATAATCCTAGCATTTTAGGAGGCCGAGGTGGGCAGATCACCTGAGGTCAGGAGTTCGAGACCAGCCTGGCCAACATGGAGAAACCCTGTCTCTACTAAAATTACAAAAATTAGCCAGGCTTGGTTGCACATGCCAGTAATCCCAGTTACTCAGGAGGCTGAGGCAGGAGAATCACTTGAACTCAGAAGGCAGAGATTGCAGTGAGCTGTGCAACCAGCAATTGCACTCCAGCCTGGGCTACAGAGTGAGACTCTATTGCAAAAAAAAAAAAAAAAAAAAAAAAAAAAAAAAAAAAAACCCAAGAAACACTTACAAATTTTTCAGCAAACCAAGATCTTTTGTTTACACAAATAATGACAATATCGAAAAGTTAGGACACCGTGTACATAAGAATAAGCACTTTTAAGAAACTACTATGGGTAAAGCACATGACATTGTAAATGCACTTTCTGTGAATACATAACAACAATATGAAGCAATTACTGTTATCACCTTTCACAGACTAACCAACAAGAACAACAAGGATTAGTGAGGTTTCAAAGCAGTCCAGTGACTTGTGGGTAGCAGCATCAGGATCTGAACCCAGGTCCATCTGGTTCCAAAGCCAGGGCTGCACTGACTGCCAAAGCAAGAAACAAATTCATCCTGTCTACATGATCACCGTGATTATCCAGGCTGAGGAATAGTCTTTACTAAAGAGTGTTTTAAAATGGTTGTGAATGACCCCAGGGATAGGCTTGCTTTCTCTTAGCCACAGCCTGTTGTCTTCACCCAAAGCAGACGGAAGGATAAGGCTCAACACTTCATGGTAAATATGCGGAGAGTTTGGAACTGAAATGAAGGTTGCATGGAGCCTTTGTGAGAGAAGTCATCTGGAACGGTTTGGTGTGCTTCTGCTACATTCCCCTCCGGCCTGAGCCCAACTCTGCCTTTTTCTTAGCTGTGTGACTTTGAGCACATCAGTCAAACTCTCTGAACCTGTAGATGAAGGTGAATAACAGGATTTGCGTTACCTGAAATCATTAGTGGGGAAGTTTCATCACTCTGCAGCACCAAGTGCTGGCAATAGGACCCTTCCATCCTGTGGGTCTGGAGGGGCAAACAGAAGCTCTAGGACATAATTAGCTATTTAAAAAAATATTAATAGATTTCAGCTGTGCCTAGAAGCCACTCAATCCTCCAATCACTCTGTGGCTAGATAGTATTTCTAAACACATATGAAATCTGTTGCAGCAACAACAACATCTATAAAATACATGTCTTCCTTTCTTTCTACTGATTGTCCACATGGATAGTAAGAAATGCACCAACAGAGTCACTGGCCATGTCTTAAAACAGGAGAGAAAAGGACAAGAGCTATGAACACCACGTTAAGGCTTAGGTTTCTTGGCATGTCCCGTGACAGTCCTTGTCATCTATTTCTGCGTAATAAACCACTTAAAGACTTAATGACTCAAAATAGTGACAAACATTGATTCTGTGCACAAGTCTCTCATTTGAATAGGACTCCATGGAGAAGACTTGATTCTACGCCACATAGCATTGGCTGGGGGGGATTGATTTAGGGCTGGAGGATCTAAATCCAGTATGCTGCCTCCCATGGCTGGTGAATTGATGTTGGGAGTCAACTAGGAGTCCAAGGGACTTTGACTCCTCTCTCTGTGGCCTGGGCTTCCTTACAGCATGATGGTTGGATTCCAGGGGCAAACGTTCTAAACTAGGTGGAAGCCATGTTGCCTTTTATAATTTAGCTTTAGAAGGCACATAGCATTACTTATGCTGTATTCTATTATTTGATGCAGACAAAAGCCCCAGCCAGGTTCAAGGGACTCCACATCTAGATGGGGGAGTGACAAGTTCTGGAAGAACATGTAGGACAGGGGGATACTCTTGTGACCCTTTTTAGAAAGTATAATCTGTCACAGCTGGAAAGAAAGAGAACTCTTCCCAAAGCACTGCATGCCCTTGATGTCGTGTGTTTTGTGCAAGAAATCAGCAGGACATATTCCATGACTAGTACAGAATTACAAGTGGTAAGAATTGAGAAATGGGGGTCAACTGAGGTGAAAAGGCAAATATGCTGTTTTCACTAACGGAAATGTCTAAAGAGTTTATGATACCTCAGGCCATTTTTCAATAGACTGTAGATATGTGAAACAGTGGAAGTGTTCCATTATGAAAAGTTCAATAGAGACAACCGATGGAAGTATTCAGAGGTCATTCCTGTAATACATTTGCAGAAGAAGCACTCTTAAGTCATTGTGAAACTGTGTGGCTGGGTGCTCCACAATTACCCGGAGTGTAGAGATAGTCAGGGTGCCCCGTGCCATCTCTCCTAGAATGGAGAAAGACAAGTTGCTCACGTAAGGATCCAAATGAAGTGTCTCAAAAAGAAACAAAGCACTCACATTAGGCAGGGGTGAAGTTCTGCAAGGATGAGTAGCTGCAGAATGCTTAAATGCTTTTTTTTTTTTTTTTAATTGGAAGAGACCAAAGGTGGTGTAGATGCAGAGACTCTGAGATAAAGGAATTCTTTCCCAACAAAAGTATAGGCTGTTTTCTCTGTTTAGTTAAAGAAGCTTAAATGGCCATGAGTTAGACCCCTAGAAGGGATCATTTATTTAATGAAAAGCACTCAGAATATACAACCAGTTATATGTGGTTCACACAGTACTGCTAGCTAAAAAGGGACCAAAGTAAGGCTGTGTGTCTTTTTACAGATATTATTTTGACATAATTTCTGACTTAAAGAAAGTTGCAAAAACGTACAAATAATATTTACCAAGATTGCTCAGATGTTAAATATTTACAATATTTGCTTTTTCACTTTCATTCCTTCCTTCCCTCCCTTCCTCTCTTCCTTCCTCTCACCCTCCTCTCCCTCCCTCCTTCCCTCCCTCCTTCCTTCCCTCCCTCCTTCCCTCCCTCCCTTCTTCCTTCCTTCCTTCCTTCCTTCCTTCCTTCCTTCCTTCCTTCCTTCTCTCTCTCTCTCTCTCTCTCTCTCTCTCTCTCTCTCTCTCTCAGAGGGTGTGATCTCAGCTCACTGCAACTTCCACCTCCTGAGTTCAAGCAATTCTTTTGCCTCAGCCTACTAAGTAGCTGGGATTACAGGTGTGTGTGCCATCACCAGTTAATTTTTGTATTTTTAGTAGAAATGGGCTTTCACCATCTCTACTAAAGATGGTGGCCAGGCTGGTCTTGAATTTCTGATTTCAATGGATCTGCCCATCTCGGATTCCCAATTTCTTTCTTTTTTCCTGTTTTCTCTTTCCTTCCTTTCTTTCCTTTGTTCTTTTGAGACAGTCTCTTATTCTGTCTCCCAGACTGGAGTGCTATGACATGATCATGGCTCACTGCAGCCTGACTTCCTGGGCTCAAGCAATCCTTCCCACTCAGTCCTAGTAGCTGAGACCATGGGTGCACACCACTACACAGGGCTAATTTTTAAATTTTTGTAGATAAGGTATCACTAGCTTCCCAGGCTGGTCTCAAACTCCTGGCCTCAAGTGATCTTCCTGCCTCTGCTTCCCAAAGTGCTCAAATTACAGGCATGAGCAACCAGGCCTGGTGTCTTTCTCTTTAATCTGTCTCTATCTGAATCCCTCTCTCTGTCTCTACCTCCACTTCTGTCTCTCTTTCATAGACATATGGTCTACATGTATCTATATATCTAAGAAGAGAAATATATACAGATAGATATATGTGCACATCAGATATAAGTGATAATTTTTTCAGAATCATTTAAGAATAAGTTGCAGACAGGATGTCCCTTTTGCCCTAAATACAATGTTTATTTACTAAAAACAAATTCTCAAATTTTCTTATGTAATGAAAACACAAGTATCATAACTAGAAAATTAAAATCAATGTTACTGTCTAATATACAGACTTCATTTAAAATTTTCTAATTTTCTAAATAATGTCTTTTATAGTAAAATAAAATCTAAGACCAAGTGTTTCTTTATAGTAAAATGAAATCTAAGATCAAATGCAAAGCTGATGTCTTGATAGGCTCTGTTCTGTTAGTGAACCTGAAAAAAGGGTCGAAAGACATATAAACTCTTGGTTATATTTTCAAACTCGCCTAGAACCCATTTTAAAATGGCCTGTCCTAGACATGTCAGGCTGAAACCTATAACTCTTTCTGTTGGGCCAGCAGAGAAAAATTTCTTCTTGGGATTCTCAGAAGGCTGGCACCATACTTTGTGTACAGGCAATACTTGTACATATAATGCTTAATGTTATAATGCTAATACTTGTTAAATATTGATTTAATACTGAACAAGTATTAGCATTATAACATTAAGCATTACATATTTAATGTAATTAATATAATGTAATTATTTATGTGATGTAATTAATATAATGTAATTATGTGTGGATAGTATAACATTAAAAAACCAAACCTGGACTGCTGGGAAGATGGCCAACTAAGAACAGCTCAGGACTTCAGCTCCCAATGAAAGTGCAGAGGGTGAGTGGACACCACATTTCCAGACGAATTTTTACTGCCCACAGACCAGGAGATTCCCAGGCAGAGGGGTCACCAGCACCGCTGTTCCCGCCGGTGCGCTGTTTTGACCCCGCGGGGCTGATTTGGCCTGCGTGGCTGCTTTGACCATGCCCTGTTGCGGTGGTTCTCCCTACAAAAGCCACTGGTCTGGGAGCTCTCTTAGCTGGCGATTGGAGCCCTGAGACAGCAGAGTTGCCCATTCATCTGAAATAGTGAGCCAGGCCAGGAGATTCCTAGGCAAAAAAACTGCCAGGAGCCTCAGCGCCACTGTTTGAGCCGACTCAGTGAGTCGCAGCACAGGAGATCCCGGTACCTTTTCAACAAGTGACTGGAACGCTGGGTCGTTCAACTTAAAAAATAAAAAAAAAAAAAAGACTCTGAGTCAGGGAGCCAGGTGATCAGGCTCAGTTGGTCCCACCCCCCACCCCCAACAACAACAACAACGACAACAAAAACAGTAATTGAAAACGCTCTGGGTTGAGCATTTCGCAGCAAGCACAGCTGAACCCGGGACGGTCCAGTTCTGTGGGGGAGGGGTGTCCACCATTACTGAGACTCTTCACCACTACGGAGGCAGGCTGCTGTTGCTGAGGCAACCCGCCGTTGCTGAGGCAACATGCCACAACAGAGAGAGTCCGCCATAACAGAGGAGCGGCCACCGTTGCCGAGGCAGTTCTAACTACGCCCATATAAACAGGACTGCAGGGAAGAGCACAGGGCAGCTGGGCGGAGCCCACAGCAGCTCAGCAAAGCCTCTGCAGGCAGACAGTGGCTAGGTGGGCTGCTAGCTGGGCGGGGCAGACCTGAAAGAAAAAACAAAAAGGGCAGCAGCACAACAGAAACTCATAAAGCCCCAACTCCCCGGGACAGAGCACCTGGGAACAAAAAGCGGTTTATGAGTTCAGCTGCAGCAGACCTAAACGTACCTGCCCAGCAGCTCTGAATGAACAACAGTGCTCACAGCTCAGAACTTGATTCCCAATAAAAGACAGACTGTCTCCTCAAGTAGCTCCCTGACCCCCATAGATCCAAAGAGTCACATCATAAAGAGAGAATGGACTGACATTTGGTGAGCATCCTTCTGGGACAAAGATAGCAGAAGAGGAAACTGGTAGCAACCCTTACTGTTCTGCAGCTGCTGCAGGTGATCCCCAGGCAAGCAGGGCCTGGAGAGGACCTCAGCAGTCCTACAGCAGAGGGGCCAGACTGTCAGAAGGAAAGCTTAAAAAAAAAAAAAAAGAAGAAGAAGTAACTTCAGCATCCACGAACTGGAAGCTCACTCAGAGACCCAATCTGAAAGAGAGTAACTACAAAGACAACAGGTGGATAAACCCACAAAAATGGGAAGAAACCAGTGCAAAAAGGATGAAAACTCCCGACACCAGAACACCTCTCCTCCTAAAAGGGATCACAACTCCTCACCAGCAAGGGAACAAGACCGGATGGAGAAGGAGTGTGATGAAATGACAGAATCAGACTTCAGAAGGTGGGTAGTAAGAAACTACAGTGAGCTAAAAGAACATGTTCTAACCCAATGCAAAGAAACTAGGAACATTGAAAAAAGATTGGACAAAATGCTAATGAGAATGGACAACATAGAGAGGAATATAAGTGAATTGATGGAGCTGAAAAACACAACACGAGAACTTCGAAAAGCATGAACAAATTTCAACAGCCGAATTGACCAAGCAGAAGAAAGGATATCAGAGGTCAAAGATCTACTCAGTGAAATAAAAAGAGAAGGCAAGAACAGAGAAAAAAGTGCAAAAAGGAATGAACAAAATCTTCAAGAAATATGGGATTATGTGAAAAGACCTAATCTACGTTTGATAGGTGTACCTGAATATGATGAAGAGAATGAATCCAAGCTGGAAAATACTCTTGAGGATATTATCCAGGAAAACTTCCCCAACCTAGCAAGGCAGGCCAATATTCAAATCCAGGAAATACAGAGAACACCACAAAGATATTCCTCAAGAAGAGCAACCCCAAGGCACATAATCGTCAGATTCACCAGGGTTGAAATGAAAGAGAAAATGCTAAGGGCAGCCAGAGAGAAAGGTTGGGTTATCCACAAAGGGAAGCCCATTAGACTCACAGCAGATCTCTCAGCAGAAACCCTACAAGCCAGAAGAGATTGGGGACCAATATTCAACATCCTTAAAGAAAAGAACTTTCAACCCAGAATCTCCTATCTAGCCAAAGTAACCTTCATAAGTGAAGGAAAAATAAAATCCTTTGTGAACAAGCAAGTACTCAGAGATTTCATCACCACCAAACCTGCTCTACAAGAACTCCTGAAAGAGGCTCTACACATATAAAGGAACAACCAGTACCAGCCACTCCAAAAACATACCAAATGGTAAAAGAGCATCAACACAATCAAGAATCTGCATCAACTAACCAACAAAACAGCCAGGTAGCATCAAAATGACAGTATCAAATTCACACATGACGATACTATCCCTAAATGTAAATGGACTAAATGCCCCAATCAAAAGACACAGACTGGCAAATTGGATAAAAAGCCAAAACCCATCAGTGTGCTGTATCCAGGAAACCCATCTTACATGCAAAGATACACAAAGGCTCAAATTAAAGGGATGGAGGAAGATCTACCAAGCAAATGGAGAGCAAAAAAAAGCAGGAGTTGCAGTTCTCATCTCTGATAAAATAGACTTTAAGGCAACAAAGATCAAAAGAGACAAAGAAGGACATTACATAATGGTAAAAGGACCACTGCAACAAGAAGAGCTAACGATCCTAAATATATACACACCCAATACAGGAGCACCCAGATACATAAGGCAAGTTCATAATGACTTACAAAGAGACTTAGACTCCCACACAATAATAGTGGGAGACTTTAACACCCCATTGTCAATATTAGACAGATTAACCAGACAGAAAATCAACAAGGATATCCAGGACCTGAACTCAGACCTGGAACAAGCAAACCTATTAGACATTTACAGAACTCTCCACCCCAAATCCACAGAATATACGTTCTTCTCAGCACCACATCACACCTACTCTAAAATCGACCACATAATTGGCAATAAATCACTCCTCAGCAAATGCAAAAGAACGGAAATCATAACAAACAGTCTCTCAGACCACAGTGCAATCGAGTTAGAACTCAGAATGCAGAAACTAACTCAGAACTGCACAGCTTCGTGGAAACTGAACAACTTGCTCTCGAATGTTGACTGGATAAACAATGAAATGAAGGCAAAAATAAAGCTGTTCTTAGAAACCAATGAGAACGAAGACACAACATACCAGAATCTCTGGGACACATTTAAAGCAGTCTCTAGAGGAAAATATATAGCAATGAGTGCCCACATGGGAAGAAAGGAGAGATCTAAAATTGACACCCTATCATCAAAATTGAAAGAACTAGAGGAGCAAGATCAAAAAAAAAAAAAACACAAAACCTAGCAGAAGACAGGAAATAACTAAGATCAGAGCAGAACTGAAGGAAATAGAGACACAAAAAACTCTTCAAAAAATCAATAAATCCAGGAGCTGGTTTTTCGAAAAGATCAACAAAATAGACAGACCACTAGCCAGATTAATAAAAAAGAAAAGAGAGAATAACCAAATTGATGCAATAAAAAACGATAAAGGGGATATCACCACAGATTCCACAGAAATCCAAACCATCATCAGAGATTATTACAAACAACTCTATGCACATAAACTAGTAAACCTGGAAGAAATGGATAAATTCCTGGACACCTGCATCCTCCCAAGCCTAAACCAGGAAGAAGTCGAAACCCTGAATAGACCAATAACAAGGTCTGAAGTCGAGGCAGCAATTAAGAGCCTACCACCCAAAAAAAGCCCAGGTCCAGATGGGTTCACAGCCGAATTCTACCAGACATACAAAGAGGAGCTGGTACCATTCCTTCTGAAACTATTCCAGACAATCCAAAAAGAGGGAATCCTTCCCAAATCATTTTATAGACCAACATCATCCTGATACCAAAACCCGGCAGAGACTCAACAAAAAAAGAAAACTTCAGGCCAATATCCATGATGAACATAGATGCAAAAATCTTCAATAAAATACTGGCAAGCCACTTGCAACAGCATATCGAAAAGCTTATCCACCATGATCAAGTAGGATTCATCCCAGGGATGCAAGGCTGGTTCAACATATGCAAGTCCATAAATGTAATTCACCAAATAAACAGAACCAAAGACAAAAACCACATGATAATCTCAATTGATGCAGAGAAGGCCTTTGACAAAATTCAACAGCCTTTTATGCTAAAAACCCTCAATAAACTAGGTATTGATGGAATGTATCTCAAAATAATAAAAGCTATTTACGACAAACCAACAGCCAATATCATACTGAATGGGCAAAAACTGGAAGCATTCCCTTTGAAATCTGGCACTAGACAAGGATGCCCTCTCTCACCACTCCTATTCAATATAGTACTGGAAGTTCTAGCCAGAGCAATCAGGCAAGAAAAAGAAATAAAGGGTATTCAAATTGGAAAGGAGGAAATCAAATTGTCTCTATTTGCAGATGACATGATTGTATATCTAGAAGACCCCATCGTCTCAACCCAAAATCTCCTGAAACTGATAAACAACTTCAGCAAAGTCTCAGGATACAAAATCAACGTGCAAAAATCACAAGCATTCCTATACACCAGTAACAGACTTAAAGAGAGCCAAATCAAGAACGAACTGCCATTCACAATTGCTACAAAGAGAATAAAATACTTAGGAATACAACTAACAAGGAATGTGAAGGACCTCTTCAAGGAGAACTACAAGCCACTGCTCAATGAAATAAGAGAGGACATAAACAGATGGAGAAACATTCCATGTTCATGGTTAGGAAGAATCAACATCATGAAAATGGCCATACTGCCCAAAGTAATTTACAGATTCAACACTATTCCCATCAAGCTACCAATAACCTTCTTCACAGAACTGGAAAAAAACACCTTAAACCTCATATGGAACCAAAAGAGAGCCTGCATAGCCAAGTCAATTCTAAGCAAAAAGAACAAAGTAGGAGGCATCACACTACTGGACTTCAAACTATACTACAAGGCTACAGTAATCAAAACAGCATGGTACTGGTACCAAAACAGAGATATAGACCAATGGAACAGAACAGAGGCCTCAGAGGAAACACAACATATCTACAACCATCCGATCTTCGACAAACCTGACAAAAACAAGCAATGGGGAAAGGATTCCCTGTTTAATAAATGGTGTTGGGAAAACTGGCTAGCCATGTGCAGAAAGCAGAAAATGGACCCCTTCCTGATACCTTACACCAAAATTAACTCCAGATGGATTAAAGACTTAAACATCAGACCTAACACCATAAAAACCCTGGAAGAAAATCTAGGCAAAACCATTCAGGACACAGGCGTAGGCAAGGACTTCATGACTAAAACACCAAAAGCATTGGTAACAAAAGCCAAAATACACAAATGGGACCTAATCAAACTCCACAGCTTCTGCACGGCAAAAGAAACAGTCAGTAGAGTGAATCGGCAACCAACAGAATGGGAAAAAATTTTGGCAGTCTACCCATCTGACAAGGGGCTGATATCCAGAATTTACAAAAAACTAAAACACATCTACAAGAAAAAAACAAACAGGCCCATTCAAAAGTGGGTGAAGGATATGAACAGACACTTTACAAAAGAAGATATGCAGGAGGCCAATAAACATGTGAAAAAATGTTCATCACCACTGGTCATTAGAGAAATGCAAATCAAAACCACATTGAGATACCATCTCACACCAGTTAGAATGGCAATCATTAAAAAAATCTGGAGACAACAGATGCTGGAGAGGGTGTGGAGAAATAGGAACACTTTTACACTGTTGGTGGGAGTGTAAATTAGTTCAACCATTGTGGAAGACAGTGTGGCGATTCCTCAATGACCTAAAAATAGAAATCCCATTTGACCCAGCAATCCCATTACTGGGTATATATCCAAAGGATTATAAATCATTCTACTATAAGGACACATGCACACGAATGTTCATTGCAGCACTGTTTACAATAGCAAAGACCTGGAACCAACCCAAATGCCCATCGATGATAGACTGGATAGGGAAAATGTGGTACATATACACCATGGAATATTACGCAGCCATCAAAAACGATGAGTTCGTGTCCTTTGTAGGGACATGGATGAACCTGGAAACCATCATTCTCAGCTAACTGACATGAGCAGAAAATCAAACACCACATGTTCTCACTCATAGGTGGGTGTGGAACAATGTGAACACAGGACACGGGGAGGGGAGCACTACACACTGGGGTCCATTGGGGGGAAATGGGAGCGGGACGGGGGGTGGGGAGGTGGGAAGAGATAGCATGGGGAGAAATGACAAATACAGGTGAGGGGAAGGAAGGCAGCAAACCACACTGTCATGTGTGTACCTATGCAACAATCTTACATGTTCTTCACATGTACCCCCAAACCTAAAATGCAATCAAAAAAATAGAAAATTAAAAACCAAACCTACAAAAAAACCTCAGATTTAAAAGTAGTTTCTGTAACACCTAAGAATAAAAGTATTTCAAACCTAACTCATCTGAGGCTTGAATTTTCTAACTGAAAATTAGAGGCTTAGAAGAATGTTACAAAAATCTTTCTATTACTTGGGTACCACTGGGTGAATTGTGGTGTTATTTATAATCATTGTCACAATCGCCGTGGAAATTCTAGCAACTGTAACACATTAATGAGAATAAACAGATTTTTCTCCTTATCAGAACTAGTCCTTTTGCTAGAATCTGAAGATGTCCTTCGGATTCCAACTCAGGTCACTGAGGCAAGGTTGCGAATGCCAGTGGCTCGTGCGGAAGGTGAGCCCAGGAAGCGCTGGTGGGAGAGTCAAGATATGAGACAGGAAAAGGTAGAAACAAATGAAGGGTGAATTATCTACTACGTCATGACTGTGGACAACTGAGGGTCATCCCCACTGGGCAAGTCATGGAAAGAGCGAAGAACCCAGTTCTATGGAGTTATTCCAACAGAAGGTGGAGAGAGCGAGTGTATTTACCACCCAATCCCACTGGTTATTGGTTAAAGGCTGCTCCCAACAGTACTAAGGCCTCAGCATATCCAGTCTGCCTCATGCGAGGGGCTAACGATCTCTGGCAGCCTGCAAAAACCCTCTTGTAAGGGCTCCCAGGGGCTTGTAGCTGGAATCTGCCATGTGAGGCTGCATGACCATGATGCTTGCCTAGGGATAGAGACGGAGCACCTTCGGCTTCTACACTTTCCATTCCTACCATTTGGAACCAGGTTTAATGGAATTAGAGAAGCATTTGAAAAATTAGGTATTTGTTGTTTAAGAAAATATGATCAATGAAGAATCAAACTTGTCTCTCTTCTTTTTTTGAAATGAAATGAACAGGTAAAACTCCTTCTATGGTTTAGCCATCCCAGGCGCCAGTAGAAATGGGTATGAAGATAATTGCATTATAGCTAACGAGTAGTGGAAAGAGTGAAGCTAACACCAATCGCTTGAGGGAACAAGTAAATTAAATGCTGATGACATTGACCAGGCAGCAAACTACATTCATTGATTATTTTAATTTTCTCTCTTCTACACTCAGTTAAACATCCATAGCAGTGGATTTCAAGGTAACTAAAAGGTTGTTTAGCATACTTTTAAAAGAGTCAGGAATAGCGGAACAGAAAGGCCCCTATCAAACAAACAAAAAATAACTGATCTGATGTGTGCCCTCTACATGTGGGTGTGGGTGTACATGAGTGATTACTGACTCTAAGTATCTGCTTCTCAGAAGGGGTGTATATGTGTTTCAACAGAAGGGAAGAAAAAGAGAAAATTGACAGGTGGAACATTTAAATAAAAAAGGAAGGAATGGCCTATCGTAGGTAATTTTAGCCTTGTACAACATTTTAAAACTATGATATATGGGCCGGGCGCGGTGGCTCAAGCCTGTAATCCCAGCACTTTGGGAGGCCGAGGCGGGTGGATCACAAGGTCGAGAGATCGAGACCATCCTGGTCAATGTGGTGAAACCCCGTCTCTACTAAAAATACAAAAAATTAGCTGGGCATGGTGGTGCGTGCCTGTAGTCCCAGCTACTCAGGAGGCTGAGGCAGGAGAATTGCCTGAACCCAGGAGGCGGAGGTTGCGGTGAGCCGAGATCGTGCCATTGCACTCCAGCCTGGGTAACAAGAGCGACACTCTGTCTCAAAAAAAAAAAACAAACAAAAAAAAAAACAAAAACAAAAAAAAACGATGATATTGTGTGGTAGAAAGAGATAAAAACTTCAGGGGTGAATAATAAAATGAAAGGGAGAAGGTGAATTTCTGTAGTTCCAGCTTCTTAGATGTCCACTGCCTTTATCTGAAAAAGTAACTCAACATGCTTGGGAATTTAGGCTTTACAAACAAAATAAAACAAAAACAGTTTGAAGATATTTCTATTTTAAAAATTGTTATTTATTTATTTTTGAGACAGAGTCTTGCTCTGTTGCCCAGGCTGCAGTGCAGTGGTATGATTTTTGGCTCACTGCAACCTCCATCTCCTGGGTTCAAGTGACTCTCCTTCCTCAGCCTCCCTAGTAGCTGGGATTACAGGTGTGCCACCACCACACCCGGCTAACTTTTGTGTTTTTAGTAGAGACAGGGTTTCACCATGTTGGCCAGGCTGGTCTTGAACTCCTGACTGGTGATCCTCCTGCCTCAGCCTTTCAAAGTGCTGGGATTACAGACATGAGCCATGGTGCTGGCTGAGAGAGATTTCTAAAATAACTAACTGGTTTTTGAGTTTTGATGGGGATTATACAAAATCAGAAATAGTAATCAAAATTAAAGAATTAATAAGGAAATACTTTGAGTTATCACGAAGGGTCTTTTTAAGAGAATATAAATCTAACCAGATGCTATTTAACTATGCCTTTCTGTTTTCACCGTTAAGTGACTTGCCTGGATTGAACTGTTGAAGAAGTAGGGCTGTGTTAGGATTTGAATGTGTCCTCACCAAAAGCATGTGTTAGAAACTTAATATCCAATGTGACAGTGTCTGGAGATGAGGCCTAATAGGAGGTTATTAGGACAGGAGGGTTCTGGCCTCATCAATGGATTAATGTCATTGTCATGGGTATAGTTTTTTTTTTTTTTATCTTCAAAGTTGATTCATTATAAAAAAGCAAATTCAGTGCTCCCCAACTCACTGCCATCCCCCTTACCCTCTTTCCTTCTGCGAGGGGATGACTCAGCAAGGAGGTCTTTGCCAGAGGCTAGTACCTTGATATTGGACTTTCCAGGCTTAAGAGCTGTCAGAAATAAAGAAATAAGTTTATTTTCTTATAAGTAACCCAGTCTCTGTTATTCTGTTAAAGTAGCATGAAACAGACCAAGACAGGCTGCATTGTGAAAAGTGATTATTTGAACACAAAAGTTTATTCTTCCTGGAGCACTGTTAGGAAGAGTAGAGTTGAGTTATCATTCTGGTTCTTGAACTTTAAAAAGCAGGGGAAATGTCTAAATGAAACTCTGACACTAAAGGATTCATATTAGAAAAACGTCAACGCCAAGAGTTGTGCTAAAAATATGATAATGCAGTAGTGCTGGTACTAAACACTTTCATTCTTCTGTAAAAAGTGCAAACAGGCCAGGGGCAGTGGCTCATGCCGGTAATCCCAGCACTTTGGGAGGCCGAGGCTGACTGATCATAAGGTCAGGAGTTAGAGACCAGCCTGACCAACATGGTGAAACCCCATCTCTATTAAGAATACAAAAATTAGCCAGGTGTGGTGGCATCTGCCTGTAGTACCAGCTACTCAGGAGGCTGAGGCAGGAGAATCACTTGAATCCAGGAGGTGGAGGTTGCAGTGAGCCGAGATTGTGCCACTGCATGCCAGCCTGGGCTACAGAGTAAGACTGTTTAAAAAAAAAATGCAAACAAATTCTAAGAGGCTATCCTACTTCTCTTCTTGCATTTCTTAAGTCCTCTGAACTTTTAGTGAGCACATTTAAAAATATTTCTCTATTCCCCAAGAGAAAGATAAGCCTGATTGACTTTCCCTTACTTTTATCATGCTTAAGCTAGATTGACCTCAAAGTTCCATGTTGCCTTCTGCTTCAGCACATGTCCTGTGCAGGAAATATCACTGGAATTGAGGAGTTCTGGAGATACATCATTAGCTCTAGCACATGCTGACGGCTTCTAGATGTAACAGGAAGAGGCAGGAAGGCGTGTGGTCTCCAGTGCCACCCAAAAGTCCAGGGAACCTTAGCAAATAACGATGCTGACTTCTCTGCTCTAACCATCCCTGGGTCCCACAGAACCCAGCATCAGTACTTACGGTTAGTATATATCAGGCTTCAAGTCTAGATGTTTTATCTCTGTCCTTGATTTCCTGATTTTTATTTATGTATTTTTTCAGTTTTACCGGAGTATAACTGATATATTAGTCTGTTTTCACACTGCTATAAAGAAACACCCAAGACTGAGTAATTTAGAAGAAAAGAGGTTGAATTGCTTCACAGTTCTACATGGCAAGGGAGGCTCAGGAAACATAAGGAAATGTGAAAGGGAAGCAAGGAGCTTCTTCACATGGCATCAGGAGAGAGAAGAATGAGTGAAGGAGGAACTTGCCAAACACTTATAAAACCAACAGATCTTGTGTGAACTCGCTCACTATCATGAGAACAGCATGGGGGAAACTGCCTCCATGGTCCAGTCACCTCCTACCAGGTTTCTCCCTCAACACCTGAAGATTATGGGGATTACAATTCCAGATGAGATCTGGGTTGGGACACAAAGCCAAATCATATTAACTGACGAATAAAAACTGTATTTATCAAGATGTTCAACATGTTTTGATATGCATACACATTGTGAGGTCATGGCCACAAGCACTCAAGCTAATGAACTGATCTATCACCTCATGTAGTTACCCTTGATTTTTAATTTGTTATTATTTCACACACTATTAGAACAAAAACAAGGTATTGACTTGGGTTGCCATGTGAAATCCTTAGACACACACACATGTGCATGTGCACACACATACACACACACAGTCACACACTCCCATCATCTAGTATCACTGCTATTTCATTTGAAAGTTATTCATTCGTTTATTTATTTTGAGATTGAGTCTCACTCTGTTGCCCAGGCTGGAGTGCAGTGGCTCGATCTCAGCTCACTGCAACCTTAAGCCCCTTCTGGGCTCAAGCGAGTCTCGTGCCTCAGCCTCCTGAGTAGCTGGGATTACAGGTGTGAGCCCCCATATCTGGCTAATTTTTTGTATTTTAGTAGAGACAGGGTTTCACCATGTTGCCCAGGCTGGTCTCAAACTCCTGAGCTCAGGTGATCCACTCCCCTAGGACTCCCAAAACACTGGTGTGAGCCACCACACCCATCCCATTTAAAAGTTTTTTACCGTCAGAAATAATGAGGAAAGTATCTCTCTTAAAAGGGCATTCAGCACAAGTATCACTCTAATAGAAAAGATGTAACTAATAGGGAAAACTGAGCATCTGGTGGGAGAAAGGTGGGACTTCCCTGTGCTTTCTGATCAAATTTTCTGTAAACCTAAAACTGCCCTGAAAAAATAAAGTCCACTAATTTTAAAGAAGCATGTCAAATGGCACAGCCACTATATGAAACAGTTTGACAATTCCTCAAAATCTTGAATGTAGAATTACCATGAGACTCAGCAATTCCACTGCTTGGTGTATACCCACAGAACTGAAAACAGATACTCAAACAAATACTTGTACACAAATATTCATAGCAGCATTACCCACAATAGCCAAATGGTAGAAACAACCCAGATGTCCATCGGCAGATAAATGGATAAACAAAATGTGCAATGTCTATATAATAGAATATTATTCAGCCATATAAAAGAATGAAGTTCTGATACATGCTGCAATATGGTTGAACTCCAAAAACATTATGTTAATGAAAGAAGCCAGACATAAAGAGTCACATGTTGTGTGATTCCATTTACAGAAATACTCAGAGTAAGGGTCCTGCCTCCACAGCGCCTGGAGGAGGCAAGGCCTACTGACCCACGGAAGCTGGCCGACCCCCTTGTGTGCTGGCCAGTGGGGGATGCAAAGGTGCTGACGTACAGGTGAGGAGTCCTAGAAGAGTACACAGATTGTGCTTTCAGCAAGCCTGTTGTCTAGTGGAAGAGACTGGCTGGGACAAATAACCCTCATGTGGACACCACTGTGGGCTGGTGGCAGGTGTCAAGAGGGTGCCATCAGGAACATGAATGGTGGAGTCTTCAAAGATGTGTGTGGCTTCTGGAAGGGAGGCTCTCCTGAAGACACTGTTGGCCAGCCTGCCTGTGCCCTTGGTGCCCTGGCTGCCTGGAGAGCCTCACCCTTGGGCCCTGGAGGCCAGGACTCCGGGACTCTGACCACCTGCTCTCCCCCAGCTTCAGCGGCTGCATCTCCTCATTAGTACTGATGCTTGACCCCGGGACACAGCTGGGAGGGGTTGAGCCATGGCTACTCCCAGGCCCCATCCAGGCTCCTGAGCCTAGAAGGTGAAAAAAGGGCGCTTGGGCTCACAGGGGCTCACTGCGATTGGCCCTGCCTTCCCTTTGCCTCAGCAAGGTGCCAGGAAGCTGGGACCTTGTTATCTGGGTAATTAGCTTCAGAGCTTGGACTGAGGCCAGCCGGGTTTCGGAGCTACTTCCCAAAGGCTGTGCACCCTGACTCCAAGAGGGAGGCGAGGTGCTGTCGATCGACAGCTAGAGGCCAGGCCTGGGGAGCAGGTTCGGGATGTCCTCCCCCACTGCCCTCCCTTCCTAGGCCTGTGCCCCAGGGCTGCCAGGGCTGGTTACTGTGTGGGGCCTCCTGACTTAGCCAAGGGCGTGGAGCTTTGGGAAGGGGATGCCCCCAAAGGTGCCAGTCCAGCCAGCTGCCCCACCCCTCAGGCCAAGCCTGCCCCCCAAGCTCCCCACTCTGGTGCCCTGAGCAGCCCTGTGGGCAAGCACCCTCGCCATGGCTGAGCACCTGGAACTGATGGCAGAGAGGCCCATAGTGGGCAGGATGAGCACGCAGGAGTGGCTGAAGCACCCCAGAAGCATTGCACCCAGCAGGTGAAGATGTGGGCTCAGGCTGAGATGGAGGCCCAGGGTAAGAAGGGTCCTGGGGAGCACCCCTAGAAGGAGGCAGCCAGCCAAGGGCCCCCGAAGCAGGTTCTCCTCCCTGCTGGTGTTGTCCTTCTGGAGGCTGCTGCTTGAAGTAACCTAGAAGAAGTTGCCAGTTCCTCAGGAGTGAGGTCAGCCCTGACTTGGCCAACCAGGAGGGCCTGGTGGTGTGACACCAGTGCTGCATGGATGACTTCTGAGAGATGGTGCAGCAGCTACTGGAGGCTGGGGCCAACGTCAATGCCTCAGTGAGTGCAACAGTGAGTGCTGGATGCCTCTGTATGTTGCGGCCACCTGCGGCCACCTGCACCTGGTGGAGCTGCCCATTGCCAGTGAGCAGCACGGCTTCCTACCACGCATGACACTGACCCCTTCTTTCCTCCATGTGTGTAACTCAGAGCTTGCAGGAGGAGCTTTGAGGACAAGGATGTACGTCAAGGATAGTGAGTGGGGGGCAGAGGCAGCCGCCTGCTTCTGGCCCTGTCCTGCTGTCTTCACACTTTTGGTTACATGAGAATAAGAAAGTAAAAGAAAAATTTTAAAAGGACCATTCTTTTAAATCAAATACATTTTTAGTTAAAAATTCACTGTTACCATATGTATTAGTTTCTTAGTTTTTTCATAATAAAGGACCACAAATGGGTTGACTTAAAACAACAGCATTTTATTGTCTCACAGTTCTGAAGGTCAGAATTCCGAAATCAAGGTGCAGAGAGCCATGCACTCTCTAAAATTCTGGATAGAATCTTTCCTTGCCTCTTCCCAGTTCCTGGTGGTGATAGTTTACCTCTGGCATTCCTTGGCTTGCAGCTACATCACTCCAATTTGCCTCCATCATCACGCAGTGTTCTCCCCATGTGTCTTGGTTTTCAGGTGGCATTTCCCTCCTCCTATAAGGACACCATCAGGTTGGATTAGATCTTCCCTGATCACCCCACCCTGTCCATGACATCATGTTAACTTGATTACATCTGCAAAGACCTTATTTCCAAATAAGGTCTCATTCATCAATATCACTGGCTAGAACTTCAACATACATTTTTGGGAGACGTAATTCAACCTGTAACGCTGCATTTTTCTCATTCTATGATGCACATGAAAACATTGTCAGAGACTAGCATGGGCCTATGAACAGGAATTTGGGATGAATGACATGTGTGATTTAAAAAAAAACCTTTACAACTTTATGGAGTTCATGGCCAAGACTCACTTTCCCATTTTGCAGGTGATGAAATTGAGACCTAGGAAATGTAAGTCAGTTATTCCTGGGGTGCACAGTTAGGAAATGATGGATCCAGAATTTAAACCTAGTCTGTCCTCTAAGTTCCTGCTCTTTCTGTCAAATTGTTCTCAGGCTGCACGAGGTTTTAAGGAATCAGATCAGGAAATTGCAAGAGAACAAGATTCTGACTGGAGGCTGATCTCGAATCATTCTTAGCCTCCTTTAGGCTTTTCCCTCCTTGTATTTTCTGCCACCGTCCTTATTGAACTGAAGGCTTGCCTCACACCCTGGCTTGCAAGCCTCTTGCTCCCTCCATCATTGTGGCTTTCAAATTTGATTTACTGATATCTACTTGTCTAAATGATAAAACTGAGAAAGCTTTTACCAAGTAAGTTTATCACAGAAATGTAACTATTACGTGTATTGTGCAAAATGGTTCTTTTTTTTTTTTTTTTAAATCCAGGCAAATACATTGGAGTCATTAATTTGAATACTAAGTACAAGGTTCTGTTTAAAAATCCACAAGATGAATCACAAATCATAGTTCTGGCAAGGCAAAGACATTCTTCAAAGCCATCATTTGTATAATCCATTGAAGATACTGTGATAGTAGCTCGTCGATGGCTGATTTAGAGTTTAGCACACATGCCATTACCTTTCTTGGGGGATATATTTCATGCATCCTTACATTACAAGGAGTTGCTGACTTCAAAATGGATTGGGTTACAAAAGTTCATCTGAACCATATTCTTTGATGTTCAGAATGTTTCGCACAACCTTATAAAGCACCTATTAGGTGACCATCTTGTGCTTGGCTGTGTAGATACAACAATTTTTTAAGAAACAAATAGGGTCCTTGTTTTTAGAGAATTTGAATGTGATGAATGTGGTGCGTTGAATTTCAGGCCTCAGCTCTTCACTCCTCTTTGGACATCCCAGCTCTGAGCCCCCTGACTTTCATTTCCTTGTATATAGACTGAATGCACTTCCCCTTTCCTTGGTCGTGAGGTTGACTGGTGGCTTACTTTTGGCCAGTGAGGTGTTAGCAGATGCTGCAAGCTGGATTTTGCAAAGTGCCCGAGCAGTTGAGCTGCGAAGAGTGTTTTCTCCAGGTGTTTATGCCCTTTACCCTGAGCCAGGAGTTCACACGCATGCCCCCCACACTCCAACTGCTCTAAGGACCTGGAGCATTACAGCTGCCCAAGTCAACCCACAGGGCCCCGAGAGAGGACATATCCTTGTCATTGTAAATCACCGAGTTTTGCCATTGCACAGCATGTTTATGGCAATAGTTGAATGATAGAGGTGGGGAGAACTCCCACACTACACAAATAGTTCCAACCCTAAACCTGGAATCACTGGGGCATGGTGCAGGTGTAGAGTATGTTGAGACACGGAGCTGTACATGGAATGGGGTTTCTGAGACATCAAGAAAGATCTCCCCAAGCAAGTGGCTTTCAAGCTAAGACTCAAAGGGTGAGCAGGAATTGGTTGGGTGAAGAGGGAGGGGAATGGAATCCCAAGTAGAGGAATTAGCACATGCCAATACCCTGAGGTTGGAATAAATTTGGTGTTGAGATGAAGAAGCTGGTTGAAGGGACCAGATCATACAGGGCTTTGTAGAATGAGGATTTTGAAATTTATTCTAAGAGCAATGGCTGTTAAAGAAAGAAGTGAGCCTTTTATTGTAGAATCCTAGTATACCTGTCCCTCTGTATACACGGGGTATTGATTCCAGGACATACTCAAATCTTGCAGCCCGCCATGTGGAAACGTTATGGGAAAAGCTGACCCTCAGTAGAAGCAGGTTTTGCTTGTTTTGTTGAAAAAATTCTGTATTTAGTGGACCTACACTGTTTAAACCAATGTTTTTCAAAGGTAAACTGTATATGAGATTCCTGTGGCTGACTTAGCAAACCAAATTTCCCCTCGGAGGTGTTCATCTGGGAGGTTATTCTGTTTTTCTCTGATTATTGCTCCTGTGCATGTTCAGGTGAATCTTTTCTCCCCTTTGGGAAGTGGATCCTTTCATGTTGTCTTGGACAGATTGCTTAAATTTTTGTTCCTATCTGGTTTAAAATTTTAATCTTTTGTTCACGGTGAACATTCCCTTCAGTTACGGACAGGCCGGTGTGTGGCTAGAGAAATGTAAAGTTGGGGACCAAGTTATGATCCACATACTTACTTCTCTCACTCTGTCCACCCCTTGGAGTAAAGTGGGCCATGGGTTGTGTGGTGGATGCTGTGGGGCACCTCCCAGATCCCCTTCTGGGCAAAGGACTTGCTGGGAGTGATGGAAGCAGATGGCCCTTAGTGGTCATCCCACTTTTAGAGGACCTGCAGCTGAAGAGAGACACTCCACCTATTTCCTAGGGCGGTCTGCATCCATTGACCACTTGATCCTCTAACCCCAATTCCGGATATCTCTGAAGGTCATCCCAGCCTCAGAACTCCCTGCATAGTTAGCTGAGGCTTGCAATGAGACTGCATCATAGCTCAGCTTCTCCCTCTGCTCATTCTTGCTCCTTCGCTTCCCTCCCACAGGCATGGCTTCTCTCTTAGTCTTCTTGAGCTGCTATAATAAAATGCCACAGGCTGGGTAGTTTAAAAAACAGAAAATTATTTTCTTATAATCCTGGAGGCTAGAAGTCCAAGATCAAGGTGCCAGTAAGAGTGGTTTTTGGTGGGGCCTCCCTTCCTGGTTTGCAGACGGCTGCCTTCCAGCTGTGTCCTTACATGGTGTATTAGTCAAGGTTTTCTCGAGGGACAGGACTAATAGGATAGACCTGTATATGAAAGGGAGTTTATTAAGGAGTACTGACTCACATGATCACAAGATGAAGTGGATGTCTGCAAGCTGAGGAGCAATGAAGCTAGTTCAAGTCTCAAAGCCTCAAAAATAGGGAAGCTGATGGTGCAGCCCTCAGTCTGTGGCCTGTACCACTGCTATATATCCAACAGTCCCAAAGATGAAGAACTGGAAGTCTGATGTTCGAGGGCAGGAAGCATCCAGGAGAAAGACAGTGACCAGAAGACTTAGCCAGTCTTGTCCTTCCACCTTACTCTGCCTGCTTTTTATCTCAGCTATGCTGGCAGCTGATTAGATGGTGCCCACCCAGATTGAGGGTGTGTCTGCCTCTCTCAGTTCACTGACTCAAACGTTAATCTCCTTTGGCAACACCCTCACAGACATGCCCTAGAACAATACTTTGCATCCTTCAATCCAATCAAGTTGACACTCAACATTAACCATCATATGTGGGTTTCCTATATGCAAGGGAGAAGAGAGAGGGAGCTCTGGTGTTCTTTCTTTTCTTACAAGAACGCCAATTTTATTGGCTCAGGGCCTCAGCCTTATAATGTCATTTAACCTTAACTGCCTTCTTAAAGGCTCTGTCTCCAAATACTGTCACACTGGTGGTAAGGGTTTAAACACATACATTTTGGTGGGGACCCTAGTCAGTCCACAGCTGTTTCTCAAGATACTCATCTCTGCCTCAGAGTCTGTTTCTTGGGAACCCAAACTACCATGAGCTGCTTGTGCCTCCTCATCTGGCTCCATCTCCTCAGATTGCTTTATGGAAGAAATGGTATGAATAAGAGGGATAATTTAAAAAAACAAACTGTTATTTAAAAGTAATTTTAGATTTACAGAAATGTTACAAAAATGGTACAGAGTTTCTGTAACCCTCCCCCAGTTCCTGTAATGCTTTCATCTCACATTAAGAGGATACCTCTTGGGACATGTGATATTCATGTGACAGCACAGGGATGTTAGCCTTGATCTCTTGGTTGAGGTGGTGTTTGGCAGGTTTCTCCACTGGAACATTTCTCTTCTTCCCTTTTCATACTCTGCTTGTTGGATGCAGACAAACATCCTTTACTTAATGTGCTTGTCTTCTCTCTGGACATTGCATCTTTGCTAACACTGCCTGGCCCCTGTGCCTCTGCAAGGCAGGTGTCCAGATGCTGGTTCTCTTGGAGCATCTGATCCAGCAACTGTGGGTGACAAGAAGGACTGGCTCTGGTTCAACCCATTTAGCTCCTGCTCCGAGAGGAAAATGAGGCCAAAGGAACTTAAAGATCCCGTGAATCAAGGGCAGCCTATGGACTTGGTGTTGGGTCTTCAGTCCTCAGTCCAGCATTATTTCTTAACCTGGTATGACTATGGACACAGGGACAGAGAAATGGAAGCCGAAGGTGAGAGCTGGTTCATCAGGTGCTGGACAGAGCGTGTGACTTTGCTCTCATGTCCCCGTCAGCCTCAGCCTCTTGCTCATTGGCCAGGTTTGAGTCATACTTTCACCTCCAGAGGCAGGAGTTGGGGTCAGCCTTCCTTGCTCACAGGGATGGCAGTGGAAGAGGGTGGTTTCCAAAGAAAAATAAAGGTACTGTCCTAGAAGGAGCGACTGATGCCAGCCAGGACAGAACAACATATGGCCACTTCAGGTGTGAAATCCAAGTGGTGACAGCAAAAAGCTGAGGATTTCTGTGATTCCTGGGCGTCTTTAATACATAAAGGGCACATTGTATATATACAAGTTAGGCTTTGTACATGTCATCTGAGTCTATTCTTTTTTTCTTTGTGTTAGATAAGAAGAAAATACAATAATAATACTACATCCTTGTATATTATAGAAGCACTTTGCATGTTATAGAAGCCCTTTACACACTCAATATCAGTTGATTCTTGTGACGATTCTGTAAAGTAAGTATCACAGATGTGATTGTCCTCCCATTTTACAAGCGAAGCAAGTGAAGCTCAGAAACATTCAGTTGATTGCTTCATTTCATGAGTGCCTTGCTCACTCCCCAGTCTGCCTTCCAGTACATGCCTCTGAATTCTCTCCCCATGTAACTCTCCTTCTGAGCACCTTCTCATGCCAGGGGCAGGCTAGAAATGCTGAGCCATGAAGGCCCCTAGAAACAGTCTCTGGACCAATGATGAATGAGTTGGAGGTTAAATACCCCAGCTCTCTTGCTCCTGGAGCAATGAAGGAGATTAACACTTCTGAGGCATGTGCCCTAGCCTATGCCTATCAGCTCCCCAGCTGTTCTCAGTGTCTGCATGCTTGATGAGGCATCCTTTCAGGTGCCTTTCCTTCCCTGTCTTAATTTCTTGTCCCACTACCAATACTTCCTGGGAGCACCACCCAAATAAATGACTTGCACTCAGATCTTTGTCTTAGGGCTTGTTTTTGGGAGAACCCAACTTAAGATAGCCACCGCATCAGATAGTAGTTGTATATTTCCACTGTAAGTGACAGAAACCCCAACTTAAGCTGGCTCCAGCAGAAAAAGAATTTATTGGTTCGTGTAATTGAACAGTCCAGTCTAATAGCTCTAGCTCCAGACACGACGAATCTATTTCTTTAAATGATGTTACTAGCACTTGACTTCTGTCTTTCCACCTCTCTGCTCTGATTTCCTCTGTGTTGACTTCTTCTCAGGTAGGCTGTCTTTCCAGCAGCTCACATGATCACCATTTCAAGTCAAGTGGAAAAGAAAGCATCTCCCTTCAGGAAACTCCAGGTAATCCTGAGATTGGATCTGATTGGCTCTGACTGCATCAGGTGCATACCTTTGAACCAATCACGGTGCTTAGTGAGGTATAAATGTCCAGATATGGGACTTAAAGACCACCCAGGAAGCTGATGGTCCAGTTGGCTGCACCCAGTCACAAAAAGTAAAACTGGATGGCAGTCATTCTCCAAAGAAGATGCAGGGTTTTGTTTTGTTTTCTTTGTTTGTTTGTTTGTTTGTTTTAAAGAAAAAGGAGAATCAACACTGTTCAGATTCTCACCCACACTATCTGACTCTTCATATTTTTCTCTGAGGAAAAATACAGTGCTATCTTCTGAGAAAAACAACAGCAATATTTTAGTTCCAGTTAATTTCAAGAAAAATATGTCATACATGTCTCACTATTATTAGACATGCTTAGATATAGCAAAGAAGTAAAAACCCTAAGAACCCTAAAGTAATTGTTTTACAGTGCATAAATCGTCCCATGATAAATCTTAATTCTGTTTTCTTTTTCTTTTCTTTTTTTAAGACATAATCTCCCTTGTCACCCAGACTGGAGTGCAGTGGCACAATCTCAGTTCACAGCAGCCTTGACCTCCTGGGCTCAAGCGATCCTCCCACCTCAGCCTTCCAAGTAGCTGGAATTACAGGCTCACACCACCATGCCCAGCTAATTTTTTTTTTTTTTTTTTTTTTGGTATTTTTGATAGAGATAGGGTTTTGCCATGTTGCCCAGTCTTGTGTCCAACTCCTGAGCTCAGGTGATTTGCCCACCTCCACCTCCCAAAGTGCTAGGATTACAGGCATGAGCCACCATGCCAGGCATGAGCCACCATGCCAGGCCCAATTTTTATTGTTTTCTAATAGGATTATAGGATATGTCAGGGAAGCGTACCACCAAAGATTCAAAGGACAGAAAACCACATCTAAGTGGACAATATTTACTTGTTGAAGGATAGGGAAAGCTGAGGTGGGTGGTGATGGCTGGAGGGGAGGCCCTTTCAGTCAGTTGATTCAGTGGGTATGGTTGAGTTTTCATATGGCAGAAACTTAAGAAGCAAAAGTATGTTTTTCCCTTAAAACAATAGTGTACTACTTACCACAGTTTTATTGGCATATTGCAGATAAGTGAAATATAATAGCTTAATGTAGCAGCACACAGCTGTTTCAGTGAAAGATAGAGAATATGTATTTTAAGCCTCAGGAGCCAAGAGGCAAAATAGAGAATATTAAGTGGGCACTTAAGCAACAAGAGAGAAGACAAATTTTCCTACACTTTTCAGTGACAAAATTCAAAATACAATAATTGAGTTCCAGTTTTTGTAATACAGGTCTACTAATGAGAAAAAAAATAGAATTCTTATTTTGAGACAACTGGGCACAGTGGAAAGGTCCTGTAATCCCAGCCACTCAGGAGGCTGAGGCAGGAGGATTGCCTGAGGTCAGGAGTTAAAGGCTGTAATGTGCTATAATTGCACCTGTGACTAGTCATTGCACTCCATCCTGAGCAACATAATGAGAGCTTGTCTCTAAAAAAAAAAAAAAAAAATCTCACTTTGAAAGAGATAAATATTTTTTCTTAATTGAGGCTCAAAGTTAGTATTTCCTATCATCAAATCGATTGTGAACATTTACCTATAAAAACCACTGTTAGCTTCAGGGCCATAAAAAATATAGTGGGCTGAATTTTACAGGCTGTAGTTTGCTGACTTTGGGTTTAACCAGAAAGGAAATTTATTGACTGATACAGTTAAAAAAACAGAGGTGGACAGTTTTCAAATGGAGCTAATTCAGAACTCCAGTTTCATTTCTTTGAGATGACCTCTGTTCTGCCCTCCTTCCAAGGTTGGTTATATCCTGAGATTGGGTTCCTTCAAGGATGCTTTAGGAACTAAATGGTACATTTGATTACTCACATCCAGGAAGGGAAAGAGAGAGTCACTTATCTGAGCAAAGGTCCTGAGCTTCACTCTGATAGGAGCAAAGTTGAGCCAAGCATTGTGCCAAGGGGCCAGGACCAATCAGGGAGGTGACATGGGTGCAGATTTCATAGGAGTTGTGCAGTGGAAGAGGCATAGAAATAGAAGGGGAGAAGATGCAACATCCACCGTAGGTAAACTTTGAAGAATAAAACAGAAAAGAGGGAGTGGATGGGCAATTTTTACAAAGTGAATGTGCTCCACCCTTATCTTAAGATTTCTAAGGGATATCTTGCTACTCTGAAATATCTTTATCATGCTGCATTTTTCTCAAAACAAATGGTAGGAATTGTCAAACACCACCTTAGCAGTATTTTATAGGGACACTGTCCTCAGCACCTAGGGTCTTATCACTTATATTAACTTCCCATGAACAATTCTTAATGTTCTCCTGAGGGGTAGTCTGCCAGTCTTGTGACCTCTAGCTCTTAACCAAAATCCTGTCTTATTCCCTTACTCCCTTCCTTCTCAAAAGGGATCCTTGAGAAGCCATCTTCAATATCCTTGACAGAATGATTGAGCCATGGGGCATTTCACATGTTTTAGGTTAGGGTATAAGCCTTATTTTCTTTGATCTATGCCCATCCTAGTGCCTTATGAAATGGAAGGCACATTGAAGGGTTCTGCTTCTTCTCTTGTCTCCAGTGGTTTCTTACAGACTAGTAATACTGTGTAAGGTAATTTGGAAGAACTGAAAAAGAAGTATAAGCAACAATTCTACAGCTATCCATGTGAGAATATGTAGAACACAGATCAGCAAACTATGACCTTCAGGCCAAATCCAGCCCACTACGCTTTTGTAAATAAAGTTTTATTGGCACACAGCCATACCCATTCATGATGTACTATGTATGAATGCTTTCATGTTGCAGTTGCTACAGTGGCAGAATTTGGTAACAGAAGCCTGACAACACAACAAGTTAGGGTTTATTTGTTGCTCTCATCACAAGAAGCCTGGAGTTGTGTAGTCCAGGCATAGTGCAAAGGTTTCTTGATTCCATCAAGGACCCGGGTTCCTTTCATCACCCTTGGTGTGCGGCTTCTGTCTTCAGGCTTTTGGCAACATGGCAGCTCCACCTCTAGACACTGTGCCTACATTCCAGGGATGCAGGTAGGGGAAGGAGAATGAGCAGAAGTTATATGTCAGCTGATTTGGCATATATATATATATATATATACTTTTCTAGAGCTTCCCAGAAATCCCCACCCAGCAGACTTCCAATTACATTTCGTGGGACGAAACTATGTCACATGGCTATAACTAGCTATAATGGAGCCTGGATAACTGATGTTTTTGGGTTTCCATGTTGTTTTTCTCTTGTTTTGTTTTTGTTCTGAGACAGAGTCTTGCTCTGTTACCCAGGCCGGAGCGTAATGGCATGATCACAGCTTATTGTAACTTCAAACTCCTGGGCTCAACCAACCCTCCTTCCTCAGCCTCCAGAGTAGCTGGGACCACAGGCATGCACCACCATGCCCAGCTAATTTTTTGATGTTTTTTTAAGAGATGAGGTCACACTATGTTGCCCAAGCTGATCTCAAACCCTTGAGCTCAAGTGATCCTCCTGCATCAGGCTCCCAAAATGCTGGGATTACAGGCATGAGCCACTGTGGCTGGACCCCACATTGCTCTTTTAACTTAAACAAGAAGACAAAAATGGATAATAAGCAGGCAACTACAAACATCTTCCACACAAGGAACTCAGAAATCCAAATGCCTACCAGGAAGGCAGGAGATTTAAATGTGTGCTTTATGCCACTGAAGACAACCAGTGACTGGTAATAATTATAATGAAATTGAGAGTACACACCCTACCTACAAGTTTTCAACTTCAGAATTTCCTAGAACAATCATCTACAGACCTTGAGTTTTTGACATCCTCTTTGGATGATGCTTCTTACATGAGCTAGTTATTTGAAGAGTATATTTCAAGGTGTCAGCCATTTATCCATTTATTCTAGAACATTCTACAAATTTTGTTTGCCACTCACTTTCTTCTGGTGTTCCAGATTGTGGTCTGTGGCTCCCTGTGCAGTTATTAAATTCAGAAACCACAAATCAACATGCAAATCAAAATTAGTTTAATCTAAATAGGTAATCTGTTTACATATTATATATGACTGTTTTAAAATGTGGGTGGAGGCCTTTGTGAGTCATAAAATAGAAATTTGTTTAACAGAAGTATCCCTAGTTTCAGAGTCACTTTCTGATATACATTTTCTCACTCAACAGATGTTCAAAAGCAAAAGCACTATTTTATGAAAGTCTTAATTTTTTTTATATTAAATTTCTCATTTGATGAAAAGGTTGGAAAAAATTTGCTAGATACTAAGAGCTATGAAAATGGTGAGATGAATATGTCAGAGCCTTAGTTCTTAGAAAACTCAAAGCATAGTAGGGATAAAAAATGAATTAGGTATAAATTTTTTGGTTGCAAGTGACAGAAACTCAATTAAAACTGACTTAAGAAAAAACAAGGAATATACTGAGTTATTTGGCTAAAATGTTCAGAATTACATTTTTCATGCATTCTAGCCCACGTGGATCTAGAGTCTAAACCAGGCGTCCCCAAACTTTTTACATAGGGGGCCAGTTCACTGTCCCTCAGAATGTTGGAGGGCCGCCACATACTGTGCTCCTCTCACTGACCACCAATGAAAGAGGTGCCCCTTCCTGAAGTGCGGGGAGGTGGGGCGGATAAATGGCCTCAGGGGGCTGCATGCGGCCCGTGGGCCGTAGTTTGGGGACGCCTGGTCTAAACAGTATCTTCAAGATTTAGTTTCTCTCCATTTCTTGGTTTTTCTTTTCTCAGTGTTGGATTTACTCGCATGCTTCCCCTTCCTCCCCAGTACAAACAAACACTGTCCAGGATTACAGTATTGTAGCTCCAAATACCTTCTAATTCTAGTGGGAAGAGACATTAACCTTTCCCATAGCTCCTCTGAATGAATTCTCATTAGATTAATATTTCAGGGGAATCAATTGCTGTGGCAAGAGGGATGGAAGAGACTGATGGGTCAGATTTTGGATATGTGTCTACGTATCTGGGAGGATATTAGCACCAATCAATCCACATGGAGTGATGACAGAGTCTTTGGGGTTTTTACGGAGAAGTAGAAGTGTTATTATGAGAAGGAGGAGGAATAAAAGCTGGAAAGGCAAAAACAACAGATACTCACTAGAAACAAACCAAAATCAACATCCATGAGGAAGAATATAATGAATGACACCTGATAGACTCATTTATTTCATTCAACGTTTTCTTCAATAAACATTTACTGAAATTTGTTATTTCAGTGGAGGCTGTTGATTGCCAATATCTACTCTCACCTTCCATTCTTTTTTTCCTATCAGAACCATTGACTTTGTTAAACTATTCCCCCTGTAAGTGGCTGGGTTTGAGAGAAGGCTGCTCTACTTCCAAACCCAAGGGCAAGTCTTGATTATCTAAGCTAATCGTCTTAGTGCCATTTCCGTTGCTGTTGATTTGTGTAAGGCATAAACATAAGCAGAATTTGGGGCAGTGAAATGCAAAGTCTCCAGAAAGATTCCAGGAAGGTTATTCTTGCTCTTAAAAAAAAATACAGTTGGGGTCCTCAAAGGGAGCTAGTTTGTAGACCTAACCTACATGAGAGAAATGTTAAAAAGCATGGTTTCTTGGATAATGTTTTTGAGGAAATTAATGACTCTAGATGTGACCCCACCTCCAGATTTCTAGTTGTATGAGAAAATTGCTTTCTCTACTTCGAGTTACATTGGGCTTTTGGGTTATTTGCAGCTAACGCTTCCTATAAATGACAGGTCCAGGGCCAGGCATGAGGATAAGAAATCGTAGGATATATGCCCTCTGCTTATATGATGCTTACATTGTACTGGGCTGGAAATTGTTATTTTTTCCTAGTTTATTCCACTTTTTCTCTGTGAAGTTAACCAAAGTACCCAAGGGGACTGGACCAATGAAAACATGAGGGCAAACTCAACATATTGCTCTCAAAGTGGTCCCTGATCAAATGTTACGGCCTTGCCAAGAGAATCAGGAGCCCTTGAAGCAAATATCTCTTCTTCCTCAGAAACAAAATTCAAAGTGTGTGGCCCTGCACTGGTGGGTCAGGAATGCCATCTTCACAGACAAAGGAAAACACGTTCTCTATTTCCATTTTTAAAACCCCAATTATGGGCACAATGAGGATCCATGGAACCCCATGAACACTAACAAAAATAAAGCACTTAGCTCATGCAGTCTCGACTCTTTATTTTCAATATCACTTACAATGTAAGCTTTTTACAAAATCAAATCCTTTCTCACCAACGATATGATTTTCCCTGAAAAGGCTTTGAAGTATCCCGCCGTTATCACTTCTGTACACAAACATTAGCAGAAGCCCTGCTAGGCGGGAGGACAAAAATAATTGTTCAGCCTTCATTTTAATTTAACCTTTTGCAAATTCCTACTTTAAAAAAGTTCCCCTTGACTTACAGGCATCATATTGAGATAATTTATGAGGCAGTCCATTCTTGTTAAGACAGCAAATCTCCATGAATCTTTTCCCCCATGAAAGACTGTCCTGGACCCTTCACCCCTTTTAATTTAGGCATCTTGCTCTCTTTCTTTAGCATTTGCATGGGTCCCTTTGTCACCTTAACATTATTGTCTAATGGTTTCTGTACAATTAAGGCATTATGGAGGTGAACATTAATATGTCTCAGAAAATTTACAGAGGCCATATATCTTGATGTTTGCAAAAGGATGTGCCAGAGATTGGCTAGGAATGCAGGTGCTTAGCTCTTCCAGCTGAGGTAAGGGATGGAGTTCATTATCTGTCATATTGGTAGAGGGACAGAATCAAGACCTTTAGCAGGAAGGTGTGAAAAGGCAATGAGTAGCCGGCCTGGTGTAAATCAGGAGGGGAAATACAGGTTTAGGCTATTTTAGATCAGGTTTAATAGAAGAGTAGTTAAAAATCTGGGATCAGTATTCACATTGCCTCATGTGATGGTTAATATTGAGTATCAACCTGATTGGATTGAAGAATGCAAAGTATTGTTCCTGGGTGTATCTGTGAGGGCGATGTCAAAGGAGATTAACATTTAAGTCAGTGGACTGGGAGAGGCAGACCCACCCTCAGTCTGGGTGGGTACCATCTAACCACCTGCCAGTGCAGCTAGGATAAAAGCAGGCAGAGGAGCAGGGAAGGACTAGACGGGCTGATTCTTCCAGCCTCCATCTTCCTCCTGTGCTGGGCGCTTCGTGCCTTTGACATCAGACTCCAAATTCTTCAGCTTTTGGACTCTTGGATCTACACCAGTGGTTTGCCAGGCACTCTCGGGCCTTCGGCTAGAGACTGAAAGCTGCACTGTCAGCTTCTCTACTTTGGAGGTTCTGGGACTCGGACTGGCGTCCTTGCTCCTCGACTTGCAGGCAGCCTATTGTGGGACTTCACCTTGTGATTGTGTGATTAATACTCCCTAACATGCTCCCTTCCATGTGTACATCTGTCCTATGAGTCCTGTCCCTTTAGAGAACCCTAATACTCTATACCATGTTTAGATTCTCACTCAGATATCCACTAGCCACTTGGCCTTGTTTTATAGCCTCTTTCATCTTCAGTTTCTTCATTTGTAAGGTAGAGGTACATTTGAACACAACCTTAAGTCCATACTGTGGCCCACCGGGTTCCTGTGATCTGATCCTACCTGGTTCCAGGCCTCCAGTGTGCTGCTCTTTCCAGGCTTTCCTGGAACCCTGGGCTTCTGCCACATTGGTCTCCTTTCCAACTCTGCAGTGTAAAGACAGCTACTTCCCACCTCAGGGCCTTTGGCCATGATGTTACTTCTTCCGTGAAATACTTCCCCCCAGATGCTCAGGGGTGGGCTCCTTGTCTTTATTTATGAACCCGGTTAAATTGGACTTTCTCACACAGTTTCCCAAAGGCAGACTTGAGTAGTTTATTTAGAAGGTGATCCCAGGAATCAGAGGAATAGAGAAGGAAGGAGGAGAGTTAAGTCAAGGTGATATTGAAGAGAAATTGATCACTGCAGGTAACTGGAACTCAATTCTGCAGGGAGTTTCTGAGAGACAGTGTGAAACCTCCTCTGAGTTGTGCCATAAGGATCTGGGAAGCTGGGATGGTTTTCCACCAATTCTTATCCTCCACACGTGGAGGGGCACTCTTGGAGGTGATCATTATTTGGCCCTTCCAGCCTCTGCTCCTACGGGCTGAGCATGATGCTTGCTGCATTACCAAAGGCTCTATGGTCAAGAGATGCAGGTGCTAGGGGTAGGAAGCTCTCGGAGTGTGAAGGAACTGCCTAGCAGGATGCTAGTGGCACCATGGGTGTGACAAGGGAATACGTGTGTGGACCTGACTGTCCTCTAGAGTCTTCCATTGATCTCCATTCCTTCATCCTGTCCATGGCCTTGTAAGCACTTATCACACTTGCTATTCATACCCTTCTTGGTTAGTGTATTTGTTTTATTTATTTTGTTGTTGCTTTTTTGGGGGTGGGGAACAGGGTTTCACTCTGTTCCCTAGGCTGGAGTGCAATGGTGCAATCATAGCTCACTGCAGCCTCAACCTTCTGGGCTCAGGTGATCCTCCCACATCAGCCTCCCAAGTAGCTAGGACTACAGGTATACCCCACTACACATGGCTGACTTTTTATATTTTTTGTAGAGACAAGGTCTCATTATGTTATGCAGGCTGGTCTGGAACTCCCACACTCAAGCAATTCTTCTGCCTCAGCCTCTCAAAATGCTAGGATTACAGGCATGAGCCACTGTGCCCAGCCTATATGTATTTGTTAAATTAATACATACCTGTTTGTGGGGTCTAAGGACACAGAGCAATGTTTGAGTGTTCTTGAATGTTTCTTTAGTGATCAGCAAAAGGGCGATCATCAAAGCATTTAAGCACCTATAGGGCAATGTTGTCAATCATCCAAAAGTTCATCCATCCTGCTTTGTAGTAAGTTTCTAGAAGTAAAATTACTGTGTCTAAGATGCAATGCTTTTAAAGTAGGGCATGGCTTCTTTGTTAGTAATGTTTTTGAGAATCTTCATAAACCCAAACAGTACAGGTTTAAAGTGCAGGAATGGCATCAAATTAAATTCTGAGGATCTCAAATATGAAGGCCTTGGTAATGAACATGAAAAACCTTTTTTTTTTTTTTTTTAAAGCTGCATAAGCAAGATGATTTTGAATGTTCAAAAACAAGTGTGTGTATGTTTTGTGTTCCACTAAAAGCCCATTTAAAACCTACTTGAGTGCTTTTTCATTTGGTTTATAAGTGTTCAGAACATCAGAATAAAGCTTCAGGTTTAGGCAAGCCTCTACCCTCTTCAGCTAGACTGTATGACTAAAAAAAAATTAAAAAAGGAAAATTTTACTTTGACAAATGTAACACCTACATTGGGAATACGCAGATGAGTTTTTCCCTAAAAGGTTAACTGGAGACAATAATTACTTTCTCCAGAGATCACCAAAGTGACATGGTGCTGTCTTGATTTCATTGCTGTTTTGTGATGTGTGTTTCTTGCCACTTATAAATGAAACAAATGAGGTTAGATGGCAAAGATTATGAAAGGAATTAGCAATAATGAGCCTGGGAACAAAAAAACATTATTATAGAAAATTGAGTTGACCTTACTTTCATAATTATTCACCTTAATTGTTTTCGTAGTGTAATTTGAATGAAATTAAATAATACTAATATTCCCCCTGCCACTGACTAGGAATTTCATATAGAGATGAATAACTTTTAAAACTAAGCATTTTGCTGCCATCTTGGAGGCCACTGTTGCTATTCCAGGGAGCTTCCTGTCCTCCATATGATCCTGAACCACCTGTGCCAAGACCATAGTTTTCTCCTCAAAGATCTAGGGTCATGTGACTCTCTGGCACAAGAATTTTATCTCCCTCCAACTTTTGTGAAATTCACTTCTCTCCTGAGATTCACTTCTCTTACTTTTCCTGATTTCTTCATGAGAGTGTTCTCAGTAAATCATGCTAATGTGTGATGGAAGTAGACATTTTCAGTTAATCGGGTGGGTATAATTTGAATTAGAAACATATAAATTTTTCTTAGGGCACTCGTTGAAGACATCACACTCATTAAGTTGGGGTTTGAAGGTGAAACAGTATAGAACTTTCTACTTGTTCACAATTTTGGCCAATAGTAACCTCAAGATGCATTGAATATGTATCATGTACCAGACCCTGAGTCAGGTAGTTCACATGTGTTGTCTCATTTAATCCTCTCTATGGCCCTATAAGTACTATTGTCTTCTTGGTTTTGCAGTTAAGGAAACTGAGATTCAGGGTCAAATACTTTGTAGAAGTCAAAGAAGGGCTGACTCAAGATTTGAACTCTTACACCAACCCCCAAACCTGAGCTCCTAGCCAACAAGATGGAATCAAAGCAAGCCAATCAGTAGAAATATTGGTGTTGACCTCTGATAGTCTGTGGTCCATCTCTGTTCCCTCTCTTAATATCTTTGCATGTAACTTCTCTCAGTTCGAGTTTACATGTAGAAAACTGAAATAATAGCACCTTACTTACTGAGTTGCAGTGACTATTAAATGGGGAACATAGTGAAGTACCTTGAAACACTGATGTATTACAGTGATGCTCAGTGAATGCTGACTTTTCCCCATTACTTATGAGCACTTTTCTTTTTAAGGCTTGGAAAGCATTTGACACAATGTGTGGCACAGAGATACTACTCAGTAATAGTATAGATAATGTTTACAGGTGTCTACGATGTACTCGGCTCCACATCGCATGCTCTGCAGGACATCCTCACTAGTGTCCTGTGCTGATGGTGCTATGTCTGCCCTCATTTTGGAGAGAGAGCTGGGTGGTTTGCATCTGGCAAGCAGTGGAGTTTGGGGTTCAGGCTCAGAGTCCAAGCTCTGAGTCAGTGATTTTGCCAGCTGCTGTGGCTCATGGTGTTGTCATTAAACTCTATGAATCTATGATCGGCTTGTAATGTCTTTCCTTGTAATTGCACCTGGAGTGATCACTCTCTCTTTTGAACTCCAATAGCTTTTACTGTCTATCTAAATTAGTCAGTAATAAATCACAGCCACTAGTTCATTATGGCCCCCCATGCTTTCCTGAAGTGCTTGAATCACTATTGCTTTTGTTCGTTCATTGATTTGGTCACTCAGTCACTCAGGAAACATAATTGTGTGTCTATTATATTCCAGGCACTGTGGGAGATTCTGAGGATACAGAGGAGAACAGAAGAGACTTAATACTCACTAAGGGAAAGAGCCAGACTTCAAGGTGACTTAAACCTTTATTTGGGAGTCCTCTTGAGGAAAGAGCATTAAATTACTTACAAACGGTTAGATTCAGGGCCAGGAAGAGGTCCTGCAAGTGAGAGGTTCTGAAACCTAGGCTTCACTAACTTCGTGGTAAATCCACTGAGGATCCTTATTGTTATGGATCTTAAAGTTCTAGATTCTGATGTAACCCCAATATAGCAGGGACGCCCCTGCAGCCCTGATCACCATCCACAGATCAGGTCAAAACAAAACAGCATAAATGTGACTGCAAATCAGGAGGGATTGTGAAAATCCTTATTGCAGATTTTCTTGAGGGAACTATTTTAGCATCCAAAATGACACGGTATGCCAGACGTAAACATTCCTAAAAGTCATTCTCCCCAAAATGTTGCGGTCTTTCACCCTGAACCTCCTATTATCCTCACCGTCCTGGTGCTCTGTTTCCCATTCTGTCCCTGGCCTAACGCTCTTTAAACCCTGGAAACCCTTCCCCCGGCTACTTGTGCACCCTAAACTGGCATGGGCGTATTTCTACTGTGAATGTTTTTGTAGACATTACTAGAATTCACCACCACCTCCTTCACACAGACAAACAAAATTCTGAAGAATTAAATTCTCCACTGATTACCCCCATTTAAAAATTTTCAGGTTTATATATCATTTCCCAAACTAAAGTAAAAGCGATTTGATGGCAGGGACTAATTTATAATTTTTGGATTTTCAGCACAATTGGGACACCTCCTTGGCTAAATATTTCGAAATCAAGGTAGTAATTTTAAAATAACAGTTATAATGAAGAACAACTGGCAGTTCTGTTTTTAAAAATTATTAGCCAGGCTCAAAATTTCATACTCAGTTTGGTCGTTAAGTTCACAGTTGGAGGGAAATGTGATTTAAAAAGAAATAGCAGATGGAAGAAAATTATTTTCCTGTTAATGTAAGTGTTTGGCATGTTGGACCCAAGTAATGATTCTCAATCCAGAGGACGCATGGCAATGTCTGGACACATTTTTGGTTGTCAAAACTAGGGAAGGAGGGTGCTATTGGCACTAGTGGGTTGAGGTCAGGGTTGCTGCTAAACATCCCACATTGTTCAGGAAAAGCCCACGACAGAGAATAAGCTGGCCCCGAACATCAATAGTGTTGAGGATTTAGAACCTGAACCTGAGAACTCACAGAAACAAGCCTCACACGAAGTAACTAATTAGCCAGTTACATAAACAACTAATCAGTTAACTAACCAACTAATTAATGATATAGATCTCTTTTGACTGAATAGCCTCAAGTTTTTTCGCAATTAATAACTCATCAACTGATGAGTAAAATAGCCATGTTTTATAAAATTGGCCTCTTTGTTTAGTTGAAATGGTATGCATGAAATGTGCAAGCCTGTGTGTGTGTGTGTGTGTGTGTGTGTGTGTGCGTGCGTGCACATGTGTATAGTAATAGTATATGGCAAAGTAATCACTTCTTTTCCTTATCCTGAAATGTCCTGCATGTTTATGGATCAGGCATAACATTGGACCGACTGTAAATGGATGATCTGGCTTAATCTCAGTACAACACCATAAGTGGGATTAACCCCATGCAAAGATGATAACCTGTGGTTTAAAGATCAGTAACTTGTCAAAGATAACATGATCCCTGGTAGGTGAGAAAGACGTATGTCAGTCTAGGCTATCTCAGCCCCAAAGCCCATGCTCCCAGCTAGGCTCTCTGAAATATCACTTATTCCACACCCTCTTCAGTGATTTTTGCTGTATCCATGAGACACCTGCATTATTATTTTTCTAATTTTAAAAAATTTAAATAAATTTAACCTTATTCTCAACAGTAAGGGCCTGGAATCATGGGTTCAATGCCCTAGCATACATTATTTTTCTAATAAATTTTTAGGAATCACTGCTTTAACACCGCAATGTTAAGCCACTCCTCACCTATTTCAAAATGAGTTTTTAATGATCAAGCACTATGTAAGTGGAAATTACTGTAATAATTGATTAGTTAATCCATGTGAGGGCCACAAAGTACTCTCTAGAAGAAGTTCTGAATGGCCAAATTAAGGTAAGATCAGCAAAATAAAGAGTGATGATAAAAAAGATTAAAGGAAAATGCTTTTAAGGAGCCCCTGTGATTAAATGCAATCAAAGGAGAACTAATGGGTTAACTCATTTCTGCCGAGCACAGTTACATAGTGTTCAATTTGATAAAGGACCCTGCAGTAGCTTTCAGAGAAATGGGAATTAGTGGCATTCCCTCTCCAATTACTAATTTTACAGAAACGCAAACAGCTCAGCAAAGGGAACACATTGTCTGTTCCAAAGCTTCCTGTGAACAAATACATTTGATATTTGAGACAACACCCTGTGTGAAATAGGCCCTGATTTTCAATATACCCTTGAATTCTTTTATTTTGTTGTCAATAGGTTTAATAATTGATGTGGGGAAACCACAATAGGGTAAGAAAAACACCAGGGTTATCTCAAGAGTTCTAGAGGAATGATTTGTGTCAAATTAGGTGGGTAGTTTTTTGTTTTTGTTTTTTTGTTTTTTTTTTTTTCAATTATATACAGTGCTGTTCACATGCTAAATTCTTGCTGATTTAACCTCTTTCTTCTCTGTTCCATTTAGTTGGAATAAACCCTTGTGGCCAATCTTCAATAAATGAAATTGTCCATCTCTTCTAAGAGTGTCAATCTGTGTATTTGTGGATTTCAGATATAAGTGTGACTACCACGGTAGAAGGAAATAGCTGTCAGAATGGAAAGAAAAGGAGATAGATTTTTCACCTTGTCATGATTAACGCATTTTCTCAGTCATTCTTGGCCAAGATTTGCAAATAGTGACTGTTGTGGCTAATTGGAGTATTCCCTGCAATTTTCTCATGTCAGCTTATATGAGCCAACATAAAGGAATACCTTTGTGGAATAGATGCAGTAATCTCACATTTTATAGTCTCCATCATTTTGATCCCCCCAATAGCCTTGTGAAGTGGGAAAGAAAGTGTGTCTTGCATTCCCACCATGTCTTGGGTACTTTTGTTACAGTACTTACTGCCTTGTACTGAAATTCATTATACATTGTGTGCTTTCCCAACAGCACTGTGGCCTTTTGCAAAGTGACCTTCCTTGTGCAAAGTGCAAAGTGACCTTCCTTAAGGCTTTAAACATAGTAGACGTTCAAGAAACCTTTACTAAGTAAATGTGTTGTGCTCTCTCTGAACTCTGTTTCTAGAACAGTGGTTTTCAACAGGGGTAATGTTGTCTGCAGGGGATATCTGGCAATGTCTGAAGACCTTTGTCTGAGGGGAGGTTGGGGTACTGCTGGTATCTAGTGGGTAGATGCCAGGGATGCTGCTAAACATCCTACAATGCACAGGACAGCCCTTCATGCAAATAATTATTCTACCCCAATGTCAGTAGTGCCAAAAGAGAAGGCCTGCTCTAGAGGTATCGAATACACACCCCAAATGGGAGATGAATTTCCTGCGAAGCTCATAAAACATTAGGGTCTCACCCACTGGCATCTAAAGCTCTGGGAGAGGCCATAGCAATATATTCACAAGGTCATATGATATCGGCCAATTTGCAAATGTAGGTAACTACAGGAAGCTTTTGGAAATGTCTAAGGGGATGCCTTAGAATTTGTTTGGATTGTCTCTAGAGGAACACATACATGTAGTTTTTGGTGACTTTGTGTACAGTAAAGGGAGACACAAAGTTAAAAATATAGGGAGCCAGGCCCGGCACAGTGGCTCATACCTATAATCCCAGCACTTTGGGAGGCTGAGGTGAGTGGATCACCTGAGGTTAGGAGTTTGAGACCAGCCTGGCCAATATGGTGAAACCCCATCGCTACTATAAATATAAAAATTAGATGGGTGTGGTGGTCACCTGTAATCCCAGCTACTTGGGAGGCTGAGGCAGGCTAATCACTTGAACCTGAAATGTGGAGGTTGCAGTGAGCCAAGATCATGCCACTGCACACCAGCCTGAGTGACAGAGTGAGACGCTGTCTCTAATAAATAAATAATAAATAAAATATACGGAGCCCCAGGAGCTAGTTTGTGGGAAGTTTTTCCATACATCAAATGTGTAAACTGGAGCGATGGATGAATTTTCCATTGATGCCATGGCAAAATAGAATTTATTTCCTGTGAGAACACACGGACACAGGCAGAGGAACAACAGATGCCAGGGCCTCCCAGAGGGTGAAGAGTGGGGGGAAGGAGAGGATCAGGAACTAAAACTAATGAGTATGAGGCTTAACACCTGAGTGATGAAGTGATCTGCACAATAAACCCCTGTGACATGAACTTACCTATCTAACAAAGCTGCACATATACCTCTGAACTTATACGTTTAAGAAAAGGATTTCTTTCCTGTCTGAAATGCAGTTGTTAGTACAGTGTATACAATTATAAAAGCATGACATATTTTTCTGTGTCTTAAAAAATAAGCCAAAGAAAATGTATCAGAATTCCTGGATTATGGGGCATGAACCTGTGGCACTAGTAGAAAGGCAAGTACATCTGTCTATGAAATTATATGTTTTACATATACCAGTTACCAATAATGTGAAACCAATTTTAATTAACTGTTAGAGGAAGGTCCAAATTCCGTTACTATTCCTTACGAAAAATATACAGAAATATTACCAAATTGTAGATGGCCTAGAATGTGGAAAAGAGATCTATTACGGACTTATATAAGCAGTTAAATAATACAAACTGTTACGTTATTTTTCTGAATCTTGTGATGCTAGTGGTATATTCAGTTTTTAGTTCTTGTAATTTGTTGAGATCTTATTTTAACTCTAAATAAATACATGCTTCTGTATTGTATTTTATATTATTGTGTTATTGTGCTTAATTAGAGTTTCCAACTTGTGTAAGCTCCAGGTTCTGCATCCCAGTATCCTCTAGATGACTCGCGCACTTTGATCGCTAGACTAGACGTTCCCTACAAACTCCTTTGAGTCTTAGACTCATATTAAATCACCTTCACATCAGCTCTGGTATACCTCAGAGACATCTCCAAACTCCGTATGCCCAAAGTCAACCTTGTCATAAAATCCCCCTACCTCACCCAGGAGATAGTAGACTTTATAAAAGGTCATAAGTGTGGGTCCCTAATCTGTTAGGGCTGGTGCCCATATGAGAAAAGAAAGTGGCACAAAAGATCCCTCTCTCTCTACCATGTGAAGACAGAGCAAGAAGGTAACCATCTGAAAGGGAGCCCTCACCAGAAACACACTCATTTTCGATCCTTGCTCTTGAGATTTCCAGCCTTCAGAAAATATATTTCTGTTGTGTAAGCCCCACAATGTATGTTATTTTTTAAATGGCAGCCTGAGAAGACTAAGGCAGTTTCCCCAAAGACATCGGATCCTAATATGTGGGACCTGTAAATGCTATTTTATTTGGAAAACAGTCTTTGCACATGTGATTAAGAATCATGAGATGAGATAACCCTGGATTACCCAGCTGTGCTCTAAATGCCATCACAAGTGCCTTTATGAGAGAGTGATAGAGGGAATTTCTCTCTCTCTCTCTCTCTCTCTCTCTCTCTCTCTCTCTCTCTCACACACACACACACACACACACACACACACACGAGAAGGCAATGTGAAGACGGAGGCAGAGATTTGTTATCTGGCCACAAACTCTGGAACTGCCAGTGGGTAGGGAATATATGCTCACCTGAGGTCTCTGGAGGGAGTGAGACCCTGCCAACACCTTCATTTCAGCCTTCATTCTCCAGAACTATGGGAGACTACATTTATTTTCTTTTGGTTTAAGACACCAAGTGTGTGGTAAATTGTTGCAGCAGCCATGGGCAACAAATACAGAAAGAAGTCTTATATTTTTCATTGCATGTATTTCTCTGTGATTCTTTTAACCTTTATGATGGTAAGAAATTGATGATCTAGATCAGGACTGGCTCTTGAGGAAAGGGACTGAGAGAAGCTGTGAGTTTATTTTGCTGTGGGGTTTTGGATCTACAGTCTTGATTAAAGAGTACATTTGCTTAGAGGATTCTGATGCTGCTAAACACTACTTGAGAAACTAATACAATTTAGGGTAGATGGATTCAGGACCCTGGGTATCTTTAATGTTTCCCATGTCAATAAAATCTCCTGTACATAAAGAGTCAGTTATTGAACAACTCCAAATTTTAGGATCATAGGTGACAAATCAGATAGAATGCTCAGTCCTCACTATGGTGAGTGGGGTGGGGGAAGTGATATTTGGACAGAGAACCAAATAAGATGATAAAGCAAACTTAGAGGAAGTGAGTTTCAGGCAGAGGAGACTGTAGCCACAAACTACTCTGGAACTATTTTGGCTTGTTTAAGGAATATTAAGAAGGCCAAAGTAGCTGGAATTCAGTGAAGATGTTATATTATTTGGTGCATATGGGTTTATGATTATAATGTCTTCTTTGGAAAAATATATCTTTACTATTTATTACATTGTATTCCTCCTTATCCTATTATTACTTTGATTTTAAATTCTGTCTTGTCCAATGTTAACATTTATTTCCTGTTTTGTATATATTTGCCCATGCCTTTATTTCTCAATTTTTTCAAAAAATCAGTTTGCTTAAATTGTGTTTTTTGGTAAATAACAGAATAACAAATGTCTAAGGTAAATTATGTTTCTCTCTCCTATTTGAGAGGCATAAAAATGTGAATTTTATTTAGAAATATTTTCATCAAAATATCTAATAAGAACATGACTTGGTGCTAAGCAGACACTTCCATTATCTGAACATAACTTGCATATACAAAATAACTCATTTTCTGATGAGTTTAAGTAATTGAGGTATTATTGCACACGTCATTCAACATCTGGAAATTTTAGTATCTCTACACACATGAGCTTTCAAAAATAAGGTCATGGCTCTATTGGGCCACAAAGAATACATTTAAAATTTACAGTGTAAGCAAAAATTACTAATTTATTCTGCTAATAACTATGTTGTTTTTTATTCATGCCTATAGTCACACCATCAGTATGGCATGTGTTTGAATTATTCCAATAGTGCAGATGGAGTTACTGTGATTTAGTAAGACTTTCTCAACTGCACTTATGACCAATATGATGCTCTTGGGAGGGGCCCAGATGTGATTTAGATGGTCTGTGTCTGCGGGAAGGAAGCATCGAGTTTCAGCCCATAAGGGAATTGAACCCCTGACCTTGGCCTTATTAGCACCATGTTCTAGCCGACTGTGCTAATTGGTCACACATGGCAGAAATTTTGGAGACAGGGAAAGATGTCAGAACATAGGATCCTTGGTTTTAACATGTTTGTTTCTATCTGATTTTAAAAATCCTTAGATTTGGGGTCAGATCTAGCTTGGTCTGAGTATTAACTCCCTCCTCTGATGACTGAGTTACCTTGATTTTTTCTTCGAACAATGAGGATATTAAGGCGGGTTTTGGAAGATTTTTTTTGTTTGTTTAAATGTCAGTGTAAGTAAAAATAATTTACATGGGAATACCTAGCATATAGTATAGCACATAGTAGTTATTCAACAAATATTCTTTTATAGATTGGTTTAAGTCATTGTGAGGTAAACTGATGATGCAGAAGACCACAACACTTCTCCCTCACTTGCCCCAGGGCTGCACAGCTGCAGAGTGAGGACTTAAAAACCCAGTGGTCAGTCTTGAACACTTGCTCCCTTGGCTCCTCTGCTGTCCTCTCTTGAGGCTTCCACTCCACGGGAGGGTTGGAGTGCCGAATTCACCTATGTCAGTGTGCTCAAGCGAGGACCGAACAGACTAAAAACACTTGAATAACGTGGTTCTCCTCTGCCTTGTATTTATTTTTATTGCATAAATATATCACTTTGCAACTGAATGGTGCCTTAGCTTGTTACTTGTGTCACTGAAGGTGACGGAAGGTGGAAAGAGAGGAGATAATCTAAGTGAACAGCTTGCTCTTGACTTTCAGTAAAGGAGAGGTTTTGGGCCCTGGATTAGGCTGCCTTTCTGCAAAGGCAGGATTCTTTGCTAGTGGGCTCAAAAATTCTGACCAGGCTATGAACCATCATTGATTAAACTTGATAAATCATTCAGCAGCTCTGAACTTCCAAGGACTGTTAAACAAAGGGCACAAAGCAAACTTAATAAATACCTTAAGAAATAGGGCTACCTTAGGTGATTTATTTATATGATTAGGCGATATAATGGCTTCAGGTACTAACAGTTTCACAGTATTGACCTATCCATGACACAGGACTATTTGCCTGAATGTTGGTGATACTGTCCTCTGTGATTCTCACTGTCCCTGAATTTGTTGTTCACCTAGTCCTCTACACATTTGCTTATTTGTGTTAATACCTTCAATATTGTTACCTCCAGCTTTGGTGGATTAGGAATCACATTGATGCTTCTTTACATATTATAATTGATTATGTTTACCATCTAGAATATATATTTTTTAACACCCATCTCATGTCTATCAACTTTAGTAAACATTCACTTTGGTTGGAATCATTTGTTGATTCTGTTTTCCTTATTGATAATCTTTTCAGCTGCAAATGATGATATATTTGTTTCCTTTCGAATCCTTAGCCCTCTAATTAGCTTTTCTTTTTTTAGTGTATTGGCTGGGACCTTCAGAAGAGTGTTGTAAATAACACTAATGGGCATGCTTGTTTTATTGCTAGCTTTGACAGCACATCTTCTAAATTTTCACAATTGCTATGAACTGAATGTTTATGTCTCTCCAAAGTTCATATGTTGAAATCCTAACCCTCAAGGTGATGGTATTAGGAGGTGGAGACTTGGTAGGTAATTAGGTCATGAGAGCAGAATTTTCATGAATGAGATGATTGCCTTTAAACAAGAGATCTAGGCTGGGCATGGTAGCTTATGCCTGTAATCCCAGTACTTTGGGAGGCTGAGGCGGGCAGATCATTTGAGACCAGCAGTTTGAGACCAGCCTGGCCAACATGGTGAAACTCCATCTCTATCAAAAATACAAAAAAATTTTGCTGGGTGTGGTGGTGCATGCCTGTGGTCCCAGCTGCTAGGGAGGCTGAGGTGGGAGATTTGCTTGAACCCAGGAGGTGGAGGTTGCAGTGAGCCAGAGTTGCACAGATGCACTTCATCTTGGGGCAACAGAGGAGGCCCTGTTGAAAAAAAAATTCCAGAGCTTCCTTTTCCCTTCCATCATGTGAGGACACGTGAGAAGATGATCATCTATGAAAGAGATGCAAGCCCTCACCAGGCACCAAATCTGTCTCAGCCTTGATTTAGGACTGCCCAACCTCCAGAACTGTGAGAAATAAACATTTGCAGTTTATCAGTCACCCAATCTATGATAGTTTATTATAGCAGCCTGAATATACTAAGACCACCACTTAAAATGATGTTTGTTTTAGGTGCTTTTCCTACTAAAATTTTTTCTTTCCCCTGGTATGTTGCTAATTCCCTATTAATATAAAACATTATTTAAAATTATTAAATTTTATTCATTTTGCATCTATCAGGGATATCAGATGACTTTTAAAATTTTATTTCTAGGTTGACTTTGCATTTTTCTGCTTTTATCCATCATGTTGTGGTTTCCCAGAGAACAATCATATTTAAAGGACTTTGAAGTAGGAGGCATTCACTGTCACCACCCATGGGCGTCCTACAGCTACATTCAATATGTTCTTGGAAATACATTGGCTAGAATGTAATGACTACTCAAAATATTGCTAACATGACCTACTTAGACATAAGGTAGGGGAGAAAGAATATTTAGCATTTTCCATAAATATATATGTCTCCAGATGTACCTATTCACAGGGAGTCAGAACAAAACAGCATTATGAAATGCTCCGTGAGGTCTCCAGGGCCATAAATCAACTGAACTCAGCCAGCAGCATGTCTTCTTCAGAAGTCTATCTTTAGTCTTTGAGACTGCCCATGACCAATAAAAGAAACAAGGATATTGTATAATGAAGTTTATTTTTCTAATATTGAAATACCAGAGGTCCTTGCTTCCAATATGTACAAATTTCAATTACTGTGTTTTAATTAAATAACTCCAGTTCCCCCAACAATATGGGTCAATTTTAGTTACCATGGTATATTACCTGCAATTGCATAAAGTGTAAATTTCCCTGCTAGCTCTTTAGTTCATAAATCACTACATAAATAACACAGGCATATCATGATCTATGACTGATCATGTCACTTCTTCGAAGTCAATGACTGGTCACTGTGCATCTGTATTCAGTTCCTACACAGACAGCAAAGCATGCAGTTGTGTTGTTTCCTTGTCTCCCAGTGATTAAACCACATGACTTTTATAAAAGTGAGTAATCCTAAGAGAGGATTAGCAACTAAGATAAATATGCATTAAAGAAACAAAAAATGGTCATGCTGGAAGTGAAACTTGCATTAAACCTAAATGGAGTGATTGAATAAATAGCTGATCATAGGAATATTGATGTTGCTGTGGTTTGAGACTGTACTGTGCAGCTGGAGGAACTTTGTGGAAGCAAGTTTATCAAAATAAGTAAGGAAAGTGGTTGTCATGAAAAGGATGAAGATGTTGCAGAGGAAAGGATGCTGGCAAAAACTTCACATTAAAGAGATTCTCAGAGATAATGGACAACATTGAAAGCATTACACTCAAGTTTTGGAAGCTGATTCAAACTTAGAATTAAGTATAACAATTCACGAAGGCATGGAGAAGATGCTTGCTTTGTATCATACATTCTACAATGAGAAGAAGGCAAGCACTATTCAAGCTGCTCTTGATAAGTTTTAATAAAGAAAGAGTACTTCCATTTTCAATGTTTCTAATTTTTAAAATTATGGTGTACTAAAATATTAGTTTTACTATTTTTATATTTCCCTATTTATAAGTGAGAAGAGGTGACTTTTTAATGTTTTGACAAACATTTTTATAGGTCATGAAACAACTATAATTTTTACCACTGATTATTAATAATCAGATGGTTTTGCAGAGTTGCAGTCTGCACAGTCATTTTTACGGTAGTGCACTACTCTGCAAAGTGAGGACAGCACTATAATTTTCTCATTGAAGAACACGTGGAAAATAGAACCAGAGGAAAAATTTACATAGAACCCCATCCCTCAAAGGCACTTGTGAGTTGTGAGTATTAAAATGTATTTCTTTCTAATAGTTGTTTTGATTGGCATAATTTTATACCTATTGATTTTACATACCTGTTATCATGCTGCTTAAAGAATTTTATTTCCCTATTAAAAGTAGACTTTAATTTTCAGAGCAGTTTTAAGTTCACAGCAAAATTGAGTGGTAGGTGCAGAGAGCTCCCATTGTGTCTCATCTCCCCACGTGACACAGGCTCCCCTACCAACAACATCAGGCACCAGAGTGGTACATTTGTTACAGTCAATGAACCTACATTGACACATCATCACCCAACGTCCATGGTTTACATTAGGGTTTGCTCTTAGTGATGTACATTCTCTGGGTTGCTAACCAATGTATCATAATGTCTATTCACCATTATCATGTCACATAGAATCATTTTACTGCCCTAAAAATCCTCTGTGCTCTTTGAATTTATTCATCTCTCTCACACCCCAATTCCTAGTAACCACTGGTCTTTTTACTATCTCCATAGTTTTGCTATTTTATTTTTTATATATATTTTTGATGTTAATAGGCTTTCATAATTAATCTCCATAATAATCAATTGAGTGGATACATAGTAGCTTATTTAACTTTTTAAGTGAATTAAACTGAGTTGTTACAGGTTTTCACTTGTTTACAGTTTTTCCTTTGGTATTTTGCTTTCTTTTCATAGGGTCGATTTCGGGAAGTACAGCCATTAGGTCCAAAGTCTCAGCCAATGTATCGAAAAAATCTAGCCTGCAGACGAATTTGGCCTGGCTAGCACATTTGTTTATATATACCTATAGATATTAATGGAGTCAGTAGTCAGCACAGTTTACATACAAGTCTGAATTTCCTTGAAAAAAATTGGGAGATCTGTTGACACCAGGTGTTTTCATATGTCGGCGAGCAGCAGGACCTGTATAGCTACCACCCCTTTAGAGGGACAGCATTCACATCCTCCATGAGCAGTAGAGTCTGATTTTCACTAAATATCATTAGCAAATGATTTTTAAAGACAAAAGAACCACAGTTATATTTGCTGTTTTATATTTTGATTTATAGTTCACACTTATTTCAAAGGAATTTAAGATGTCTCATCAAACTGGTAGATGAATGTGTGGGAAATTCTTCGGTAATAATGAACTACCCTAAGTTTGTGGAGCATTAAAAAGTGCTTTGGTTCAAGCTATTCCCTTTCACCTTTTCAAAAGGTGGGTTCTTCCCTGAGCTATTACGTAGTGAGAAGTTTAGTATCTACAAATGGTATGGGGTTTGGTGCTTTTGCTTCTTGTTTGATCTTAACACTGCACAGTAGCAACTATAAATTTTAGAAAAGCTTTCTTCCTATAATTACTCTGAAAGCTTACGTGCAGATGACCATTGCTCTGTTCCACCACCTTCGATGGCTCCCTACAGCCTTTGCAATGCTCTCTTCTGGGGGCATTCAGGGCCATTCGTTAGCTCCTCCCACCCTGACTTCACCCATTTAATTGTTCCCATCTCTCAAGGTTCATTTAAAATGTGATCTTCTCTCTCATGCTGCAGAAATACTATTCCCTTATGAATGCCCATTGTCTTAATTTCTGCCCCTGGTATGGCCATTGCTACTTTTTCACTTTATGTTTTAGGCAGTTGGATGATGACTTATCTCTTCTACAAGACTTTGAGTTTTTCTTTTCATGAAAGTTTATGTTTACGAGATGCTGTTGAGAGCAGTTCGATTCCTCATTCATTTTTGTTTCCCACAAAGTTTATGCCTGAAATATGTACATAAACAATATTTGAAAGAAGAAATGGAAATCTCCCAACCCCGCATTTCAGTATAAAGAGATGGAGGGAAGTTAAGTTCTAAATGACCAGATTTGGATATTATATGACAAATGGCTTCGACACAGTGAACTAAGGCAGAACTGTAAGTGATGAGTAGGGATTCAAGAACGAAAGAGATCATGACGAAGGACAGTGACACGGGGCCATTTGTTGTGTTTTGTTGAGATGCCCTGACCGTAGATGACATAATTGTGGAAGGAAACTGCTGGGGAACACAGGGATATGCCCCTGGATATATTTTTCTATTGTGATTTTAGCTTCAGAGAAGCTTCCCTCTGACACAACAAAGACTCTTGAGTGTTGAAGATTAATATTTATTGGGGAAAAATGCAATGGGAAAATAAAGTCCATAAAGAAATCAGAAGATTGGAGATGCTTGATAAACCACTGGAAATTTTATTCCCAAATAATTTCTTTCTTATTTGTATCAATTTGATAAACATCACATAAGTTAGGATTATGTTGAATTGCAAATAACAAGAACATGCGTTTATTTATTTATTTATTTTTTTCATAAAAGTCCTGAGGTGTGTTTAGATGACTGTGCAATGGCTAGGCCACTGTTTCTGATGTTCTTGGTTTTTTCTTTATGGTCGCAATATGGCTGCTTCAGTACCAGTTCTTTCATCTGCATTTAAAGAGTTAAAAAAAAAAATAAAGCGGCACAGGTACTTCTGCAACTGCGTCCGTCCTCCTTTGTCAGGAGAGCAAACGTGTTCCCAGGAGGCCACCGGCAGGCTCTGTTTCACGGTCATGTTGTTTCACACGGCTATGCATGGCCAAAAGGGAAGCTTTGAAAGGGAGTATTTCACGGAACGTTTTTCTATTCTGAAAATAAAATCATTGTTTATTTTATTGCATGAAATAAAAGAGAATGGTTATTAAACAGATAACAGACAGAATCTGTCACTGCCATTTAACTCCAATGTCAGGGGTCCCTTACTTCAGCCATTCTGGGGTTATCTTTTCTTTTAAGGCTCAACTATAAGAGTATTCTCTGGGCCCTCATTCAGTCTAAGGGTTCTTTCTCTCCCTCCATGTTGAGCATCTAGAAACTTCCCTCTTTTTCCTCCCTCCTTTCCTTTCCTTCCTTCCTTCCTTCCTTCCTTCCTTCCTTCCTCCGTCTCTCCCTTTCTCCTTCCCTCCCTTTCTAATTCTCCTCCTTTTCCTCCTCCTCCTTCTCCTTCTTCTTCTTCACCTTCCTCTCTCTCTCCCTCCCTCCCTCCTCCCTTCATTCCTCTCTTTTCTTCTTCTCTCTCTCTTTCCTTCTTTCTTCTTTTTTTCTCTCTTTTTTTCTTCTCTTTTTTTCTTTCCTTTGTGAGAGAGTATCTCACTCTGTCTCCCAGGCTGTGGTGCAATGTGGGATTGCTGCTCATTGCAGCCTAAACTTACCAGGCTCGAGTTCCTCCTGATTCAGCTTTCTGGATAGCGGGGACTACAGGTACACAACACTACACCTAGCTAATTTTTTTTGTAGGTATGGGGGTTGCCCAGGCTGCTCTTGAACTTCTGGGCTCAAGCAGTCCTCCTGTCTCAGCCTCCCAAAATGCTGGGATTACATAATGAGCCATGACGCCTAGCTCCTTCTTTCTTATACAGACCCATTCAACTCTCTTTGCAACATCAGTCTCTGAACTCACCTTTCATATCCAAATAAGCCATCAAGATTTCCTGAGCAAAGAGCTATCAACATGTATATGGATTAGGCAACTATCCCCTAGAATAGAAAAATGACTGCAGTAAGTTGCTGGAAATACTCTTTTCCCTTTCTTCTTACCACAGTGAAAATAAACACTTACTGTTTTCAAGTTCTGAAAAATAGTACAACGTACTTTAGGCCTTGAATGTCCAGAAATCACAACATTGGACATTCTACGCAGAAAGCATGGAGTCAGTGGGACATGAGTCTGTTCTGTTTAAATCCACATTCAAGTATGTTAAGGTCAATTTCATCACGCAACCATTGTTTCTGTAGTTACTTATTCCCTCCAAATATGTTGTCTTTGTGACTCATGAAACTGTGTCAATGTCAGGAATGTGACTTAATGTATTATTCTCAACACTTGACGATAAATTATCATTGTAGACTGTTGTAAATAATGCTCCTAAATTTGACCACTCAACCATATTCAAACCACAAGCGAACTTTCTAACCATATGCAAATTCCCATTTGTGATGGTCACCTTCACTCACAGTTAGAAAGTGTTTTGGTTGGTTCCCCCTCAGCTCTAGCAGTGGGCTGAGATTCAGTTAAGCCAACCAGCATATTTCATTACCCGTGGTAGCAGGCAGCTTTGGAAATGGCTCCCATGGTGTCCCCACCTCCTGGTATTCATGCTCTTGTATAATCTTTGCTTTTTGAGTGTGGATGGACTTATCACTTACTAATTGATATGGTTTGGCTGTGTCCCCACCCAATTTTCATCTTGAATTCTGACATGTTGTGGCAGGGACCCCACGGGAGGTAATTGAATCATGGGGGCAAGTCTTTCCCGTGTTGTCCTTATGATAGTGAATACGTCTCATGAGATCTGATGGTTTTAAAAAGAGAAATTCCCTTGCACAAGCTCTCTCTCTTTGCCTACTGCCATCCCTAGGATATATGACTTGCTCTTCCTTGCCTTCTGCCTTAATTGTGAGGCCTCCCTAGCCATGTGAGTCCAATTAAACATCTTTCTTTTGTAAATTACCCTGTCTCAGGTATGTTTTTATCAGCAACATGAATATGGACAAATACGCTAATAATGACTAAAATATGGCAGCAGTGATGAGATATCCCTTCCGGAATTAGGTTATCAGACTGTGACTTCCATGGCTCTCTTGTTTGCTTGTTCTGATGAAGCCAGCTACCTTATTGTGGACTGTCCTACAGAGAGGCCACACAGGAAAAAGCTGAGCATGGCCTCTGCCTAACAGCCAGTGAGGACCTGAGGCTCTCAGTCCAACAGTCCACAATGAACCAAATCCTGCCAGCAACCACTGAGCGGGTTTGGCAGAGAATCCCGTTGAAGCTTGAAACGACAGAAGCTCTGGACGACACCACAATTGCAGCTTACAAAAGACTGAGCTGGAGGACCTAGTGAAGCTATATTTGGATCTCTGACCAATAGAAACTGTGAGGTAATTAAGTGTATGTTATTTTAAGCTGCTAAGTTTGATGGAGGAAGGGGGGTGTAATTTATTATACAGCAGTAGATAACTGATACACTTCTAGTTACAAAAGTTGGTTCAGATCTGTACATGTGAGCAACTGAGCCAATGGTAGGTAGGCTGACCCTTGACTTTTCAACTGGTCGGGGGAGAGGGGAGGGAAGGAGAAAGAAAGGAGAGAGAGACAGAGACAGAGAGAGAGAGAGAGAGAGAGAGAGAGAGAGAGAAAGAGAGAGACTATTCTTTATCATCTATGAAACAAAGAAGCTGTTCTATAGCTCTTGTCATCTTGTGACTCTGTAGAGGTACCTGTCTTAAAAGAAAGCTAACACAAATCAGAAGTCAGAAGGCATGGCTGAGAGATAGGGAGATACCAGATTCTAAAGCATCATTTAAATACGTTCATCATGCTGTGTCTGAAGCCAGTGGATGTGAATCAAGAGATTCCCTTTTTTTCTTAGGCCAGTTTTCATTTTTTGTAACCCAGAGTTTGACCTGATATAAACTGTAATTAGCTAATGATCAAAACTTCTGCTGTCCAAGGAAGGACTCATCACCCTAAAACAGATGCTCCACATTTTCTCAACTGACACAATTTGGAGCATCTGTTTATAGCTTTACAGGAAAAGGGAGAAGGTATTTTTAAGCGTGTGAGCACAGGTTAAAAACATAATTGGAAACTAAGTAAGTACAAAAACATCTTCAATCAAAGAAACATTTTGTAAGCTGAAATATTGTTCATTTTTATGATGGTATGTGTATATCTTCATATACAAAACTTCACTATCATTAGAAAATGTCACACAAAATAACAAATACACCTTTTTCAATCTGGTTATAAATATGCAGAATGGAGTTTATTTACCAAAGTGTTACACATTTCCAACTGACAATATATCAATAAAAGCTCTCACTCCAAGATGTCATTAAAGCCACATTTGTTCATTTCTATTTATTATGAGAAAAAAACAAAATGAAAAAAGTGGATTTGAGTCATATTTCCTGTGAGTTCATCATTTGCTGGCATATAACACTTGTGAATTTTATTCAATTCATTTAAAATGATTTCTTACATGCAGCCAGAAAGTTGAGGGCGGCAAGGAATTCAAAATGATCAGCAGGCATCCCAGATTTCTCAGGAGACAGATTTAGAATCACAATTAAGGTATGTTTTTCTTAAGGAATGTATCTTAGAAAAATTAGTTCTAATGAACTAGAATTTGTTTCTAATAAATTCAGCTCATTTGTGTTTTGAAATTAGGAGACCCAAATGACCTTCTTAAGATGAGATTCCTTCCTTCCCTTCCTTCCTTCCTTCCTTCCTTCCTTCCTTCCTTCCTTCCTTCCTTCCTTCCTTCCTTCCTTCCTTCCTTCTTTCCTTCCCTCCCTCCCTCCCTCCCTCCATCTTCCTTTCCCCTCCTCTCCCTTCCCCTTCCCTTCCCTTCCTGATATAGGTCAAGATCTATGGTACCGATTTCAAATGCCCTCAGAACTCATTCTTCTTCCTTGTTTATTTCATAAAAGTGTGTGATAATAGGAAGTCAGCTGGGCTGCAGTGATGCAAACTGACAAAACTCTTCACCCAGAATTTGAACAAAATCTTTCAGAGGTTAAGAATACCTAGATAATTTTCAGAAAAACAAGAGGAATTGAAACAAGGAAAATCTAATATCTAAAGCAAGACAAGGCACAAAAAGGTTTGTCCCTTTTAAAAAAATTTCCCAATTGTCTTTGGGAGTTGTAATGTATAAAAAATCATTTTCTTTGTAATGATTCTTTCCTTTTGAGAGTAGCCTTTAAGGAATCAGATACCTTAGAGCAGGCATCCCCAGACTTTTTACACAGGGGGCCAGTTCACTGTCCCTCAGACTGTTGGAGGGCCGCCACATACTGTGCTCCTCTCACTGACCACCAGTGAAAGAGATGCCCCTTCCTGAAGTGCGGTGGGGGGCCGGCTGGATAAATGGCCTCAGGGGGCCACATGGGGCCCGCCTGCCTTAGAGGGTAACCTGCCCATCTATACTTTTAGCTGAGCCAGGGACATGGCTACTACATACCTATAGAATTAGTAACAGGTGACAGTAATAATTCTGCATACCACCACAACAACTGTCAGCATCTTCCGTGAGTCAGGTGTTCACATAAATCTTTGCATTAGATGCTTGGACCCAGTTTCTCACACTTCATTTTCCCCTCTTTTTTGGACATATTGGAAAGCTTAATACAGTACCATGTTTTCCAGATTCACTGTAGCCAGCATTCTGGGTTGGAGTTAGACTCTTCGTTAGCTATTCTCATAGGAGATTGGGAAAGTGAGAGTTATTTGTGACTAATGGCAGATGAGCAAGCAAGCACTCACAGAGACATTCCCTGTCAGCCTGACAGCACGTTCCAGTGCCTGGTGGCTGGTTTCGTGGGTGAGAGGCAGTGAAAATGATAACAGAAGTATTACAGCAACAACAACAGCGCCATGACCTGCAAACCAATAGTCCCCCTTTTAACTTTTCCAACAATTGGATAGGTAACTTCTCAGCCCATTTTATAAGGCCCCAATTCTTCAGCCATCAGTGCATCCGTGTCCTTGCAGCATAAATTTGCAACACCAGCAGGGTGACCACTTGGTCCCAGTTTGTCTCTAATGTTCTCAGTTTTTGTACTGAAATTCCTGCTTCCTGGAAAACTCCTCTAGCCCTGGAAATCCAGGATGGCTGGTAATTCTAAGAACCAGGCACTCTGTGTGGGGTATTCTATTTATCCCAACCACTGCTTGTGGACCTAGGATGTAACCTGCTTTGGCCAGTGGGATGTTAACCAACCACACACACATAAGAAGAGGTCCTTTTGTGCCTCTGTCTCTGCCACAAAAAAAAAGTCCAGGCTGTCCTGATGGAGAATTACACATTTGACTCAGGTGTAATCAGCCAACAGCCAACAGCCAACAGCCAACAAGACATAGAGTAAACGTAGCATCACCAGAAGAACTGCCCGGCCCAGCTCAGCCCAGTTCAAATCTCTGCCTTGCAGGTCTGTGATTTAAATACAAACTCATTATTTTAAGCCACTGTATATTTGTGTGTGTGTTCAGGCCTGTGTTTCCCAAGATTATCATAGTAATAGGTAACTGGTACATACCTGATACCTGAATTAACTCATTATATGGTTGAAATATCTGGAGTGATTCTGATTTCCTATACTGAGTCTTGACTGATACTGAAATATACAGACATTTTCTCATTTAATTGTCACAACCACCCAACGAGGTAGCTGTTGTTGCTCTCCCATTTTACAGATCGGGTTGCTAACTAAATCGTTCAAGTCCATACAACTCAGAAATGGCAGAGTGGAAAGCAAACGAGCATGCTGGATTTGAAAGTCCACATTCTTAACCATCAGACTGCACTGACTCAGTTTTCACATTGAGAGGGAGAAATATGAGCAAGTTTCCTCTGTAAAGATCTAGAAGAAGATAGGTTTGGAAGGTCTAAATTGAATGGGAATTATAAAGGAAGTACAGGTTTCATGAAGAGAATCTGCAGCTCTAAGTACGCTTGCATATTTTAGAGCTGAATTCCTTGAGGGTTGTGCGGCCTCTTCATCTAATACGATTGGATTTGGCCTTGTCTTCAGATTTAGTCATTTCTTCCATGACAGCATATTAAATGACAATCTCAAATAAAGACCCACTCATCTGAACAAAGGGAACACGCCTCACTCAGGTCCTTCTTTGATTTATAACCAATTCTCTTTTAACATGTGGACCCAACAAATGAGAGATCGCTGACTAGCTCAAACAATGAACTTGTTAGTTAACAGAATTAACAGTGTGTTGTTTCACTGTGATGACAGTAATAAAACTGGAGACGTGAAGCCGATATAGTCACAACTAAATCGTAATGGATGAGATATTTACAGCAAAGCTGTTAAAACATTGAATAAAATATGGGAAGAGCAAAAGCAGATGTGTTTTTATTCTTCTGAGTTGAAGCTTGCAAGGTAAAAAGATAGTTTGAGTAATAATCACAGGTTCTGATTCACAATGCATTAATAAATATTCATATGGTACCAGCCGCTGAAACTTTCCAGATACAGAAATAAAGTGAGAAAGCCTGCTCTTGCCTTACACTTTACTAAGTTTAGATTTCCAGACACACATGTCAATATCTCCATTAGCTTCCTGCAAAAGTTCTCTTTTATTTTCCACTGCGTTCCAAGTCTTGATGGTGAAACACTCATCTTTCCTGTTACGTTCCGAATGTCACAGTATTTCCCCCACTCAAACCACAAGAAAGTAGAAAGAAATGATGGTCTATTAATAAAGAAGAGAACTGTAATTCAAGTAGAAGATAGAGGTGGAAGAAAATGAGCATTTCTCTTTTGAATTAGGCACAGGTAAATGAGCTATATATCCCATTGGACGTCCAGATTCCCAAATGAATTAAAACGGTGGGATGCCTGATTCTGCAACAGCAAGCAAAACACATTTATGTGTTTTTCTTTTGTTATTACCATTGCCTTTGTTTTAAAGGAGCAGGGAGCTTTTTGAGAGCACAGGGGAATGCTACCACGTTACTCAGGGCTGAAACAACTTGGGAAATATAATTGGGGCTGGGGGATGCGAAAGCATCAGGATGCTTGGTCCAGGTTTGTTTTCCTGCGTTTCAGAAAAACAGATGCTGGGAAAAGAAGGGAGAGGCTTGGTGCAGAACTGGTTTGGATTTTTGGGGAGGGAGGAAAGAAGAAAGGGAGACAAGAGTGTCTTGCAGGGGCCCAGACCTCCCTGGTTGGGGCCATAGCACTCCACTCGTAAGTACCTGGTTTGGGACTGGAGGTTTCCTGATGGATGTCCATGAGCGCTGCAGTCGGTAACACAACAGGGCTCGTTGAGGTTGCTATGACATCCTTTGTTCCCCATTTCCCTGCTTTTATTGGCATATGTACCTTGGCTTGTACATAGAACCAGAGGGCTCTGTGCTGCATTTTCATTTTCCCCTCTGTTTTATTCATCACTGTGTCCTTTTATCTGCCTGCACATCACCAAGTCTTCTCTCTAGACTTGCACAGAATCTTTCATTTGAGTTCCATTCTTTGCTTCCCCTCAGATGATCTCTGTTGGCTCCAAATGAGTTTTTGTTTCTCACCCTCTCTTCCTTCCTTGGCCTTAGTATTATTTTTCCCTTTTAATTCATTCCATCCCCACAGACTTCTATTTGTGCGTTTTCGTTTTCTTATTGTTCTCTGTCTTCTTTGAAAATCTCAGGGTAATGTTCTGGGCACATGTCTATGGCTCAGAGTTCTAGGAAGGGAGAGGTCGGGGAGGGTGGCTTCCAAGCAGGTAGGGTACAAGACGAGCAGGAAGGAGGAGCTTCGAGCTAGAGCTTACCGGGGAAGCCTCTTACCCAGTGACTCCTGGTCAAGAGAAGGATATTTCCAGAAGAACCTTCCTTGCACACAAATCTGAGCACAAGCAGTCCTCTCAAGGGTCAAGAGTCCTACCACTTCCATTTTGGGGGATTCCTGATGTGTTAGACAATGACGATGGACTATAAAAAAAACTTATAAAAATTGTGGTATATTTGAAATATTTATGCTTAGCAAATTAACACTCCTAATACAAATCTATGTCATTGTGTCCTGGGCAAGCAAAGCAGCAGATTTAGAAACAATGCTTAATCTGAATGCACTACTGATAGCCGCAAACAAGGTTCACTAACAAAAGCCAACCGCATCAGGTATTTAGAAAGCAATTGATGTTCAAAAGCTAATATTGCTTGGTTTATCAGCTCAACCCTGAAGGAGTTAGTTTTCTATTATGCTCTGATTCTCTTGCCGCTCTGTGCACAATTAACAAGGCGATTTTTTTTTTTTCCTGAATGGGGGTTTGGGGGTGGTCTGAGTTTTAGGTGATTTATGTTTATTCCTTAGTAACTTTAGCAGAGGAATTAATTGTTACTGTGCAATCATCTTTTTTGGAGGGAGATTTGGAATGTGCTTCTTGTTTCTTTTCCCTTCAGACTTTTTTTCTTCTTCTTCTTTGAATTGGACTGAATGTTAGCTTTACTGGAGCTGAACATACTGTAACACTTAACCCAGGTGAAAAATGACTGCTTGCCAATGAATTTAACATCTATATTAAGACTATGCTGGTTATATAGCACAGTTAGATATAATAGAGAGTGTGATAGATCCAGGTATCTATGATATGCTTTTTTTTTTTTTTTTTTAAACCAAAGGATTGCAAAATATGAGCTAGGTATGGCTACTTAAGAATTTGTGCAAATAAGAAAAACACGGTTCTTACTTTTTTAGTCATTCTTCTATATTTACCTTTACTTTTTTGGACTTATTTATTCATTGGCTAGTAAAGATTTTCAGCCATAGATGAGAGTTTATTTTTTTTCTAGGTAATCGGTAAATGAATAGAACCAGACTCTAATCAGTAAATGAGGTATCTGGTAAATTGATTAAATAAATGATTCAATATTGTTGGAAGAACGAAACCACAATTTTATCCCAGTTTAAATCTTCAGTGCTCTTAGGACTTCATTCTTAAGATAAGGCTCTTTCTGTATGAATGAAATTTATTTACAGAAAATAAAGCATTTGGCTGAGTTTGTGACTTACTTAAGATTGCACAGCAAGTCTGAATTAAATCTGTGTAACAGGTTCTAATCCCATGGTCCAGCAATTGGACCATTCTCCCTAAGCTTCTTGGAGAATTAATTTCTCATTACAAATAAATATATTCTGCACCATGGTCTGAACATACCAATGCTAAGCACATTTTCTGACAGACATTTCAAAGATACAGATGAGCTCTTGCATCTTTTCAAAAGCAATGCAACGAACATCCACACAGCAGGTGCTGGAAGGGTCCCTCTGGCAGACAAAGGGGGTGCAGAAGCTCTTCTCAGTCAGGTTTTCCTGACCAAGCTTGTCTGTGTAGCTGTGGTAAACGGTGCACAGGTCTACCGCTCAAAAATGGGCCCCTGGCTCTCACAATGAACCTGGCAACCTGGCCAATCAAATTCAAGTCTAGCATGTTGCCAGGGTAACTAATACACAGTCACAAAAACAGAATGATCACAGTGAGGGAAAAATACAAAATGCAGCATTTTCATGCCTAGGAAAAGAAAGAGAAAACACAGGCTGACCGTACATAGCAGGAGCTGGTACTTGCTTCTCCCTTAAGTATGAGCCATTCATTTACAGCCATGTGCAAATGTCTATGTGCACATGTATGCACCTATCCACATGCACAGAAAATATGTGCCTCACTTCTGGAACATTATTAGTGAATTTAGAATGGGAGAAAGATGGCAGACTATGGCTTCTGTTGGAAAGATCTGGAGGCACACACACACAAAATGAGCATCTACCCTTCTTCCTTGAGCAACTGCTGGGTTGAAAGGTGCTTCCAGACTCACTTCACTTAGTCAATAGTCCTTCCTGGACTATTGTCCTTTGGAAAGTCCTTTCCAAATAGGGCCCACGAGTGTGTAAGGGAGGCTACTGCCAGGCTAATAAAAACCACCCCATGCTCTTAGCAATGACTATCTCCAGGCTGACAGGCCCTCTGCTTTGCCATGTGCCCCCATAGTGTAGGTGCCTGAGTGATTCTGAAAAGACAGAGATCATGTCCTTGCACCACCTGTAGCTCCTCCCCTGGTTTCCCTGCAGGCTGAGTAGCAGGTGGTTTTTTCACCAGGGCCCACGAGGTCCTGCTGAGTCTATCTCTTCCTAACTCTCTGCCCTCATTTCTTGACTCTCTCCCCTGCAGTCCACTGTCCCCACTCTTCCTTTCTGTGCCTTGAACGTGCCAAGCTTATTCCCACTTGCATTAGTTTCCTGGAGTTGCCATAACACAGCCCCACAAACTGGGTGGTGAAAAACAACAGAAATGTATTCTCTCATAGTTCTGGAGGTTTGGAGTCTGCAGTCAAGATGTCTGGATGGCCATACTCTCTCTGAAGGCTCTAGGGGAGTCTATTTCATTCCCTTCTCTGAGTTTCTGACTTCGTTGGCAATTCCTGGCTTACCTTGGCTTGGGGATGCTTTGTCCCCATCTCTGCCTCCCTGTGTGTTTCTACGTCTCTTCTCCTCTTCTTATGAAGACATCAGTCATTGGACTAGGGCCCACCTGAATCAAGTACGACTCAACTTGACCATATTTGCAAAGGCTCTATTTCCAAATAGGGCCATATTTGCAGGTACTAGCAGTTATCACTTCAGCATATATTTTTGGGGATACGACTCAACCCATGATGCCACCTCATGACTTCCACCTTGAATTTCCTTCTACTAGCCCTTTTCATGGCTGGCTCCTTGCATCTTTTGGGGGTGAACTCAAAAGCTGTCTTGTCTGGAAGCTTCCCAGATCACACGTTTTGAAATTCCCACCCCTCAGCTCCTTGTCATCACTGCACTTTGTTTCTTTCTTAGACTTTATCACCACCAGATATACAATTCCCCTCCCTCTGTGTAGGGGAATATGAACTCCCAGGAGCAACTGCTTTGTATTTCTCATTCACAGCCCTGTTCCCAGAGTGCAGATGAATGCCTGCAGCAACATAGGTGATCGATAACTATGCATGGAATATAAAATCTGAATCAGCAAATTAGGGAAGTATGAGAAGTTGTAGAAGAGAAGGCTGAGTTGAGGTGATACTGAATTGATTCAACAGTTTCTCTAACAAACATCTGTTGGACATCCATTATGTGCCAGGCACAGTTCTAAGTTACAGCTCAGCTAAGACAGACACAGAGCCTTGAGCTCATGAGACTTGCATCTGAGTGAGAGTCCCAGCAGCTGCCATATGTTGAGTTCTTGCTGTCTGCTGGCACAGTGGAGAACACCTGAGATGCTAATCCTACGGAACGTTGTGGAAGGCAGGTGCTATCAACAACTTTACTTCTTCCCAGGTGTGGAAACAACTTCAGAGCAAGTTCACCTCACCGGTTAGCAGGAGAGCAAACTCCTCCCAAACATGGGATTCCATTTCCTACCCTCTTAGCTGCTCTCTTATGCAACTCTTGCAGAAAAAATATCTCATGTAATGCTGGCCAGAAGTCCATGTAGTTGGCAATTGGCTGCATTTTCCTGATGAGGAAATGAAACCTAGGAGAGTTAAGTCACTTCAACACATCACAAGCTAATGGGTGGCAGGTAGGGCAGGAGGGAGATGGCCCTGGTTTGGTGTCAGAGCCCATGTTCATACGCCCTAAATTTATGCCCTTCTCAAGTCTATAGGCTTGTGGGCAGATATAGCAGGGGGTATCCTTTTTTAAGCAGAGCTCATATCCCAAGGTTCTCAGACTCTAAAGGAGTGCAAGATTCATGAGGGGATTTCAAACATAGACTTTGAATCAGCAGGCCAGATGTTTCCACTATCCTCGTGTGATCTTCTGGGACTCCCTGATTTCTCACTCATAGCCATATTCACCACATGGCAGGCTTTGTGCTACAGGGTTCCTTGGAATCTGCAGGAAACCGTGGCCTAAATCACTCCTTCCTCTTCTTCTCTGAAACAGACATATGTTGTTTTGCTTACCCCAAGTCCAGATCTTCTTCTGATAATAACATCTCAAATTTCCTTTGGAGGAACCATGCCTCCCTCATCCCAGTTCATAGGGTTTGAATAGATTTGACTCCTCCCCCTTGGTTCTCCATGTGACAAGGTACTTTAGTGGACTCTATGGGGAACAAGAAACCATCTTTTCGCTAGGGCTGCAAAGCACATAGAATGCATGCTGGATGCTCTGTTACTATGAAGGGAGAGTCAGCCAGAGAATAAAGCCAGCATTAGGGTAAGCAGAGATGAAAATTGGAGAAAGAATCCTGACGAAATCTTGGAATGGCTGAATCTGGCCCTGGGAGTTGGCTTATTGCAAAAAATTCTGTGATAAGTTAAGACAATAAAGGCCCTTTTATGCTTAAGTCAGATTAAATTAGAAGTTGACACTTGCTGCCGAAAGAATCCCAAAAAAAATCTCCTTTAGGCCAAATTTTCTTGTACTCCAGAAGAATCTCCCTCAGAAACTGGAGTGGCTCATGATAGTATTTCAAACTAAAGTGTTGATGACTAGGAGTGCTTGCTGACTCAACCGCTGGAATGTTCTGGAGATGAAATCGATATTTGAAAGCAACTGGAGGGTGACTGGCAGTCGGTAGGTACTTTAAAAATATCTTGAGTCTATCTAAATGTTATATTTCATTTTTTCGGTACTAGAATATTTGTACTTGGCAAATCTCAAATATGTTTATAATTTGGGGAGTATAATAGGAGATACTTTATGTGAGAAAAGTTTTCATCATTGCTTTTTGCCTGTTTATTTTACATGACTCTGAAATGCAAAATTCCAAGATTTTGACTTTTACCATGATTTTCCTCTCTCTACCATTTCCTTTTCCCTCACACTTAAACCATCCATCCCCAGTGGTCCAAAGTACAAGGATCCACCATTTGGAACTTAATCTTTTAAAGACCAGAAACTCTTCTTCATGAGAAGGAAGGGTATGATTTATATGTGGCTTGATGTAAGAAAACGTGGTGAAATTTCAAGTTCTCTGTTTTCTTTATTTAAAAAAAGTTAAAAAATAAATATCAGTGAATCATAGCAGGGATAGCAATTTAGTGCATAAGCATTTTTTTCTCTATTCCTTTCCATCTCCCTCTCTCTAAAAGTAACGAATTTTAACAGCTTGGTGCATATTCTTCTAGTCATTTTTCTATGGTATTATAACCAGACACAAGTGCATGTATGTATGTATGTATGGCTAGACACAAGCACATCATTTTTTAAAGCATATTTTTGTACACTGTTGCTTTTGGATATATTTCCGAAGGTAGAATTGCTAGGTCAAAGGGTATGTATAATTTTAATTTAAATGAACACAGATGATTACTTTCCAGAAAGTTTATAGAAATTTATATTCTCACTAGTATATTTCTCCAAATCACTGCTATCCCAATTTTTTTTTTTTTGCCCTTGGTACTGCCAGTTTAATGAATAAAACATATGTGTGGGTTTTTCTGTGCCAGTTTAATGAATAAAACATATGTGTGGGTTTTTCTGTTTGTTTGGTTTTGGTTTTTATTGGTGCTTTGGGATCATTTGGAATTCCTCTTCAGTAATTGATCATCTAGCTAATGGATCATTGCTGTTTTTCTTATTTATTTGTAGAAACTCTTTATATTTTAAGGATTAATCATGTCTATATTGTGTGTTTTAAATATTTTTTCTAGTCTATTGTTTGTCTTCTTACTTCATTTATGGTACTTTTTGCTAAGCTACATGTTTCATTTTTATATGATTTAAGATCTTGTTAAAATGAGGATATTTTACATTCCTGTCAGTTAAAAAAGAAAGAACTTGATGAGAATTTTAGATGACAACCAGATCTATGAGGAGACCATCTTTGGTCAGGCTGTCTGCATTCAAGTGTCTCATTGAAAGTTCTAGAAAACAGTCATTATGGTTAGAGAGAAAATGACCACAAAATCAAGATACTCAGTCTATCCCGATGAGATGTGACCATCCAGTTTTATTTCTGCACCTTCTTCATTAGCCAGTTGGACATACTCAAACCAACCCTTTTGTTAAAAATAAGAACATATAACCCTGATATGACTTATGATTATGATGCTTTCTCCTTAATCATCAGCTTCAAATGTCTTTAAAGAGAAAATGCATGAAACCGATCCTTTTTTCCCCAAATTGAAGTCTCTTTCTTAGCAGTTCCACTCCTCTCCCCAGCATGGTATTTTATCTTTCAAATCAATAGTATTATTTGCTCTGTCCAAGAGATGGCTACAGGTTGGCCATGGTGGGCAGGGCTTTGAAGGGCAGGAAAGAATGAAATATACAGCTTCAGAGGTGGATTAAGAGTTCCTTTCTATGAGTTTATGATTCCTATTCAAATAGTCTAGAAAAGAATCTTTTTCATGTCCTTTAGAAATAAAATATGAACATCATTGAGTGTATCCAAAGTTTAGAATAAGGCCTTTCTTATTTTCCCTCTTTGTTCTGTCATCAAGTTGCTTCAGTATCTGATATGGAATCTTGTGACAGCTAATATGTCCAGAGACCTTTTACTGAGAAGTTATGATGATGATTCTTTTTTCTCTTTATAAGACTGATCATCTTGCCCATTCGAGTCTATTGGACCACTGCTTAGAATCTGCTCTGTGGCCCCATTGTGCATGCCTTTCCTGCCTTTCCTGTGTTCTTTGGGAGGTTGCACCCACTGTTAATGAGAATGAAGATGCAGCTGATGTCTGTTGAGTGTTGACTATCTGGGCTGACTCGGCTACCCACATGCAATGCTGAATAGGTTCTTTACTGAAAGTTTTTCCTTTGATCTTCACAATAACCTTATGAGCTATCTAGTCTTAGAAGTCTCCTTTTACAGATTAGGAATTGAGGCTCAGAAGAAGGTTAGAAGATGGGTATGGTGGCTCATGTCTGTAATCCCAGCACTACGGGAGGCTGAGGTGGGAGGATCACTTAAGCCCAGGAGTTAGAGGCCACCCTGAGAAACCTAGTGAAACCCCTGTCTCTAAAAATAATAATATTAATAATAACAATAAGATAAAATAAATTAGCTGAGTGTGATGGTGCACACCTGTAGTCCCAGCTACTTGTGAGGCTGAGGTGGGAGAATCACTGGAGCTTGGGAAGTTGAGTGTGCAATGAGCTGTGATCACACCACTGCACTCCCTCTTGTCTCAAGAAAAAGTGTGGAGGGGAAGGTTAGAGTAATTCGCCTAAATGTGCAGAGGGAGTGAGAAGCAGAACAGGGATGAATCCAAGAGGTCTGGCAAATAGAGCATAGACGGCATGTGAGCACTGCACATTGCCTCCTAGATACACAAGATGGGATTCATTAAAGTGAGGCCAGGCCTGGATAACAAAAGTCCAAGAATCCCCTGAAATGTGCAGAAGGCTGGGAGAGGCTTGATTTATTTTCTTCACTTCCCAAGCTAGCAATTTAATTTTATGCTCTGATTTACAATATTTTAAACATGCATTCCCAATATTTGTATCCTTATTTATAAATTATGTACTTGCACTGAAGTATTGATATCTTATGTCCACCATAAAGCATACCTAAGCAGTTATAATTTTAAATGGTATCTCAGTTTGAGCCATCATAGAAAAAATACCATATTCTGGATGGTTTAAATGGCGAACATTTATTTCTCATGGTTCTGGAGGCTGGAAGTGTGAAATTAGGGTGCTAGCATTGTTAGATTCTGGTGAGGGTCCTCTTCTAGACTGCAGATTACTGACTTTTCATTGTATCCTCACATGACATAAGAGACCTTTAGTGGGTAATTGGGTCATGAGAGTGGAATCCTCGTGAATAGGATCTATCCATCAAAGCAGTTATAATCCTGCCTTGGCTTATGGTCTGGGAAATTAGACTACACTTCTTTTTTGCTTTTGAGACAGAGTTTCACTCTTGTTGCCCAGGCTGCAATGCACTGGCATGATCTCTGCTCACTGCAACCTCCACTTCCCAGGTTCAAGTGATTCTCATGCTTCAGCCTCCTGAGTATGTGGGATTACAGGCATCTACCATCACACCTGGATAATTTTTGTATTTTTGTAGAGATGGGGTTTCATCATTTTGGCCAGGCTGGTCTCGAGCTCCTGATCTCAGGTGATCCACTTGCCTCGATCTCCCAAAATCACAAAATTTATAAAAATTGGCTAAAAATACAAAAATTAGTCATGCATGGTAGTGGGTACCTAAAATCCCAGCTACTCAGAGCCTGAGGCAGGAGAATTGCTTGAACCCAGGAGGCAGAGGTTGTAGTGTGCCAATATCACACCACTTCACTCCAGCCTGGGCGACAGAGCAAAACTCCATCTCAAAAAACAAAAAATAAAAAATTTTCAGCCATAGATGTATTTGGGAGGAGGTTTATTGTTTTAGTTATCTAGTAACATGTAACAAATGATCCCCAAGCTTAGTGATTTAAACTAACAATGTTTTGCTCAGGATTTCTGGGTCAGGAATTAGGAAAGGGCTCAGCTGACCGGTTCTCACTTGGAGACCCTTGTGTAGTGCAGTCTGATACTGGATAAAGATGAGGCTGCAGTCATTTGAAGGATGTCCAAGTTGTGTCATTGCCATGGCTGGCAGCTTTGGGAACTCAACTGGGGCTGTTGGTCACAGCATTCATGTGACCCTTTACCACTATGATCTCAGTGTAGCTGGACTTCTTGAATAGCAACTCTTGCTTCCTTCAGAATAAGCATCTCAGGAGAAACCAGATATGGAAGCTGTGTGGCAATTCTTGACAGCCTTGGAAGTCACGTAGCATTCCCTCTGTCATAATCTGTCCATCAAAGCTGTTACAAACCTGCCTTGGCTCAAGGGCTGGAAATTAGACTATACTTCTTGATGAGGGAATAGCAAGATCACATTGTAAGCTACCCTAAGGAATGAGAGAGATGGTTGAGGTTATCTCTGAAAAAGGTATACCTCATCATTACAGATTAAGCCATTTATTAATAGATATGTATGGAATGCCTGCTATGTGCCAAGCTAAGAATATGAGTAAAAAGCATGGAAAAACACAAGAACCCTGCTATTCTGGAGCCTATATTCGAGTCCAGAAAATATCAGATCATGGTTTTAAAAGTAAATATATATGTTATATAATCTGCTTGATAACTACCTGCTTTTGTTTGTTTGTTTTGACAGGTCTGCATTGCTCATCATCATTTAAAAGAAAATTTATTATACTTTATGTTCTGGAGTGCACGTGCAGAACATGCAGGTTTGTTGCATAGGTAGACACATGCCATGGTGGTTTGCTGCAGCAATCGCCCTGTCATCTACATTAGTTATCTCCTGATGCTATCCCTTCCCAGTCCCCTCACCCCCTGTTATTCCTCCCCTACCCGCTCCCCATACCCCACAGGCACTGGTGTGTGATGTTCCCCTCTCTGTGTCCATGTGTTCTCATTGTTCAACACCAACTTGTGAGAGCATGCGATGTTTGGTTTTCTGTCCATCACAATATAACTGATCAGAAGCTGCTGTTAATAATGGGAGAGGTTACAGCCATTTTCTCCTTGCCTGCAAATGCTTGCACTGTTAATATTTCCTTCATTTCAGATTACTTTGTAGGAATTGTTAAGCCACTAGTCCTTTTAGTGACAGCTGCTATAGTTAAGAGGAGATAATACAGTTTGTGAATCTACATTACTAGGCATGTGTAAATTGCAAGGAACCTCAATAGACTGTAGGCTAGAGGCAGTATGAATGCCATTGTCAACTGCAAACAGGGACAATTTGACTTTCTCTTTTCCTAATTGAATACCTTTATTTCTTTCTCTTGCCTGATTGCCCTGGCCAGAACTTCTAATACTATGTTGAATAGGAGTGGTGTGAGGGCATCCTTGTCTTGTGCCAGTTTTCAAAGGGAATGCTTCCAGCTTTTGCCCATTCCGTATGATATTGGCTGTGAGTTTGTCATAAATAGCTCTTATTATTTTGAGATATGTTCCAATAATATGTAGTTTATTGAGAGTTTTTAGCCTGAAGGGGTGTTGAATTTTATCAAAGGCCTTTTCTGCATCTATTGAGATAGTCATGTGGTTTTTGTCATTGGTTCTGTTTATGTGATGGATTACGTTTATTGATTCGCATTCTACTATAAAGACACATGTACACGTATGTTTATTGCAGCACTACCCACAATAGCAAAGACTTGGAACAACCCAAACACCCATCAATGATAGACCGGTTAAAGAAAATGTGGCACATATACACCATGGAATACTATGCAGCCATAAAAAAACACGAGGGACATGGATGAACTTGGAAACCATCATTCTCAGCAAACTAACACAGGAACAGAAAACCAAACACTGCATGTTCTCAGTCATAAGTGGGAGTTGAACAATGAGGACACCTGGACACCAGGAGGGAGCATCACATACCAGGGCCTGTCATGGGGTGAGAGACAAGGGGAAGGAGAGCATTAGGAGAAATACCTAATGTAAGTGACGGGTGATGGATGCAGCAAACCACCATGGCACATGTATATCTATGTAACAAACCTGCACTTTCTGCACATGTACCCCAGAACTTAAAGTATAATAATAATAATAAAAAAGATGTCTCCCCCATCCCCAATCCCTCTGAGTTGTAGAATTCCCACCTTCTCTCAGAATTTCTGCAATACCATATGTAACTGATGCAGAGGGAATGAGACAAGTGTCAAGCTGCTTATTAAAATATAACACAGTGTAATTCCTTTCTTATTTTTAGTTTGAAGTAAATATAAATAGAAGGTCTGAAGTCTTTTTTCTGCTTATTTCCCTCTTTGGAGGCCACTGCTCTAGACAAAATCAGAAAACTCTTTTCACCAGTTAAAGAGGGTGATGTTTCTGGAAAGGACACTGTCCCCAGTAATGGAAACAACTCCACACCTTGCCTCCGTGAGTGCCTTCTCTTGAGTAATGATGCCAAAGGAGCTGAAATGGGTTGCAACTTGCTGGAAGTAGCCTGACATACAATGTTGTTTAAATTAAAGTGAATGCAAAAGAGAAGCTTGTTAGAGCTTAAATAGCTAGGGGGGGAACTTCTTCTGTTTCCAATTGCTTGTCTGCTTTGGGTGGAGACCATATGCTTTGAAGAATCTTACAAATGTTTCTGTCCATATACATATTAGAATATCTCAGGCTTTTCTCTCTGAAAGCCTTTATGCCCTTGTCTGAAGGATCTATAAAAGCAATAAGCCATCTTGTAAATGGAACTGGAATATGGGATGCTCTGGTTCCTTTCTTGCCAGCGGCCACTAGCATTTATTCCATAGTTGATGCATCAGTGACCAGGGTTATTGCTCCCAGAATTCATGTTAAACCACACAAGCAATGGAAATTTTCTCAGCTGTGCTGTGAACTCAAGTCTAGGCTTATTTCAATCCTGGCTAAATCACTCAAATATGAATAGTAATAAAGATATTAACAGCAATGCTAATATTAATTCTAACAGCTAAGAGTACCCAGTGCCTACTCTTTGCCAGGTGCTGTGCTAGGAAGCCACATGTATTTAATTGTTACTCCTTACAGCAACCCTGTGAGAAATATACTGTCATTTATTGGACATCAGAGCAGGAAACTTCTCCAAAGTTTGGAGGAATGAAACAACTGGGACAATAGAGACTGAGTCCAAGGAGTATCCCCATAGTCTGACTCCAGGGTTGCAAGGTTAATTAATTTCTTTCTATATCCTAATATAGATATGTAAGTTATATAGATATTATATATAACATAAATATCTATTTTATAATAACTATAATATAAATATCTTTTGTATTATATATAATATCTATATATATATAACTTATATGTAAGTTATAACAAATAAATTTTAACCACTATGGAAAACTTGCAATGCAAGTTCCTATATGTACAATATGGTTTGGCTGTGTCCCCACCCAAATCGCATCTTAAATTTTAGCTCCCATAATCCCCACTTGTTGTGGGAGGGACTCATTGAGAAGTAATTGAATCAAGGGGGTGGGTTTTTCCCGTGCTGTTCTAGTGATATTGAATAAGCCTCATGAGATCTGATGGTTTTATAAAGTGCAGTTCCCCTGAACATGCTGCCTTGCCTGCCACTGTGTAAGACGTGACTTTGTGCCTGCCTCATTTTCTGCCATAATTGTGAGGCCTCCCTAGCCACACGAGACTGTGAGTCCATAAAACCTCTTTTTCTTTATAAATTACCCAGTCTCAGGTATATCCTTATAGAAGCATGAAAATGGACTAATATAATATATAAATATATATTATAGATAATTTATAAACATAAACATTTTCTATATTATATAAACTATATAAATATTTATATAATGTGATATAAATGTAATATTATATGTGATATTATATATAATGTTATTATAATTACATATCAGTATAATATGCTAAATATATAATTTATTAGAAGGTCATATGGGCCAGCTCCACAGTGCTTCATGACCATCTCATGTCATTGCCTCTTGTAAAGCATTGCCAGGTGTTGGTGGCAGAATTCTAAGATGACCTTCAGTGACCCTCACCCTTGTATAATCCCCTCCCTTTGAGTGTGGGAGGAACCCGTGAATATGATGAGACATCACTCCCATGGAAAAAGGGATTTTTACCATTGTAATCATGATACATAATTAGTTGACATTAGGATGAGGGGATTATTTTGGGTGGGCCTGATCTAATCAGGTGAGCCCTTGAAGGAGATCATACTCTTCCTGTAGAGAGAGTCAGAGAATGAGTAGGATTTGGTACGAGGAAGGATCTCCAGTGCTGGCTGTAAAGATGTAAGGGGGTCACATGGCAGGGAGTATGGCTTCTATGAGCTGTGAGCCAGCAAGAAAATGGAGACTTCAGTCCTACAACTGTAAGGAACTGAATTCTGTTGATAATTTGTATGAGCTTGGAAATGGATCTTTCCCCAGACCCTCCAGATATGAATGCTGCTTAACTGACAGCTTGATTTCAGTCTTGGATTCCGAGAAGAGAATCCAGCCATGCCATGCCTGGGCTTCTGATCAACTGAAGTGACAGCTCATGAATGGAGAGATCTCATTATGTTAAGCTGCTAAATTGGTAATAATTTGTTACATGACAATAGAAGAAATAATATACCATGGATTTCCATGTACTTTTTCTGCACTATAGACTCATTGAAATGCCATGAATATTTTTTTTTTGTTTCTTTCTTTCTCTCTTTTTTTTTAAATCTTCTCATTTGCATTGTGCTTACACATAGCAGGTGCTGTAAATGTGAGCTAGACAAGTTGTGAGTCTAGTTAGGAGGACAGACTCTGGAGCAAGACTGCCTAGGTTTAAACCTGGCACTGTGTCTTACCAGCTGTGGGACTGTGGGCACCTTATTTAACTGCCATGCGTAAAATAGGAATGAAATAATCATGCTTGCTTATAAGGCTGGGGTGAAGATGAGATGACCTTTGTGTGCAAAGTGCCTAGTATATAGAGTACACAGTGAGAACTCAATAACATGTTAGTTATTGTGTGTTTCACAAATTAGCAAATAAATCTTATCTACTATGGGAAAAAAGCCCTACAGAAAATTCCCATATGTCTTTACCTGCTTAAGATAAGTTTATGGATTTTTAAAAGCTTTTTTGTGATGTTTGCTATTAAATTATTGAGACATCTGTACTACAGGGATGTCCTCTGGCACCATAGAGACTTGGGGCTCAATCCTAAATGGTCCCATTCTTTATGATTTCTATTTTAATTTCTTTGGGGAGAGAATCTGTATTCTTTGAATGAAACTTGAAACAATTCCTATTCACATATTAGAATGTCAGTATTTGCGGGAAAAATTGATTTCTTCTTTGCTGTTGTTAGGCATTCACTTCTGGGCATGATCATGTACCGCATTTAGCAACAGTTGCTTCTGTTTACCCCAAATCTACTGGGGGCTGAAAAATTCATGGTGATCAACCAAGTATATATGTCATGCTCTATTTGCCCGGGCAGGGCAGCTTGCCACCCTGTCCTACCCAGCTCTCTGGCTGCAAAGCTGAACTTTAGAGGATACATCAACTGGCACCCTAACTCACTGCCTTTCAGCTGGGCAAACTGGCAAGAAATGAGGGAAGGGAGGAGGCTGAGATATTTGTTTCCTAGACTCAATTTTTCTGGCGTTGCCTTGGCTGTTCGTTTCCTCTATGGTCATCATTCCTCTTCAAATAGACTTTATTCACAGAGTTCTTCCTCATTCCTGATTCTGGGAACAACACCCTTCTCTTTCCCTTCAGACCTCGGAATGGTAACAGCTCCTTCAAGTTTCCTATACCAAACCCCTTTGTAAATAGTGCCTTTACTGAACTGCCCTCAAATGATCCCAGTCTAGATGAGCCATCTGATTTCTGATACCCCTTCCCTGTTATACTGAGATCTTTAGATTTTTAAGAAGAGTTCAGAGTCCATAGGTTCTGACTGTAGCTCTCTCATATTAGCAAAGTGCTTGAGTTTGACCACATCTATATGGGCTGTTCAAAGGACCATTTCTCTTGCTTTTCACTGGGTTTTCAGTTATATTCTAGATGATAGAAGTTGGCAGAGAAGTGACCTGTGTATAAATGAGATACTTCAGAATGTTTTGCCATCAGGACTTCCCACTCCACTGCATCTTATTTTGAAGCAAGCTCAGGTCTGAATCCATCGAAGCAGGGGCTGACATACTGAAGGAGTGAATCTTCAGAAAAGACCATTTTTAAAGGTTGTTTGTACATGTCTTTAGATAAACTGAATTGTCCCTTGAATTCCATTTTCTGCAGATTATTTCGGGGAGTTCTTGAAATGGAGAATGCATTCAGTTCTGATATGGAACGCTTCTATTTTGCATATTGACATGCATTTTAACAAGAAAAAGGTCAGTGGTGGGAACAGCACTGCTTGTTGGTGTGACAGTCGACATTTACCTGAATCTTCTTGATACACTGCAGTTTAAGATAATTTAGTAAAATAATTGTCATGATTGATTTTTATTTTCTTTCTGGACCCACATTTCACACTGTTACTCTTGGGCTAGGTAACTTTCAGAAGCTTAAATTTCCTTTTGGTGAAAATTCATTTCTTAAGTTATGGGTGGATGACAAACTTTGATTAAAATCATGAACTCTTTTATAATGTGTTGGTGAAAGCTGGTGAACCCAATTGCTGTTGACTTATTCTCTGACCAATATCTGTTCACCAGGTGACATGAGAATGGCAGATAATGAATGGTTGGGATTTTTGTGTGTGCATAATATTCTTTCTTATAAATCACATATCTTCTGAGGACTTTGGTGGGAACCTGGGAGAAAGGTGGCATTCAGACACGTTGTCATCACAATCATAACAGTCGTGCAGCTTTACATGGTACTTCTTTGTCCACCAGTGGTATGATCATACTTTTGGGAAAGAAGAGGAAAAGACAAATTATATTTAGAGTAGGTTACAACTTTCACTGATGAGAAAAGACGGATGCACTTGAGGAGAAATGCATGACACTTAGATCAAAAGAAAGGAACAGATGCCCAGGGAGGGCCAGAAAAATATCAGATAAAAGAAAATCTAAATTCAATTTGAGAAACATTTATTGACCAACTACTATGTGCCAAATGCTCTGTCTGGTATTGCTTCTCACAAAATCAAACAAGATGGATGTCACTTCTACATTAGCTTGCTTGGCATCTCCCTGGAAAAAGGGACAAAAAATTATCTCTGGTAAGTATTTGCTGACTTTTCCAGCCATATAGACACTCCTCTCTCTGATTTTCCTCAGTATCATTCTTCCTTGTTCTCAGGCTTTGAGTTATAGAGAGGGCTGACCCTATGTCTATTCCCAACCCCAGGGGTGGACTTGGGACCAGGCTGAGCCAATTAGCACAGCAATAGGTTTAGCTAGCCACCTGGTCCAAGTATTGCTATAAGATTCAATCATACACTTGGCAAAAACCAGAAGAAGACAAGTTCTTATCTGCTGTACTTGCACTTGATAGGGACTCTAAGTGTAAGAGTGATGTAAACCCACAATTTCTGGGAGTTACCACATAAGGAAATCTTACTGAACATGAAGTGAGCACAGTGCAAAGTGGAATTTAAAGACTGACAGGTATCAAGCCCTTGGATTTGTAGTTGAGCTCCTGGATCCAGCTATGCCTGAAGCTACATTTACCTCCTTGGTATGTCCAATACATTCTCCTCTTTAACTTAAACCTATTTGTTTGAATTTTTCTCACATTCTTTTCAAAGACCAATGCATTTAATTACAATTATACTAGTTGTTACAGATTGAATTTTGTCCCCCCTAAAGATATGTAGAAGTCCTAACACCTAACTTAGAATGTAAACTTATTTGGAAGTAGGATAGTTGTAGATATAATTAGTGAAGATGAGGTCAAGGAATCCCTGGAGCTACCAAAAGCTAGAAAGAGATAGGGACGGAACCTCCCCTAGAGCCTTATCTGGATGACAACTCGATTTGGGGCTCTTAGCTTCCAGAGCTGTGAGCTAAGGTTTCTGTGGTTTTAAGTCACCCTGCTTGTGGTGCTTTGCAATAGCAGCCCTGGGAAATTAACACACCGGTAAGAAGTGATCTGCCACGATGAGGGTATGAAGGGAGTTGAGGCAAGAGCCTGACTCACCCGGATGGGAAGACGAAAAAGATTTCAGAAAACGTTTTTAAAAGGGAAATGGCTCTTGCACTGGTACCTGGATGATACATAAAAATTAAATGGGTGAAAAAGGAGAGAGGAGGGCCTTGAGCAAAGATGCTTATGGATATGGGAATGTCTTTGGTGACCTGCAAGGAGAGGGCTGTTTCTCCAGCAAGAATGGCTGTGGAGGTCCCCCAAGGCATGACACAAGATGGGCAAGTGTGGGCCGGGCGCGGTGGCTCGAGCCTGTAATCCCAGCACTTTGGGAGGCCGAGGCGGGTGGATCACGAGGTCGAGAGATCGAGACCATCCTGGTCAACATGGTGAAACCCCCGTCTCTACTAAAAATACAAAAAATTAGCTGGGCATGGTGGCTCGTGCCTGTAATCCCAGCTACTCAGGAGGCTGAGGCAGGAGAATTGCCTGAACCCAAGAGGCGGAGGTTGCGGTGAGCCGAGATCGCGCCATTGCACTCCAGCCTGGGCAACAAGAGCGAAACTCCGTCTCAAAAAAAAAAAAAAAAAAAAAGATGGGCAAGTGTAGGTGGAGTCACAAGGCACTTTACCCTTCACCCATGGAATTTAAATTTTAACAGGCGGGCAATGGAGCTCGGTCATGAGGGCAATGGGGCTCTTGCCACCCTGAGTCCTATTTGAACAAATTTAGAATTTTGGGGTCAAAGAATTTTTGACACCCTATCACAGAACAGAGTTTTTCAAACTTGGCACTATTGACATTTGAGGCTAGGCAATCGCCTGTTGCTGAGGGCTGTTCTGGGCATTGTGGGGTGTTTAGCAGCATCCCCGGCTTCTACCCACTAGATGCCAGTCACCCTCTCATTTTAGTGTGGCAACCAAAATTATCTGCAGACATTGGCAAATGTCCCCTGGGAACCACAGTTATCTCCAGCTGTAAATCTCTATACTAGACATGAAAAAGATTAGACTCATTCTGCAATCTACAGCTACTGCAAGCCTGTTGGGTACCAGGCACTGTTTCAAGCACTGAGAATAATAAGTGAGCATGAAAGACAAGGTGCTGTCTTCAAAGGACTCAGATTTTCCAGCAGAATGACTTCATGTCACATTTCCACAGTCTGTGGCTGGGCCAACTGGGTCCCAGATGCTGTCCAAGCCCTGTGGGAGAGAACAGCCAGAAGAGGGAGAAGGTTTCTGTAATCACGACACCTATATTGCCGTCAGAGATTATAGTATTGACTGCTGGGGGCTTCCATCTATTTATTTTTACCTCTTCCTTAGTAACAAACCTTCATTTTGAGCTGGGCACATAACCCCCAGAATACAATCTACATTTCCTTGCCTCTCTTGCATTCCCTTGGAACATATGCTTTGTGACTAAATCTAGCTAAGGAGACACAAGAGACAGTGCTATGAGGACTTCAGGGAAGATCTCCTTAAAGCAGGTGGATGGTGGCCCTTTCTCTTCCCTTCTCTTTCGGCTGCCTGGAATGTGTATTTGATGCCTGGAGCTCTAGCTGCCATCCTGGAGAATGTAATGCATGGTAGACAGAATAATGGTCCCCCAAAGATATACATGTCTTAATTCCTAAAATGTGTGAGTACCTCCCCTTAGTTGGCAAAAGGAACAGTACAGATGTGATTAAGTTAAGCATCTTGATATGGGGGATTATCCAGGTGGGCCCACTACCGTAAGAAGGGTTCTTAGGTGAAGGATGCGAGTGGTTCAAAGATTGAAAAAGGAGGTGTGATGATGGAAGCAGAGGTTGGAGAGATGTGCTTTGAAGATGGAGGGAGGGGCCATGACTCAAGGAATGTGGACAGCCCATAGGAGCAGGAAAAGGCGGGGAACTGATTTTCCCCTAGAGCCCTGAGAAGGACCACCGTCTTGCTAGATATCTTTTTCTTAGCCCTGTAATACTCATTTTGGATTGTGACCTTCAGAATGGTACAGTAATAAATATATGTCATTTTAAGCCACTAAATTTGTGATCACTTGTTACAACAGCAATGGGAAATGAATGCAAAGTGATCTTGAGAAGGGAATCTTGTGCTGGGTTAGGGACCAGGAAAGGCAAGGACATACTTCCCTGATGACACCATTAGGTGACCACGTTGGCCTTAGATTTGTTACTTTTGGACTTCTTTTATGCATGAAAGAAATAAATTCCTATCTTATTTAAAACAGTCTTCGTTTTGGTTTGGTGTTGTGTGCCACTGGTCTGTGTTTTCATAGCTTCTGAATTTGTCTATTTGGCGTCCATTAAGTACGAGTCCAAAGTAGTGACGAAAATTGTTTCCATTTATTCTGTGATCCATATTTAATACTTGGAACCCTCTCTTGTAGCCTGCTCTCACACATCAGCCCAATATTTCCCCTACCCTAAATCAACCTGGGGCAAGGTACCAGACAACTAGGACCAGCTTTCAGTCCCCAGAGCCCACTAGAATTATTTAAACTAGGCAGTCCTAAGCTGTTCATCCTGCCCTGCCTCAACTTTCCTGCAGAAAACCAGATAAAGGCTGTGCTGTGTGCCTTCTTTAGATAAAGTTGTGGTCAGGGATCTTTTTGTGTGGGTGATCTTTAAGCTGAAACCGCAGTGATGGAGAGAAATCATTAGAAATAAGAATGGAGCTAGTTCAAGCCTTTTTAGGCAGGAGGAATAGCTGGGCAAAGGTGTTAAGGTGTGTGGGAGCTTTGCAAATTAGACGGCCAGGTGGCTGGAACATCAGGAGAGATGGAGAAAGATGAGGTCATATGGTGCCAGACCAAGTTAAGGAATTTGGCCTTTCTTCCAGGTGCTGTGGGAAGCCACTGGAGGGTTTTAAGTGGAAGTCATTGGCTCCAATGTGCATTTTAAAGAGATCACTCTAATATTGCTATCTTGAGCATGGGAAAAGCTGACCTACCATATGGCATGGTCCAATTCTGTCATGCCAACTTTCATTAGTCCCTCCTGGGGCCTTAAAAATGATATTATAGCTGACTCCTACTGTTCATGTGAGTTATGACCCAGGAAGCCAGAACGAGGCTGCTTTTCTTTGTGCATGTGGTTTCTACATCAGATACGGTCTTTCTATGAGGCAGATAAATATAAGTACTTGAAAGTATTTTATGGATCAATGAAATATTAATGGACCTGGAGGTGCTTTAAGTTTATTTATAAAGCTGGGTCATCTATAGGTCAAATACCATTATAGCAAATGCAATTGTAATGAATATCTTTGATAAATTTGGTTTTTAAGCCTCAACCCATGTCCTACTTATTTCAAAATTATGAGCTGTAGGCCTGCAATTTCTTACATGCAATTCCGAAATCCAAAAAAAAAAAAAAAAAAAAAAAGCAAAAACAAAACAAAAAAAACACCAAAAAACACCTGAAGACCAAAGTTTGTTATTTTAAAGTTGTTTTATGATTCATCTGATGGCCAAAATTGAACTAAGGGATATCCTCACACAGCAAGATGAATAAAGACTATATCTATATCTGTATCTATATCTATCAATCTATGTAGTTATATATAGTGACATTTGAGGCAAGGTTACACTGCAGAAATCTTGGTTTTGATTATAGGGGTCTGCCTCAGTTTCCTTTGAGATTATGATTTAATATATCTGAACTTGTTTACCTAAAATCCAAATAAAACTTGAATTTTAAATGTATTTAGCCTGAACATTCTAGATGGGGGATTATAGACCTCCACAACTGTATGTGATCATTTCTTCCAAATATGCAAAGCAGGCATTTGAATCATAATTGATAATATTAGGAGGTACGTGAAGCCATTTAAAAGACTATAAATAGAGAAATTACAAAATTCTAATAAGTGTACACTTGTCTGTCCCATTGATCTTACAAAACATTTTGTTTGTGGGTGGGAATGGGGAATCCTGTACACTCTGTGAGGTCAGGGCCTAGGAAGATTCTATCACCGTATCCTCAATATAGAACAGAGCCTGAAACTCTAGCTACCCAATAAATATGTGCAGAATGTAATAATTAACTTGGTTGAGGAAGCTAGGGATCGGATGATGGGTAACCCATCCAAGTACTGGGGTTGGTGGACTGGAACTCAGGTCTTCGGACACCTACCCAGTATTTTTTTTTTCTTGTACTGTCACTGCTGTGCTAAAATGGAAAAAATAATTGAAGGCCTGTCCGAGTTAATCAAAAAAATTGGAACATAAAGGAGGATGAGGAAGGCAAGCAGCCTTTGTTTCGGTCGGACAAAGCTAACCAGTCTGTGTGAACAGCCACGGGTCTTGTTTCTAGATAAAAGAAAACTCTCTGATCAGCTCTGATCCAAGAGCATCTTTGGCGGTGAGAGATTGTAAAAGCGAAATATTCACTTTGAAAAATGAAACCTATTAAATTCAGGGCATTGTCATTTCCCATTGTGAGACTGTGGTACCGGCGATTAAATTCTATTGTGTGTCTACAGTCCTTGTTACCAAGGATGTTTAGTATTGTTAACTGAGATTCTAAGAATATCAGCTCTCCATAGCTGGAGTGCTGTTCTGTTCCTCATGTGAAACAATTTGCATATATCTCGGATTCACCCTTGATATGCCTCTTTCTGTCCTTATTCCCTGTGTGCTGTTTAGAAGCCAGTCCTGTAGACTCCATCTCCAAATATATTCTATATATGTTCCTTTCTCTGCCCACATGGTTCACATCTGGGCAACTCTGGCAGGGTCTACTTTTTAAAAAATGTAACTTCAAATTTTATGTTAGATTCATGTACAGGGGCACATGTGAAAGCTTGTTGCATGAGTTTGTTACATGGTTGTGAATATACACTTCAGCTTTCCTAGACAGTGCTAAGCTGACCTGTAAGGTAGTTATGCCAATTTACACTCCTGCCAGCGGTACATAGGAGTTTTCCTCTGTTACATCCTTGCCTATTTATGGTATTTAGACTTTTAAACATTTTTGCTCATGTGCAGGATATAAAATGGTTTTTCATTTCAAGTTTGTATTTCTCCAATTACAATAAAATTAAGACATCTTTTAAAATAATTTTGACTTTTATTTTAGATTCAGAGGGTACATGTACAGGTTTGTTACATGGGAGTATTACATGATGCTGAGGTTTGGGTACCATTGATTCCATCACCCAGGTAATGAGCATGGTATCCAGCAATTTTTCAACTCTTGCCCCCATCTCTCCCTCATACCTCTTATAGTTCCCATTGTCTACTGCTGCCATCTTCATGTTCGTAGGTACCCAGGATTTAGTTTCCACTTATGAGTAAGAACATGCCATATTTGTTTTTCCGTCCCTGCATTAATTCGTGTAGGCTAATGGACTCCAGCTGCATCCATGTTGCTGTAAAAATATGATTTTGTTCTTTTTTATGGCTGCCTAGTATTCCATGGTATATATGTATCACCTTTTCTTTATTCAATCCACCATTGATGGACACCTGGGTTGATTCTATGTCTTTGCTATTGTGAATAGTGCTGTGATAAATATCTGTCTTTTGGGTAGAGTAATTTATTTATACACACACGCACACACACACACACACACACACACACACACACACACACATTAGCAGCTTCTGCACTGATCTGTTCTGTATATGGTGGGCAAACTGCTTTCTTAAAAGATGGAAATTGTCCTAAGTTATGTTCCCCAGAAGCAGGTCTTGAAAGAAGGATCTGTGTGAAAGTAATTTATTAGGAAGGGAAGTGGGAAAAAGAAGCCAGGAGGAGAAGGAGGCCAAGCAAATATATAATACCTACAAGTTCTGGGGAAGGTAACTTGGGTTCTAGCTCTCTATCCCACAGGGGAACTTCCAAGTGTAGGCCATGCATCAGATTGTCCCAATTAGGAGCAAGGTATATTTATATTTCTTGTGCCTGCCAGTCATTTGTAAGGGCTGCAGCCAGAGGTCATCAATTCTCAGATAACCCAGGCTCTGAATGTGCAGGAAGAAGAGTATTCTCATAATAGCCTCAGGAAATAAGCACAGTGATCACTTTTATTCTACTGACAAGGAAATAATATTTTTGCAGCAACATAGATGAAGGAGTGGTAGAGACAGAATGTGACCCTGGATGTTTGTTTTAGAATCTATCTTCTTAACCACGGCTTTAGATTATGGTATGATCATCCCACGATCACTAAGGGTGGGCAGCCACAGAAGTGCCAGAGAACATCTACAAAATGACTGGCTTGGGATCTTCTAAAGTGTTGGGTTAAGGTCAGAGTCAAGAAAAGACCAAGGTAGTGTTCCAGATTGAAGAGAATAGAAGCAACAGTTGATTTATAACTTGCTCCTTTGACTACAAAGGACATTACTAGGAAAATTAGAGAAACGTGAGTGCGATAACAGGAATATATCCTGTGACTCATGTTAGTTTCCTGATTTCGATGGTTGCTTGTGTAAAAGAATGTTCTTGCTTATAGAAAATACACACTAAGCTGTTTGGGCATCAGGTTAGCAACTTGCTCTTACAGTGCTGGGGAAAAACATTTCCGTTTGTATACGTGAGACTTGTCTGCAATTTTAAAATGACTTCAGAATTTTAAAAAATATTTAAAATTTTTCAACCAACACTTACGGAAACAAAATATATCTTAATTATAACTCTTAGCTTTGAGTTTCAAAATAGATATGTAATAAGAAGATAGCTTTATAAGCCAGGCTTCTACAAGAAAGTACAATTATCCTGAGTATTCTCCAAACTGGGTTTTTATATCCCACAGTCAAGGCTCGGTAGGCAGACCACAAAAAGAAACTCAGAGTGGCAAACATGAGGTTATGTATTAAAATGAATTTCTGATCACATGGAAAGGGAAAAGTTTTTGGAGGCCAGAAGGAGGAGCCAGAAAAGAGGAGACAGGAGGCAGAAAATCCTCAGAGAAGCATCCTAGTGATTCCACGTTTCAGGTCATCATGAATTTAACTCTGGAATACAACTTTGTAGTTTGAAGACTGAGGAGAATCAGGTCCCATAGAGAAGCATCATGTTTGACACAAGGAAACTTCTTATGTAGTTTCAAATAAGAGAGTAACATTGGCCGGCCTGGGCAGCATCACAGGACTGCACATACCTTAGCATGGTGGGAAAACAAGCAGCTGTTTGTAACCATGGGGATATGGAAATGTGGTATGAACTCTTTGCCTCAAGAAGACTGGGTTCGCCGGGCGCAGTGGCTCAAGCCTGTAATCCCAGCACTTTGGGAGGCCGAGGCGGGTGGATCACGAGGTCGAGAGATCGAGACCATCCTGGTCAACATGGTGAAACCCCGTCTCTACTAAAAATACAAAAAACTAGCTGGGCATGGTGGCGTGTGCCTGTAATCCCAGCTACTCAGGAGGCTGAGGCAGGAGAATTGCCTGAACCCAGGAGGCGGAGGTTGCGGTGAGCCAAGATCGCGCCATTGCACTCCAGCCTGGGTAACAAGAGCGAAACTCCGTCTCAAAAAAAAAAAAAAAAAAAGAAGAAGAAGAAGACTGGGTTCAGGTAGAGGGAGTTTAGGGGACTGGGACTTCATGTCCAGAAGCGATGGTGAGATCCAGGGTCATTAACACCAGAGGCCAACACAGAGCCCAAAGGACTGGTTGGGCTTAACTGCATCTTGGTAGACACCAGCCTGGAATGCCCATTGAGCAGGGAGGCCGCACTCCGTAACAGTAATTGCAGTAAGTGTGGAGGGCAATGCCTGAAGACCATGAACAGAAGGAAGCATCAAGAAAGGGGAGCTCACAGGCCAGAAATGCCATCCTGGCACCATGAGGAAGTGACCTTTCTCTGATACCCAGGTGTATTATGGGAAGGGGACAAGAACCCAGAAATTAGGGAGAAACTCTGAAAGGTTGAAAAATTACTCCAAAGAAAATTTAGCAAGATGAGTACTAATGCCCTTAATTGATAAATGGAGAGATTTTGGCTGCCTGTGCGAATGAAGCTAGAGAACAAAGGGGCATATGTCAGAGAAAACAATTTAGCTTTTCCCCTCCCTTTTTTTCAATACCCTGGGGTGAGAGTTGTAAATGTGAACTTTCTAAAAATGAAGTATTGATATGTGTTGTAATGTGGGTGATACCTGAATAAGTGATGCTAAGTGAAAAATGTTAGTCACAAAAGACCCTGTATTTTATGATTGCATTTATTTGTTTGTTATTTTTTTTTTTATTTCGATAGGTTATTGGGAACAGCTGCTGTTTGGTGACACAAATAAGTTCTTTAGTGGTGATTTGTGAGATTTTGGTGCACTCATCAGCCAAGCAGTATACGCTGCACCCAATTTGTGGTCTTTTATCCCTCACCCACTTCCCACCCTTTTTCCCTGAGTCTCCAAAGTCCACTGTGTCATTCTTATGCCTTTGCATCCTTATAGCTTAGCTCCCACTCACGAGTGAGAACATACGATGTTTGGTTTTCCATTCGTAACTTACCTCACTTAGTTCAATCATCTCCAGTCTCATCCAGGTGGCTGCAAATGCCATTAATTCCTTTTTATTAATAAATACTCAGGATGCCGAGTAGTATTGCATCATGTATATATGTGTATTTATATATATATCCGTTTCTTTCTTCACTCATTGATGGGCATTTGGGTTGGTTTCATGTTTTTGCACTTGCGAATTGTGCTGCTATAAACATGCGTGTGCAAGTATCTTTTTCTTTTAATGACTTCTTTTCCTCTGGGTAGATACCTACTAGTGGGGTTGCTGGATCAAATGGTAGCTCTACTTTTAGTTCTTTAAGGAATCTCGTATTAACTAGAAAGGATGAAGATGATAAAAGTAACTAAGAAAGTAACTATGAAAGTGACGTTAAGGGCATCCTTTGATGATATGCTCAGAAAAGGTTTTTTCAGGAGAAGTGAGACCTAGCCAAAGAGAAGAGACCAGTGATGAACAAGGTTGGGAGAAAAATGTGCCAGGAAGAAGAAACAGCCCAGGCAAAGGCCTTGAGGTATCATTGAGTTTGGTATATTCTGAGTTGCAAAAGAACAGTGTGGCTGGAGCTCAGGAAGTTGGAAGAGGAGTGACCAAGGAAGAGGAAGGAATGGTGAACAAGGCCCAGGTTATATAGGGCCTGGTAGGTAGTGATATGGAGGTCTGGATTTTGTACTGAGGGCAATGGAACCCGTGAAAGAATTTTAAGGCCTTGATTTGTGTTTGTAAGTGATCATTATGGCCTGTTAAATAGAAAACGGGAAGAAGGAGAGCAGGAAAGAGGCTACTGCAGTGAATAATCAGAGACGGAGTTCAGTGAATGGATTCAGATTATAATTTGGAGTTACAATGGCTACAACTTGCTGATGAATTGGCTATGAGAAAGAAATTAATGATAATTCCTAAGGTTTTGGCTTGAATAAATCAGTGGTTGGAGTTGGGGGTGACAGAAGCTTTGACTAAAATGGGAAACCTGGGGCAGAAAAGTCTTGGGTGGGTTGGGGTTGCTAACTCTATTGCTATTGCATGGCTACTGTCCGATCTGTCATTACTAAAGAAGATGAATCTGCCAAACAGTAAGCTCTTCTTCAAACATCAAGGATGATGACAGTGCTTGCAATATAGTTGATATACAACGATATTCAAGGCCATGTGTCTCCAGTGTTAGGTTTTTATTTAGTTGATCATTTATTAATGACATTGTTTACATTTGCATTTACATGTTTTGCTATAATTAAAATAATTCTTGAATTTATCCACTGAAGCCTATTAAAGACCCACGAAAGGCTCTACCCAATGGAACAAATTTTCATATTCAGTTGTCTTACATATGGACAACAACATACATTTTTCTGACACATGTAATGTTTGACATCAGTCAAAAAGAGTACAACAGAAATATTCCATGTTTAAAGCAGAGCTGGGGGAAAAAAAGGCTAAAGCATTCCACATTGCATAAAAGAAAGAGTTAGACTGTCACCAAAGTGAAAGGAAATCAATGGGACGACTTTGGAGACCCATTTCAATCTGTTGTTGACATTGTTTTCTGGTAGTAATTTTCTCAAAATGTTAACAGTATTGAGTTTGCCTATCGATTCTATTATTTTTGACCTTGCATTAGTGTGGGCTAATCTTACATGCCGTAAAATTTTTTTTCACGGCTGAAATTATTGTATGACTGACTCTGGAGGAAACCTCCAATCAGGTCAGACACCCTGCTCAGGATTTCAATGAGTGTATAAGCAACAATATGAGTTATGTTGACTTCCAATACACTTTCATGTTGTTTACATTTTATTAAATGGTTTAACCAGGGTCATTATATAAATGATCAACATATTGACTAAAACACTCAAGCCTTGAAGAATTGAAGGCCGCAGACATCCAACCAGATTGGTCAGCTTGAATTTGAGTCAATAGCATAAACATATATTTGGCTATAGAACTAAAGCCAACTTATACTCATTATGCTGAAAACCTTGCAAAATAAACAGCTCCAAAATGTTCCGCGGGAAGATGCCCATTCTACTGACTCAGGAACCCTGCCTAGATATGTCCTTTCCAAAACCAAATAATCCAAGCTGAGTGAATGCAACAAAAGTGGCGGCAGTTGATGAGGACTAAATGAACGTGAAACCAGAAACTCTTGAATGGTTTTCCTGGGAAACAAATAGATTAATTGTTGGCTCTATGTAGAAGAAATTTGGCAGCTACATTTTCAAGGGTTTATGAAATATAGTCACATGTGGGGAACATTCCCGTGTGAGACCCCCAAAAGGCGTGAGTCTCACTATACGGTGAGTTTGATCCCAAACACAGTTTCCTACTGGAGGCAGTTGAGCTATCCGGAAAGAGGATCTGAAAGATGAATGATCAGTTTCTAATATCAACCACAATATCGTTTGGGCCTAAAACTATGCCTTGCTGCTAGACCGAGTGACCCCCTGCCAGCAACCGGTTCCTGCTTTTAACCTTTTTATGACCCTCTCTTTAAGAATAAGTTTTAACCTTTTCTTTACTTACCTGACTGCCTAATGGTTTAACTGTCGATATTTGCAAAGCAAATGCCACCATAAGGGATGGCTTTGATTTCTGACTCAGAGACTTCTGAATGGGGAAGTTGAGATAAGTTGAGTCAGGAGTAGACAAAGGAGAATCTGGTTAAAAGATATTCTGATGAGCAAAACCAAAAAACCTTTTCATATCTCAGTTCTAAAACAAGATCAAACCAGAGATACCTGCAGCCAGGAGGAATAATGTCTGGATGCAAACAAGCTTTGTGATTACAGGAAATTCTGTTATTTTTTACAACCACTGATTGCATATCTGACTTCTCTATTGTATAGGCCATGTAAGGTATACATTTGCATTTCCTCTTGCTATGAGGTAAACCAGAGCCAAGAAAGTGTATTTATTCCTGGACTTTGAAAAATAAAATTTGCTGTTTAGGCACAGCCTGTCAGCCCTCCAGAGGCCTCGCTTTCTCTTTCTCTGTCTTTATTATTTTTCCAGACGCACTCCCTCTTCCAGGTATTGGGACCCTCTTGCGGGTCGAGAGATCCCGGGCAGACTTGCCTACCCGTCCCGGAGGGTCCCCGACAGTCACAATCCATCATTAGCATCCTATCTACTCCCCACCCTTCCACTCCCGTATATCTCTATGGTAGGTCAAATCACCATACGCTGCACTGCCCACCCCACCCCTTGCCTTTGAGGCCATAGTTAATCCTTCTGCATGCAAAGAAATTTCAGAATTTACTGGCATAATGCTAATGGGTTTGCCCACAAATACTTAGAAGAGTATTGCTAGAGGAGTTAATTTGCCTCTTAATGATTTAATTATATGCTAGAGCTCTGCTGTACAAGAATAACAGAATAACAATGTTCCTTGCTTTCTTGCTGCTGGGGCTGCTGACTTTAGAGACTTTTGGAAAAGAATAGCATTTAGTCTCCTTTAGTGAGAAGGGAATTGAGTTATTGGGGAAGAGAGAAGCATTTCTCCCATGCCACAAATAACCATGCCCATTCATCTATAATGAAATGAGGGGGGTATGTCAGGATGACAGCGATAAGCGTTATAAAACCTACTTTTATTTTTATTTGCATTGTCTTGATTGATACTATGAAGTAATATTAGTTCTAATTTTCCTATAAGGTTCAGTGAGGTCACCTGGATTGCTTAACACAGAGGTAGAAAGTGGGTGAGCTAAGGGTCCAATAGAGGTCTTTTGACTCCAAAACTCAACTTATGTTTTTTCCTACCCCAGCCTACCTTTCTGTGGCTTAAAAGACCTGAGCTCCCTGGGCCCTCTGAATGGGAGTGATTGTGATTTTAGGATCAGAGTGGCTCTGTAGACCACACTTTGTACTGCAGGTTGGGTTCTTTGGAGGCAGAATTTGGAGTTTAAGGTATTTATTGGGATTAACACCTATAAAAAGAAGGGGACAAAGCAAGATTGGGCAAAGGCAAATGTTGAACTGACATGCAACCCCGATAAAGCCTCTGCCAACCCTCTGGGGAGCTCTGGGTCTGGTATTGCCCATCAGGGTGTCCTGCCTGGGACAGAAATGACTGGGCCTGTATACCCCCACCTTGCTCTATCACTATGGGAGCTGCTCCTGGGCTCCGTTGGAACTTTGCAGCTGTGGCAGACCCTGCATTCAAGAACAGATGGCAAGGGGTGGGGAGGGGGTACAGTGTACTGACCCACACCCCTAAGCTGGATGGCAAGGCCTTTCCTGAAGGGAAATCTGAGCTAAGCAGCTCGTCTCTGTGTCTATAACCCACCATTTCCAGGTGTCTACAGAAACACTAATCACTCAAGAGAGACACAGAAGGGAGAGTGAAAAGATTACAGGGGGCAGAACCAGGATGTCTGAGTCTGTATTCTAAATCAGCCTCTTCCCAGCTAGGGTTTTATGGTCAGATACTTGAACTTTGAGATCAATTCAACCTGTAAACTGGAGTTAATGGAACAATTTTAATGATTTATGATGAGGACTAGGAATAATTTCTTTAAAGTAATTTTACTCAATAAGGGCTATTTTAATGAACCTCTGAAGAAAGAGTATGTTCTAGGCCACCCATCAGTCTTCCTAACACCCACCTGTTTATGCATCTGCCGCTGGTTATAAGCATTTGCTTTCTGCTCAGGGCATCCCAAAGCACCATGAGAATCCAAGCACCTACAGCTGGATTTTCCTCTAGGCTCGTCCCTGTAAGATCTCATCCCAGAGGAGCTAGAAGTGAGAAAGATCCCTCCCCTGAACTTGGAGTCCTATAAATGGTTGAATCACCAATATAAGAGTCCCTCCAGGAACTTAATGCAGAGGCTATTTCACCAAACCAAGGTTTCCATTCTTTGCTCTGGGCTGCAAAGAAAGCCAAGCTCAAAGGCTACTAGGTAGAGCTTGGGGCCAGTGGTGTCTGTATGCACTGCCTGGCACACTCAGGATTCAGGTGAGGGCAGGGGGAGACCAAGAAGTATGTACTGAGTGCTTATTATTTGCTGGTCATGGAGTCATGCCTTTGCATGCATTCTCATTTCATCTTCACAACAATCCTTTGAGGAAGGTTTTAGTTCTAGCCACATTTTAGTGAGAAAACAGAGGCCCACAAAAGATGAGGGAACTTCTCAAGCCCCTATAGCTAGTGTGTTGGAGCTCAGAATTGGACCAGGGCAGTCTGACACCAGGCTCTGAGTGTGAGGCAGATGGGGACTGCGAGGAGAGTTTAGCACATTCAGTTCGGAGGAAACTGTGAGGTTTTACAGTCACAGTGTTGGTGTCAGTGCAGTAGAACATGAGTCTTTTTTCCTCATTTTCTTTAGTGAGGGTAGATTCATCTTTAAGTCTCAGTTTTCTATTAATTCTATTACTCCTAGATTTAATTTCATTTTCCTGCAAATTAGATTCTTCAACAACTGTGTTGTAGTAGCATGCATGTTTCATATACAGGTGAGAAATAAAGTTTATGATGATTATGGAATCTTAGATGGAAGACTTTGCTAGCCATCTACAGCAATTGTTCCCCATGCATTGGGCTTTTCCCTCTGATGACCGTCAGTTTATACATGCTCCCTGTTTCCATGCCCGATATGTAGTGGAATAATTAATAATTAATAATTAATAAATCAGCTTTACTCAGATGATATTTATTAGTTAGATTTACTGAAATTTCACATAAGGTAATCACTGAGTACAGAATTCTAAAGTCAGACTCTCCTTGATTAAAAAAAAAAAATCCCAGCTTTGCTATTTATGAGCTAATGGCATGACCTTCATGAAGTTTTTAAAGCTTTGCCTCTGAAACTCTCCATCTGTAAAATGGACATTCTGTCATTTATCTTGTGGAGTTTTTAAGTGAGGTAAATGTAAATGCCTTGTATGTAGTGCTATGGTTTGAATGTTTGTCTCCTCTGAAACTGCTGTTGAAACTTAATCTCCAATGTGGCAATACCGAGAGGTGGGTCCTTTAAGAGGTGACTGGGTCATGAGGGCTCTGACTTTATGAATGAATTAATCCATTCATAGATTAATGGATAATGTGTTAACATAGGAGTGGGACTGGTGGTTTTATAAGAGCAAGAGAGACCTGAGCTAACACACTCAGCTCCCTTCCCATGCTATGCCCTGTGCCATTTCAGGGCTCTGTAGTCCCCATCAGCAAGAAGGCTGTCACTAGCTGCACCCCCTTGACCTTGGACTTCTCAGACTCCATAAATGTAAAAAAATAAATTTCTTTATAAATTACTCAGTTTCACGTATTCTGTTACAAGCAACAGAAAACAGACTAAGACACATAATAAGTGCTCAATATATAATTAGTAATATTATCACCCAGTTTTCCATGAACAATAAAGGAACAGATGTGAGGTCATATTTTTATTTCACAGCAGGATGTTGTTATTTATATGTCTGTTTTTTTTTTTTTTTTTTTTTTCCCCTTCAGGTCAAGGGGAACAGCATTGATTGGTAATATGCTTTCTGCTTTCAAACCCCAAAGGATTATTTTCAGAATGAAATGATCTGTAGTCTTTAAGAGGTGGGGGCGGGAGGAGCTAAAGAACTCTTGATCCCTCCAAGAGGTCCCAGTGGGCTTGATTTCTCAGTGGAAACAAAGGGATTTCCTTCCTGAGTGGGAAAGAGACACCAAGTGATAAACCGAGCACCCTTTTTGAAGATTTCCCGGTATATTTGTCCCTAGAGGAGTGCGCCTCGGGGAGATTTATTGTTGGAAGCTTTTAGCCTCAAGCGTAATTTTTAAAAGTGTGTATTTCCCTAGAAACAGAGAAGCTCCATTTAAAAGTCACAGGTGCCCCCAAGCTCTGCTGGGAAGATTATCTCAAGTTTCATTTAATACCCATCTCAGACCTGGAGGCAAATTATTTCGTTCATCACTCCGAGAATGGATTTTCCCCCATCTACTTCCCGTTTCAGCCCCTGCCATCTTGTGGAAAGGGACATGCTTTCCAAGAGATGAGAAATGGACTGGAGTGAAGCCTGAGCCCAAGCACTGCGATTTCTTACCTCCCACAAATGTGCGGGAATGTTGAGTTAGGGAGATCATCTTCCTGGAGACATTGTCCGTCCCACTCCTGGAGCGCTGTGTCAGTTGTAGTTTCTCCAGGTGCCAGCTCGAAGACCAGGGTCAGAGGACAGTTGCTTATGTGGGAGGTAAAGCCACAAAACAGTGGCGGAACAGGGGGAAAATGAGACAAGGATGGGAAGGCAATCAGGAAAGGGCATGTTATCAAGCAAGGCACTGTTGTGGGCAATTGGAGTTTACACCTGCTGGGGGGGCCTGGGACAGTGGGGGACATGTACCTCAAAGTGACATTTGTGAAGGGTAGGGGAGCCGGGGTATTAATACACCAATTCCATCTGTTGTAAGTTGAGTGCTGAGTACTGGGGGTATTAATTCCCTGGCAATTGCAGTCAGAGAAGGCCCTCGGTGGTCATAGAGAACATCAGGCCATGGTGCCTGGGGTGCAAGGGCTGGTTGATGTGGGCAATGGCCGATGACAATGGATACAATCAGTGTATTGAATCTTTGGCTTCTAATTTCTTCCCAGTCTCCTTAACCTCTGTGCTTCGTACCAAGGTAGAGCAGACAATTAAGATTCAGTGCTGTCCTTAGGATGGTCACACTTTAGTGAGGCCGTTGAGGAAGCTACACAGGTAGGCGATTTTGAGCCCATGAGGTTAGTATTCTATGATGATATATTTAACAATCAGAGCATCATTTGTCATATGAATATTATGTGTCAGGCTATACTCTAAGCATTTACCTTGATTAACTTATTTGATGCCCACAGGAACCCTCTAAAGAGGGTGCATTTGTTATTTCTTTTAGAGATAGGGAAGTGGAGGTATAGAAACATTAAGGTGTTCCGCTAGTCTGTAGTGAAGTCAGGATGTGAACACAGGCTATTTCGAGAGCCCCGTTCTTATCCACTAGGCTATAGGTCAGGCCTTCTCAACCTTTATTATTATTGCCATTCTACACTGAGTAATTCTTTGTGGGGGGGGGGGGCTGCCCTGTGCATTGTAGCATGCTTGGCTTGGCAGTATCCCCTCTACCACTAGAAGCCAGTAGTACCTGCCGTCCTATCTCCTGTTCTGACAACCAAAAATGTCTCCAGACATTGCCAAATGCCCACTGGGGCACCGAAAGCCCCAGCTGAGGACCACTGCTGCCTATTATAAGGTAATCAGTTTTTCCTAGGGAAATGTTTATAGACGGCAGATGGAAATTTCTTTTCTTTTTGTTTAATCTTCCTTCTCATAAAAATAAGGAGAAAAGTAGTATTTCAGAGCTGATCACATCTCTAAATCAACAGCTAAATATCTCCCAGGGCAGAGAAAATGGAAGTAGAAATCAAGTTATTGAAAAATCAAGTTAAGTTTGTGTGTGTGTGTGTGTGTGTGTGTGTGTGTGTGTGGTGTGCATCTGCCTTGTAAACAGGGCATCCTTGCCCACTGTGCTCTGCTACCAGCCCTTCTAACAGGCTGTTTCCATGGTCATTTTTAAAATGTTGTCTTGTAACTTGACCAACTGAGAAATTAGCAAAAAGATCATTAAAGGAGAATAGATTGTGTGTTCACATGGAATTGTTTATTAGTTTTCATTTTCCTTGGGTGATTTTATTTGTGATGTTCTCAGAGTTTTGCTTCGAACTCTCGTTATCTAAGTAAATACATCCTTCTTCCTTCTGTCACAAGCTGGGGGATTCCAAGCTTTATTTTCCAAATCCTCCCAACCTTATTTTATCCATGTGGCTTCTTGGAGCTGATCAAGGCTGCAAACTGATCCTTGAGATTTTGGGGTGTTCTGTATGAGGACAGTAGCCCTAACTTTGGCATTAGAGTGTCCTTGTTTGTCTCTTTTCTTTCTTTTTTCAGGATACTCTTTAAAAATTCAGTCAAATTTGGCTTTGTAGGTAATCTATGTGATCAGAGAAGCATCATTTTAGCGTCGGAAGCCTGAAGAATTCACTTTTTCAGTTGGTCTTGGAAGTAAAATCCCAGACGTTTAAGGATTCTTTGTAGCAAAGCATTTCCAATTTCCATGTGCTCGTGGATAACCTAGTAAGCAGTGCTTTATGAATCTGCTTGCTTCTCTGTGACTAATGCTTTTGATGATCCCTGCTCACACTCATGAAATACATGGTTACCCTAATGACTTAAATTCCTTTTGCATGCTATTTGTAGGAGGTGAAAGCCACTATAGTCAAAATTGTCGACTCTAGAGTCAACAATTCCCCAGATGGGAATGAGTTTGAATCCTGGCTTCACTACTACCAGCTATGTGAGACTAAGTGAGTGTGACAGACAGAGTGATGGATCCCTGAAGATGCTAGTGTTTCAATCCCTGAAACTTGTGAATATGTTGCCTTCCCTGGCAAAAGGGACTTTGCAGATATGATTATGTTAAGAATCTTGAGGTGGGAGATTATCCTGAATCATCTGAGCGGAACTGATGTCATCCCCAAAAGGAGGTCAGAATCAGGGAGGTTAGAAACTGCTAGACTGTTGACTTTGAAAATAGAAGAAAAGATCACATGCCAAAGAACATAAGAAGCCTTTAGATGCTGGAAAAAGTAAGACAATGGACTCTCCCCTAGACCTAGAGCCTCCAGAAAAAACACAGCCCTGCTGACACCCTGATTTTAGCCCAGTGTGACCCAGTTTTGACTGTTGACCTCCAGAACTGTAAGATCATGAATTTGTGTGTTTTAAGCCACAACATCTGTGCTAATTTGTTATAGCAACAATAGGAAACTAATACAGCAAAGTGATGCAATCTCTCCTAACCATTGTTTGGTCATGCATGAAGTGGAATAATAACAATATTTACTCCGTCAAGCTATTGTAAGGTATAGAAGAGAAAGGCCCTTGGCACTGGGCCCAGCATAAAGTACATATTTACAGGTACTGGATTAGTCATGGGTTTTTTATTTTACCATACCTTAGCAGTTCCAGCATTCATCCTATTATTAAGTCTCAAAAATACTTATTTTTGATGGTTAATTGTATGTGTCAATTTGGCAAGGCTATGATGCCCAGTTGTTGGGTCAAACAGTGGTCTAGATGTTACTGTGAAGGTACTTGTGAATGGGATTAACATTCAAAGCAACTGACTTTAAGTAAAGCAGATTGCTCTCTTCATAATATCGGTGGTACTTACTTCATTTGTTGAAGGCTTGAAGGGCAAAGACTGAAGATTCTGGATGAAGACACCATTATGTCTCAAGACTGGAACGTGGAAACCCTGCCTGAATTTTCTACTTGCTGACCTACCCTGCAGATTCAGACACTAGACTGCAACGTCAGCTTGTACTTGAATTTCCAGTCTGCCTGTCTGCCCTACAGCTTTTGGACTTGCCAGCCCTCACGATTGCATGAGCAAATTTTTAAAAATAGTCTTCTTTTTTCTCTCTCTCCATCTCATTGGTTCTTGTTTTCTCTAGTGTACCCTGATTAATACAGCATCCTAACTAAATGCAACGTACCAAAAAATTTAAGAGCATGAAAAAGAAAGAGGTAGGGATGACAGGCACCTAACATTAAAACTTCCTGGGTTGTTAAGAACATTGCGTTTCCTCATTGACATTTAAAAGGACTGCACCTCAGGTTTTTTTTTCTTTCAGTTTTAACTCAAGAATGTATAATTGGGATTATGGTAATAACACAAATGCCTAAGACAAAATATTATCCCAGCAAAAACAAAAACAAAAAACTGGGATAGTACTGTGATGTCTTTTATAATGGAATTTGACTTTGAACTTAAAGTAAAAGTGGATATTTAGCAAGAATGATTAGAGTAGGACCTTAGGTGACTAGAATGAGGGGATCTACCCCATTCTAAGATTCCTTATTGATTAAGCAGCTATAGAGTAAAGAATAAAGAGTGAAGAATAAAGAGTGAAGAATAAAGCCTACACGAGGGAATGTCTGTTCTGATTGGTTAGTACCATGCCAGTGCTATGCAGATTGCTGATTGTTTTAGTATCACTCTTGCTTAAAAGCAATAGTTAAGAAGTAAAATGCAATAAAGAATTGCTCAGTTATCCAAATTGTTCATGTCTACAAATGTGTAATTTCAGCAGATGTAACTAGTTTAAAGGAAAAATAGCTTATTTCATTTTTTTCTTGGATAAAATTTTAAATCCTCATTTTCTAGCCACTCTTCTTAGGACTTAAATACTATGTCTCTTGTTTACTTTTTTCTTTAACAGGCAGAAGACAAGTGTGACTATTTTCAATTGGACAAATATTTAGATTTTCTCCTCTGAAGATAAGTCCCAGTGTCTCAGTTGCTAATTCACTTATAATTCTTCTCTATAAATTATTTCACTATTGGCCTTGGAAGAAAAGACCAACTCATTCATACGACTGGAATTTCTTCCCTCAATTTCATAGAGGAATTCATTTTCTAAACATGAGGATTTGATCAATAAACAACTTGCAATCCCTAGGAGGACTTTAAAGGGATTTAGATTGTCAAACACTGACTCAGGATTTGTTCTGGTAGTTGTTAAAAATTACATAAACATAATTTTTTTTTAACCTCTATCAACCAAAGAGTCAGTAGTAGGAGAAGAGAAGACTTGGACTTGTTATTGATTAGTTGCTATACATGCTCTTCCAAAGAAAGTTAATCAACAAGGTGTTGACAATATTAGCACAGTCTTACATCTCTCTTGGAAATTGTTGCTCACAATTGCAGAGTCGCTGCTACATCCCTCCTTCCTGCCAGGAACTAATAGAGGTGAGCTTGTTTGCTACACACCAACACATTTTCTAAAAACCTGTGGACCGTCCCTGTCCACCAGCTAAGTGCTGCAGTACAGAGAGGCAGAACTTCTATGCCAGAAGAGGGAAGTCATTGCTGAACAAACTCTCCATACTAAGCTTCCTGATGTAAAAGGCCGTGTCTACCTTGTTAACCCAAATTCCAAGCACCTAGATTCTATACATATCAAGGTTATGTATATAGAAAAAAAAAATCACTCCATATTTTTTTTCTATATACAAAAATATGGAGTGATTTTTTTTTTCTATGTGTTGAAATCACATTATAGGAAAGTGCAACTTAGAGTAAAAACACCATTTGTCCATAGGAATTATTTAATCTTTGATAAATGTTGAGAGTACATAAAAAGAAAACACAACTTTTAAGGAATTTATACATGAAAATTATTTTAGGGGAATTTAAAACAAAAGGTGAGCCATATTAAATCAATTAATATTGCCCTGTACATGTTAAATCATACTTAAGAGAAATTACATAAATAAGAAAAAACAATGAAATATTTTATATAACTGTTTCTCCTTTCAAAGTTGAACTTTGTACTTCTGGATGATGAGATCAAGAGAACCATTAAGCTCTGCTATTAAAGACAGAAATGATGCAAGGAAATTCTCAAGAAGGAGGAAATTATGTAGTTGAGCTGTTTTACTCAACAATGCTACTGATACCAAATTAGAGGTTTCTTTTTACATCAGCGAATTCTCCAATTCTCTGAACATCAGCTGGGTGTCCAATAATTCGATTTATCTCTGATGTCATCTACCTGGAATTGACAACAGATTCAGCAAGTTAAAGGGCTCAGCCCCACAAGACTGCCCCCACTTCAGACACCAATTGCAAATCCCAGACCACCTATACTTCTGACCAACCAGCTGTATAGATTGGGGTTCCCACAACTCTCTCCCCAGTTTTGACAGTTTGCTAGGATAGCTCACAGAACTCAGGAAGCCACTTAACTGACTTCTGCTGGTTTATTATAAAGGATAAAGATGAGCAGCCAGATAAAGTGGTACATAGGGCAGAGTTTAGATGAGTCCCGAGTACAGGAGCATCTCTCTCCATGGAGTAGAGGTGCCTCACCCTCCTAAAACACAGATGTGGTTGTTAACTGGAAATCTCTCTGAACCTGGTCATTTTGAGTTTGTAATGCAAGTCTCATTATGTGGACATGATGGATTAAATCGTTGGCCATTGATGATTGACTCAATCTCTAGATCCTCTCCCCTCCTTGGAGGTTGTGGTTGGGAGGTAAAACTTCCATGCTTTTAATCAAGGTGTGGTCTTTCTGGCAACCATTCTCCCATCCCAAAGCTATCTAGGAACCCACCAAGAGTCACCTCATTCGAGCAAAAGATGCTCCTGTCACCCTTATTATCCAGGAAATTACAAGGGACTTAAGAACTATGTGTCAGGAGCCAGGACAAAGACCAACTCTTTCTATGGTAAACCAGCAGTACAGAGGAGGGAGTGGAAGGCCAGTTCCCTCAAGTCCATGCTGACATTTGGGATGCTAGGTCCGGAAGGACAGAGAGCAGCTGCAGTCTGTCGGAGGCCCGAGATTGATAATTCTTCAAGTGCATAAGGAAAGAATAGAATATGAACTGCATTCCATTAAGAATCTTGACTTTGGCTTTTCAGGACGCCATTCTTTCACTTCTAGCCAAAGATATCACATACCAAAACTGTTTGAGATAGGGCTTAAACAGTAAGTTCTGTAAGTATAAAACGACCTAAAAATGAGCAATAATGAACATGGTTCTCCAGTATCTATTGCATTCATTAACAAGGAAATAATAACTTTCAGTTCATCCTCACAACCCCACCTTAGTGAAATTTCCTCTCTATTTTATTTCTGATACCAATTTTTAAAGTTGTTTCATTCTCTTCTTATTCTCCTCCTTATTTTTCTGACAGTGTTTCCCCATTACCCTCTGTCACTCTTCGGAGTTTTAGTGTTGTATTTATGTTTTCAAACGTGCTAATTAGTTAATTACTATTTAATCCTTCCACTTGGTGACCTTGGCACCTTCTTCTCCTCACCCAGTCCAGGCACTGGTTCATGCTGTGCCAGGCATAGGAAAGAACAAGAGCCATTTACTATAGTAAGTAAAATGACATGACTTTTTATAATGAAATGGAATGATGAGTGTTTTAACCTTAAGACCCTCTCTTTCCAAGGATAAAATATTAACATTATTGATTAAAAAATAAAAACAAGTTTAAGTTTTGGGTAAGGACTACCTAAGAGCAAAATTAAAAATAAAAACAATGACTAAAAATCACAAAAGAAATTTCGACACTTTAAATAAATTTTCTATACTTTGAAAGCACATAGACCGCATGAAAAAGCCATAGTATAAACATGGATAGATAGGTGCAATATAAGTGGTACATGCATTGTAAATATATTTGCTATTGAAGAACTCATGAAAAATTGCTAAAAACTAAAACTTATGGGATAAAAATGGGCAAACACTGCCTTCACATAAGAAGAAATACAGTTAGTAAACATTTGAAAGTGCTCGACCCTAACAAGAATTAAATTCATGCTAAGAAGGTATCTTTCTACATATTCTATAAACAAGTACAAAGTGTAAAAAATACCAGTGCTGGGGAACATTTGGTGAATCTGCTCCAGGAGGGCCAAATAGAGGCCATTTTTATTTCTCATCATCTCCCCAAGGTGGAAGTACATTTTGCTTTATCTCTCTCCTGATTTAGCTCCTGTGGAGACTAGTTCACCAATCACAATTTCTAGGACCTTCATGTTAAATTTATATTTAGGGTCTCTTGACCTTTCCTTGCCCCTGCGCATTGGTTGAGGCTACCATATCCTACTTAACAGTTTTTCCTAACCTTACTCTTGAAAGAGGAACTTGGTGCAAGCTGCTTTATTCCTCCCTGGAACTCTGCCTACACTAGGAGGAGGCTGCCACACAAGGTGACCAACTTGTCCCAGTGCGCTTGGGACTTGCCCAGTTTGATCACTGAAAACCCCTAGGAAAACCCAGGAAAACTGAGACACTGGTCACTTTACTCCCATGTGAAATTAAATAGAAGATGCTGGTGTGCCCCTTTTTCAATATATTAGTTTTTAACGAAGTATTATACATCAGGTGGCTTAACCACAGTGAATTCTCCTACAGTTCTGGAAGCTACAAGTCTGAAGTCAAGGGGTCAGCAGCATCGTGTTCTCTCTGACGGCTCTAGGAGACAATCCTCCTTGACCCTTCGAAGAAGTTTCTGATGCCAAGGCCAACAATCCTTGGTGTTCCTCGGGTTGGTAGATGCGTCTCTCCACTCTTTGCCTCCCTTGTCACCTAGCCATCTCTCTCTGGGTGTCTTCATGTAATCTTCCCTCTGTGCTGTCTATGTCCAAATTTATTTCCCCCCACCCCCACCCCCCCTTTTTTTTTTTTGAGATGGAGTCTCGCTTGGTTGCCAAGCTGGAGTGCAGTGGTGTGATCTTGGCGCACTGCAACCTCCACCTCCCAGGCTCAAGTGAGTCTCCTGCCTCAGCCTCCTGAGTAGCTGGGACTACAGGCGCCTGTCCCCATGCCCAGCTAATTTTTTGTATTTTTAAAGTAGAGACAGGGTTTTACCATGTTGGCCAGGATGGTTTTGATCTCTTAAGCTTGTGATTCACCCACCTCAGTCTCCCAAAGTGCTGGGATGACAGGCGTGAGCCACTGTACCAGGCCCAAATTTCCGCTTTTTATGAGGACACCAGTAGTATCGGATTGGAACCCATTCTAATAACCTCATCTTAACTTAGTTGAATTTGCAAAGACCATATTTCCAAATAAGGTCAGGTTCTGAGATTCTAGGTGTTCGAAATTTAGCATATCTTTTCTGGAGGACACAATTTAACCCATAACGCCCAGTCCTGCATTCTTTGGTTCTTGTACAATGAACTCTTTAGCGTAAATTATGGAAAGTTGTAAATGCAAAATTGAGGCATTTGTACTTCATCCACTAGGCATCAATGAGTCACTGATGGCTTCTGAACAAAGAAGTGACATGCTGTTAGTGTCATTTTAATAACATTAACATGGAAATAGTAGTGTACATGATGGATTGGCTCATGATGGAAGCTGGTTATTAGGACCATCAGAAATCTCCTGGGCCTAGCGCCCAACTACAGTCACGGCCTGCTGCTGAGCTCAGCCTTTTGTTTGGGACAGAGCACACATCTTCCCACACCAGATAGGCCTGTAATCCTAAGGCAGTAAGCAGACATTCTGCTCTGTCTACCCTCTTGTGAAAGACTTTCTTATCAAATAATAGGTAAGAATTCCATTTCTTAATTATTTCCTCATGCTCAATCCATGTCTTAGTCTGTTTTGTGCTACTATAACAGAATACCACAAGTCAGATAATTTATAATAAACAGAAATTGATGTGGCTCATGGTTCTTGAGGTTTTGAAGTCCAAAAGCATGGTGCTGGCATCTGCTGAGAGCCTTCTTGATGTGGTGGAAAATATACAAAAGGGCGAGAGAGAGTGTTTGAAGGAGTGAAAGGAGGTCAAACTTGCTTTTGTAACAAGCTCACTCTTGTGATTCTAAACCCACTCCCATGAAAATAACATTAATCCCAGCTGGGCACAGTGGCTCATACCTGTAATCCTAGCACATTGGGAGGCCAAGGTGGATGGATCATCTGAGGTCAGGAGTTCGAGACCAACCCAACCAACATGGAGAAACCCCATCACTACTAAAAAATACAAAATAAGCTAGGTGTGGTGGTACATGTCTGTAATCCCAGCTTCTCGGGAGGTTAAGGCAGGAGAATTGCTTGAACCCGGGAGGCAGAGGTTGTGGTGAGATCATGCCATTGCATACCAGCCTGGCAACAAGAGTGAAACTCCGTATCAAAAAAAAAAAAAAAATTAAAAAAAAGAAAATAACATTAATCCCTTCATGAAGGAAGAGCCCTCATGACCTAATCAGCTCTTAAATGCCCCACCTTTCAAAACTGTCACATTAGGAATTAAATTTCTAACACATGAACTTTAAGGGACATATTCTTTTTTTTTTTTTTTTTTTCTTTTTTGAGATGGAGTTTCGCTCTTGTTACCCAAGCTGGAGTGCAATGGTGTGATCTTGGCTCACCACAACCTCCGCCTCCTGGGTTCAGGCAATTCTCCTGCCTCAGCCTCCTGAGAAGCTGGGATTACAGGCACGTGCCACCATGCCCGGCTAAGTTTTGTATTTTTAGTAGAGATGGGGTTTCACCATGTTGACCAGGTCGGTCTCGATCTCTTGACCTCGTGATCCACCCGCCTTGGCCTCCCAAAGTGCTGGGATTACAGGCTTGAGCCACCGCGCCCGGCCTTGAGGGACATATTCTTTCTTTCTTTCTTTATTTTGAGATGGAGTCTCACTCTGTCACCTAGGCTGGAGCGCAGTAACGTGATCTCAGCTCACTGCAACCTCTGCCTCCAGGGTTCAAGCAGTTCTCGTGCCTCAGCTTGCTGAGCAGCTGGGACTACAGGCACGCACCACCACACCCAGCTAGTTTTTGTACTTTTTTAGTAGAGACAGGGTTTCACCACGTTGGCCAGACTGGTCTTGAACTCCTGATCTTAAGTGATCCGCCCACCTGGGCCTCCCAAAGTCCTGGGATTACAGACATGAGCCAAGTGCGTGGTCGAGGGACATATTCCAATCATAAAAACCCACATACTTATGTCTTCCTGCCTGTCTTAAATCTTTGAGTGCCAGTATTCCCTTTTCTCCCCCAAAATCCATTCCGATGTGTATACCCAACCACACTGCAACCTGGACTGGGTCTGATTTCTAACTGGGGCATAATTTCTTCTTGCCTTCATGGTCTGTGAGACTACTTTACATTCTTCTCCTCAGACTCCTTCAGCTTTGATTTTGGCGTTTTGTTTTGATCTCAAGATGAAAACTCTTAGTCATGAGTGAATTATAGGCTTGGGTTGGCATCTACTTGCCATGGTTTCTGACCTATGTATTACCAGAGCCATTTTTTCTTGACAGCTTAACTCTTGAGTTTTTGCTCTGTGAAGGAATTTTATTTCCTGGCTCCCTGAAAATTAGCAGTCAGGCAAGTCTTAAGAGTATTGATAGTGGAGGATGGGGAGTTAAAATACCCAATAGGGAAGATTCAAGCATCTTAGCCTATTCTATTCATTTTTCTTAGAGAATCTTCCCTATTCATGTCTTAAGAGCTTTAGCCCTTGAAGCCTGATCTCTGATGTCAGCTGTTTGAACAAAGAATGGACACCCAGCGAAGACTGATCATAAAAGACAGTATCTTACTCCAAATTTAGAATGATACTGAGACTGGATTAATTAACTGGAGTGAAGCCCAAAATAGAGATTATCACAGACTCAAGGTTTAAGGCTGCCATTTTGGACTGTCTATGATGGGTTACCTGTATGTTGAACTTATGAGCCCCTCTTCAAAGGATAAAGAATGAGATGTATATTCATTCACTTGACAAACATTGATTGAGAACCTACTAAAATGCCAGCATCTATTTTGGGCTTTGAAATTATGATAATGGAATGGCCTAACCTCCCAGAATGTGCTTAATTGAGGTGAGAGAAAGAAAATAAACAAATAACACCATCTGAAATTATGTTACAGAGTTAAAGGCAACGAAGAAAGAGTAAGAGAATAACAAGATAGAGAACAGATAGAAATGGGGGCAGGGGATCATGCTACTAGAGTAGCTGCAGAAGGTATCTATTAGGAGGTACTAGTTGAATAGGAACTTCAATAAAATGAGGGAGTAAGTAAGCCACAGGGCTATCTGGGGAAAAGACATTGCAGGCAAAGGGAGCGGGCGTAAGAGCCATGAGATGTGGGCGTATATAGCAGGGAAAGAAAGTTTATGTGGCTATAGAAGTGAGAGGAAGGAAAAGAGTTATAAGGTCTGAGACATAAGCAGTGGACAGATCAGAAGGTCACCGTCATCTGGTGATTTTATTTAAAGCATGATGGAAAACCATGGAATAACATGACCAGATTTATATAGATGTGATGTTTGTTTTTCTTGAGACAAAGTCTTGGTCTGTCACCCAAGCTGGACAATCTCGGCTCACTGTATCCTCTCCCTCCCAGGTTCAAGTGATTCTTCTCAGTAGCTGAGATTACAGGTGCATGCCACCATGCCCGGCTAATTTTTGTATATATTTTTTTAATTAGAGACGGGGTTTCACCGTGATGGCCAGGCTGGTCTTGAACTCCTGGCCTCAAGTTATCTGCTTGCCTCAGCTTCCCAAAGTGCTGGGACTGCAGGTGTGAGCCATCGTGCCTGGCCCAAATTTATATTTTGAAGGTATCACTCTTGCTATTATGTGAAGGGCAAATGATGAGGGGTGGGGTATGAAAGAAAGGAGGAAGGAAAGAGAAGAAAGAGTTGACTACTTGTCGACTTTTTAAGTCCTGTAAGTCTTCACTCTGTCTTATCTGGTCTGAGAAGTTCTTTTGCATACTTAGGACATATACTTCTTACTTGGTTAAATTAAGTGGAATTTTTTTTTTTTTTTTTAACAACCAAATTGCTCCCTGATTAGGACGCTCCCAAAAGGCTGAAGTATGTCAGGATAATACATGAGGAGAGGAAGGGATGACTATATGTATGAAATGTATGACATAACATGGTGATACATTCATAGGGCCTAATTATGTACTATTTTTAACTGGGTGGTGAAAACATAATTCAATTTATGGAAAGACTCATTCTACAACAGTAGTTGTCAACTGAGGACAATTTTGCCCTCCAGAAAACATTTGGCAATGTCTGGAGACCTGTTTTGATCGGGAGGAGAGTACTACTGGCATCTAGTGGGTAGAGGCCAAAGACGCTACTAACTATCCTGCAATGCCCAGGACAGCCTCTTACAATAAAGAAATTTTCATCCCCAGAGTTCAACAGGGATGAGGATGAGAAATGCTTCTCTAGAATATTTTGGGAGCAAACAGAATGCACTCAGACACAAGCATGATTTGTCAATGGGGCTTCTTGGATCTTTAAGATAGCTTCTTTAAGTTGAAGGAAGGAGAAAGGATAATGAAAAACATCCTTACTGGCTGGGCTCAGTGACTCACACCTGTAATCCCAGCACTTTGAGAGGCCAATGTGGGTGTATCACTTGAAGTCAGAAGTTCGAGGCCAGCCTGGCCAACATGGTGAAACTTTGTCTCTACTAAAAATACAAAACTTAGCTGGATGTGGTGGCATATGCCTGTAATTCTAGCTACTCGGGAGGCTGAGGCAGGAGAATCGCTTGAACCCAGGAGGTGCAGATTGCAGTGAGTGGAGATCATGCTACTGCACTCCAGCCTGGGCAATAGAGTGAGATTCCGTCTAATATATATATATATATATATATATATATATATATATACACACACACACACACACACATACACACACACACACACACACACACACACATATATATATATACACACATATGTATAGGCCTCTCCTTTCTGGTCCACGGGTCTATCTTGAAGCAGTGAACGACCTTACAAGAGGATCAGTTTTCTACATAGAGGAGGAGGACCCACTCAGATGCTGATGAATTTTGGGAATGGACATCTCGTAAATGCACCATTTCCTAGTTCATACCCTTTGCTGTAGTTTTGCAGATAGGCACCAAATACTGCCAAATTACCATTAGTGGTTTTCAGCAAAGACATGTGCAAATAAAAGGCAATCAGATTGATGCCAAATATTTATCATTAATCTTCATAAATAAGTGGAAGTAAAACTCATTGTAAGACTAACTTCACAATTTTCCCTTTATGTCACATTGAAGCCTTAATGTACTTGCAAATTCAATTCAGTAAATAAATGTTTGGTGAATTGAATTGCAAATCAATCCATTTTGATTCTTGATAAAGAAGTGGGGAAGAGAGAGACTGACTAGTGATTTCAGGCTGGGATTCACTATATAACTACCACAGAGGAGAAAAAAGGGCCAGGATACCACCATTGCAGGCAGAGTGTTTCAGCTCTAGTGGTCCCAGAACCTTTGTTTTATCTGTTCACTTGGGAGAAGATTAATGTTGTCTCACCCCCTTTACAAATCCTCTGTGAGGGAGGGGGGGCTGTGACCTGGACATATTTCTGGCAAATTTAACAAATCTCTTTTATACATTGTTATCATTCTTTTCCTGCACATCTCTGAATTATAGTTATGTATCTGACAAACATTTACAAAGCATCTACTGCATTCCAGGTACATATCTGGGTACTGAAGATATCCGGGCAACAGATATCTTCTGTTGCCCATATCTGGGCAACAGAAAACAAAATTAGCAAAACTTCCTGATCTCCTGGAGCTTGTAGTCTAACAGGTGAGGCAGACAATAAACCAGATGCTTGGCTAAAATATGTGTATTTGAGATAACAATATGTTAAAGAACTAAATGAAGGAAGGTGGAGAGCAGGGAATTTCTCTGACTAGGCTAAGAAGAGGGTTGTAACTTTAGATAGGTTGTCTAGGGAGGGCTGGGCTGAGACAAGATTCATGAGGGGAGACTAAAGAAGAGAGGGAACAAGTTCAGAGGTTGCCTGAGAGAGGCAGCTTCCAAGTTCTTGGAAGAGCACCTGTTAGTGCTCCAAGAAGGAGCCACGGCGGTGTCTTGGAAGCATTGTGTTTCTGGTTGGTGTACCTGGAGTAAGTGAAGGGGCAATGGAAGGAAATGGGGCCCCAGTAATGCAGGTCTCGTAGGTCACTGTGGGGATGTCGGCTTTAATGACAAGTGACATAGAGGCCAGTGGATGATTCTGAACAGAGGGGTGCCTTGTCATGAGTCTCCTTCCAACAGGATTATTCTGGCTGCTGTGAGGATAACACGATGTGGGTCAGACAAGTGAAGAGTCCAGTGTCATAATACACAGGAGTAACACTTAGACCAGGGAGGTAGAAATGGACGGGGTTGTTTCCTGGCACAATACTGTTCTTTTGTCTGCTTACCCTTGTTTCTCCATTTCTAGCAATAGTTACACATTCATGATTCCCGCTGACATTTCCTGCACTTTCATGAGTTTCTTCAGCCCTGTCTGTTTCCTCGGTTTCATTATTATCAAACAGCTCAGCTGTGATAGACTGCTGATCTTCATCTTCATATTGATTAATTTCATTTTCACATGCATCACCCGCATTTCCAGCATCTTCAGCACAGTTTTCAGATGATGAGTCGTTTGCACACGACAGATTTTCATTACAGGAGTCATCTTTGGAGCAGGATGTGTTGGACTAGACTCAGGTAAAATGTTTGCTCAATTCTGCTTAGCGCTCTCTCTCATGAAATGGGATCTGATGGGTTTCTTTGAGCCCGACCACTGTCGAAATAATTACAAAGCTGTTTTCTCTTATTTATTTGCTGATCAACTGGGAATTATATTATTGTTTTACATGGGAAATGTAATTCCAGCAGTCACTACTTTTAAATGAAATGATAACTGTTCTGCATTGTGATTATATAACATGTCCATTATGAACTGAGGACCTCAGTCCCTTGAGTCTGGGTTCCAGACTGAGTATGGGGGAGAAACCTCACTCCAGCTAGCCCTCAGTTGGTTGACAGAGGTCTCTCATTTATGGTAGGAGGTGCAAACTGAAATCGTTCTTAAGATTTATCAGCCAACGTAACTGGGTAAATCAGGCACATATAAGAAAACAGAGACTGGAGGGTACTGTTTCACTGAACTCTACAGGAATAAGCCAAGACCAGCACCATTTTCTTGTTATCCTGCCTAAATGTGGTTTCAATATTAACAAATTTCCTTAGAAGACGCCAGAAATCTGGATTACTATGGATACTCTGATATTTATTTATTTTTCACTTTTAGAGAAACAAAATAGGTCTTTGAACCAGACACAATTCAAGTTGTCCTGTAACTCCTGATTCACAAAGATACCTTTGCACTTTCTGTATTTATTACGCTGCTTCTACCACCTTTCAATGAGGACAACCCTATAGGACTCTGTATAGTCGAAGCTTGCAATAACTGACAGCAAAAATCTGACTTAGGAAAAGTAACTAAATACTTTTTCCTTCTGCTATAATAAAATACCATAGACCAGGTAGCTTATAAACAACAGAAATTTGTTTTTCACAGTTCTAGAGGCTGGAAGGTCCAAGATCAAGCCATCAACAGACTCTGGAACTGGTTCACAGATGGTGCCTTCTTGCTTTGTCCTCGCATGGCGGAAGGGACAAATGAGCTCCCTTGGGCCTGTTTTATAAGGACACTCCACCCAGTTATGAGGGCTCTGCCCTCGTGACCAAATCACGTCCCAAAAGGCCCCACCTCCACCTTCTAATACCACCACCCTGGAGGTTAGGATTTCAACAGATAAATTTTGAGGGACACAAACATTCAGACTATAGTAGGGTGGTCTTCTAACATACCCAAGTTCTAACACTGGCCCGTGGAGGACTGAGTATTGAATCCTGGCCTGAACTGACCCTTAGGCTCTTGGTTCTGTGCTACACTTCCCACCATGAGTCGATGGTGTTAGTAGCATTTGAACTCAAGCCTCTGACTCCAAACCCTGTGTTCTTCCATGTTCTTCCATTTTTCTTTTCTTTCTTTCTTTCTTTCTTTTTTTTTTGAGACGGAGTTTCGCTCTTGTTACCCAAGCTGGAGTGCAATGGCGCGATCTCGGCTCACCGCAAACTCCGCCTCCTGGGTTCAGGCAATTCTCCTGCCTCAGCCTCCTGAGTAGCTGGGATTACAGGCACGTGCCACCACGCCCAGCTATCTTCCATTTTTTTCTTGTCCTTCTTTTCTTCAAAATCCAGTGCAAGTACTCACTTGAGTCGGGCCTGGAGCACCACTGGTTTCTAAGGAAACATCCTCTTTGGATCATCTATTCATGGCCACCGTAGGATTTAGAAGAAATGCAGGATCTGACCTGAAACCAATGTTGTCCAGTCTCAGTGCTGCAGCTAGACTGCCTGGCAACTAGATCCCAGGCACTGTAGCCTCTGAGGCTTGTACTGCAGTCATTGAGGAAAATCTGTCTTTAACTGCTTGTCTCTGTCTCTGTCCCTCTCTTTCTCCTCACCAACATTATCTCCATTTTAATGTCTGAACTTTTAAAAAATGCTTAATAAATACTGGTAAGTATAAAAGTTACGATAATGAGACACACATCTAGAAAAAGTCACCTAGACTTTCCAAAGTAAAAATTGACTTCATGAAGAGCTAGCACCACCAGCTTTAAGCCCTGGAGAGTGTTGCGAACTGTATACCTTAAAGTGGATGGGCATTAGCTGGGATCATTTGAAATGCAGATTCTGATTCAGTAGGACTGAGCTGAGGCCTGGACTTCTTTGCTTAGGAGCTCCTGGTGATGTTAATGAGGTGGATCTGTGGACCATATTGAGTAGCAAGATCTTATAAAACTGGTACCTCATCTCTCTCTTCCTCTCTCTCTTCATCCTCCATTATACCTTTTCCTTCAAACATCAACATTCAGAGTAAATGAAAAATCATGTTTTATTCAATATATTTATTTTTCTGTTTTGTTTAAAAGTGACTACATTTTAGCTATCCTATGAGTTAAAATGGCTTTCTGTGTGTGTGTAAGCAGGAGTAGCTTTTCCAGGAATAAAAGTACCGTAGAGACCATTCTTTGCATGATCCCAGATCTAAATGGCCAACGTAAATAATAATTATAATGATATTATTTTTATTATGATAATGTTGATTGGACATATTCTTTGTTAAGCACTGTATTAGTGTGTAACTTAGTATATCTCTTTGCTCATGATAACCACATGGGTTGGGCACTGTTGCACCAATCTCAAGTGTATACATGACACACACACAGGGCAAAAGACTTTGAGGAACTGGCCCAGGACCACGAGCAGGAACATGGTAGAGGCAGGATTCAACCAATGCCTGGGATTATTCAAAACTTCAAATCCTGTTAGAATTTTGGGGCATGCTACCATGCAGACTGAGTATAGCATGTCCTTCATGAAAATGACAGAGGGAAGTGTTTTGTTGGTATCAGCCCTAAGGCTTGTGGTCTTTTCTTGTTGCTGGGTTTTCCAGAAAGTGTCCAGCTTCAATCAGCTTTCTGGAGTACTGGAACAGGTATCTGGGTACCAGAAGGGATCACACACAACAGGCTATAGCAGGTGAAGTTTAGCCCCAACTAGGAAGGAGACGGAACAGTTGAAAAGAGCTTCTCAAAAGGCATGAGGAATCAAAAGAAAAATGCATATGTTGCATTTCCTTATTCTGAATCTTGCAAAAGATGCAAAATGCCACTCAAAAATAGTCCAATTGTTGGGATTCTCTCATGCTGAGGGATTGAGGAGAAAATATAATCAGACTCTTGGTGAGGATTTGGCCATTGGCTTGGGCTTCTAGCTAAACAGTCTGTTTCCTAAGTAGAGTCAGGTCAGTACCCTTGGCAGTAAGGGTCCAGGTGGTCCTGAGGGCAGGGCATTTAGGGAGGCAGCTGAAAGGCCCTCCGCCAACCAGGCATGAGACAAACGTGAGCCAGGATCATCCCCTCATCCCCAGGTCATCAACTAAATCCTATATGCAAAGATCTCTTTTTGCCATAAAAGGTAATATTTACAGGTTCCAGGGACAAGGACCTAGTATCTTTGAGGATCCTCATTCAGTCTCAGAAGGGCCCTCTTTGCTGCTTCTGATTGGAGACCCTGAGGCTGGAGTTTTATGTGCCAAAAGTCATAACGTTGTCCTCATCCATCTGATCCAGCTGTGCTCTGCTTTCTCGCTTTGTCCACTCTTTCGCCCTTTTCCCAGCCCTTTTGCTTCCTTTTTCTACCCGATCCATTTTTCCAAGCACTTACCTCTTTTTCTTCTCTATTCCCCCTTTGTCCTCTTGTCTTCACCATTTTCTTCTTTGTCCTCACTTTTACCTTCTTTCCCTTCCTTCTTTTCTTTCTGCCTTCTCTTTCCCTCTACCCCTCCTCGTCTCCGTCGTGCCTCCGCTCCACTTTCTCCTTCCTCCTTTCCCGTCTTCCTTCCCCTTTCCTGACACCATAGTCTTCTTCTCACAGGTTTTCTCTACTTACTATCTTTGCAGCTCCAATCAAACGTTCTCACCTTGAACCACATCAGGGAATTCTTCATCATTTCTGGTTTGCTGACATTATTTTTTGTTCTTGCTTTCTAGGATCTTGATTCATTTAACTGTAAAAAAGAAAAATCCATTTCTGAAGTTCCATTAAGTTTTTTCAGGTTGGCCTGGCCTGGTGGCTCACACTCATAATCCCAGCGTTTTGGGAGGCTGAAGCAAGCAGAACACTTGAGTTCAGGAGTTCCAGACCAGTCTGGCTGACATAGCGAAACCCTCCCTCTAAAAAAATACAATAATTAGCCAGAAATGGTGGTGCACGCCTATAGTCCCAGCTACACAGGAGGCTGAGGCACAAGAATCACTTGAGCCCAGGAGGCAGAGGTTGCAGTGAGCCAAGATCACACCACTGCACTCCAGCCTGGGTGACAGAGTGAGACTCCATCTCAAAAATAAAAAGTGTTTAGAGGAAGGAATAATTTTCTTTACAATTTTAATACCTGGAAATATCTCTTTATTTATAATATTTCTTTAGACTGTGAGTTCCCATAGCAAAGACTCTTTTATATTTGTTTTTATTTACTTAATGCCCAGCACATGGTGTTACTCTTACATGTTTATGAAATGCATGTCATTGTGGATTTTGTGAAATGAAATGCATATGGTTGTTTTAACTGATCACCCAAGTTGATTAGACTGCCATGTCTCATGCAAAAAGAGGGTGCTCAGAAAGGCAGTGATTGGATAATAATTTGAGAACAATACTCAAATTTCTAGTAGTGCTGGTCGGTTGAACCTAAAAATGCCATTAACCCTTTCTCAAAGAAGCAGATTGGAGGTGAGTAGCAGTCGTGTGGCTTTTTGGTATGCAGCTGTTCACTTTCAAAACTTAATTTAAAACAATAAAAAATGTATCTCGAAATCATTTTGTTTCCCTATTTATTTAATGTGATTTATTCTAAATGCATTTCATATCACCATAATGTATCAGAGCTCAACCACCACCTGTTATTTTGTAGGGGAAATAAACAAGACCTCTCTCATCAGATGAGTTAATTACACTGACATATTCACTCCTCCCCAGAGATACCATAAACTAAAATGCTGCAAAGCTTTAATTCAAACAAGCAGGCTGGAAACAAGAGCTATTGCAGTGGTATAATTTTCTTTGGGAGAATCAAAAGCTCAACACAGACTTGAACTTAGAGGGCAAGATAGCTGGAGTTGATCAAATGGAGGCTCGTTTAGGGTCGCATAATAAATCTGCAGGTGAGTTGAGCTTGAACCCATTTCTCAATATTTTGGCACTGTTTTCCAACCTTTGTGCTTCCGAACATCATGTGGTCATTTTTTAAAACTTGTTTCATCCAGCAGTTTCTCCCTCCTCTCAGGTATTTGTCTGGGGATGGCTGTGCATACAGAAGGCCATTAGCTCCATAAAGAAGATGACAGAGTTACCTGGTCCTACCTGGATTCTTGGGCATGCGGGAAGCAGCAGCAGTAGCCACAGTGAACTTCATCCTAAGGAATTCTTAAGCACACGTTGCATGAGTCTCTTGTGCGGTTGCCAGGTCAGTTTCTCCAGTGGCAAAACCTGAGATGAGGATTCATGGGCAAGGATTTATTGATCATGTTTCCCCAGAATTGTGTAGGGTGGTGGGAGAAGCAGCCCAGGGAAGAGAAAGAAGCCAGGCAAGGTGTGACTTCAGGCAAATTCCAGCTTCAGCCCGATACTCTGGGGAGCTCAGGAGTATAAATATCACCCCAGATTTTTTTCTCAATTGGCAGAAAAAGAAGTCGGCTTTCATACTCCCCCTACGATTGGTCCCTGGTTAAGAGCCACTGGGAGATGCATAAACTCCCAGGCACTTTTAGTTCTCTTCCCTGGAAGCAAAGCAGCCCCCGTAGCCTATAGCAGTTCCTTAAAAAGAATCACAGGTATAGGAAAAGCCCACAGAAAGCGGAGAAGTGGGGATAGGACCCACAAGAGACTGTAAGAAGGATTCAAGGTGGCGTGAGAGGAGAACAGCAGAGTCTGCTGTCTCCAGTAACAAGTATCAAGTGCTCTGTGCCTAAAAGGTGGGAGCTGGGGTCCCCCAGCTCAAGTCAGAGTACCTACAGTCTATACAGATTTTAAGGACCTCTAAAATATTTGAGACCTAAAAACTAAAAAAAAAAAAAATCGTATTTTAACATATAAGAAATTAACTTGAAATTAATGAGTTTATTAATTCAACCAGTATTTTTTTAGATATCTACTAGGCTCTATTCTGTTCTAAGTGCTGGGGTTACTGAAGTGGATAAAATACAAAAATATTAGCCCTCATGGTGAAAATAGACAATAAACAAGATAAATTAGATCTATGGAAAGATAAATTATATCTGTTGTATTGAGGTGAGAGGTGGGACTTGACCCTGGAGGTCAGCTTCTGATAACACCAGACCAGATTGAAGACTAGCTAAAACAGGGACCTGATGGAAGCAGCTTTCCATAAGACACCTCACCAGTCTGCCATATCAGTTTATCATTGCCATGGCAACACTCAGGAGTTACCACCCCTTTTCATGGCAGTGACCCAAGGATCCAAAAGTTACCACCCTTCCCCTGGAAATTTCTGCATCAACTGGCCGTTAATCTACAAGTCATTTATAGTAAGTGTAAATATGGGGACAAAGCTGCCCTGAGCTGCTACTCTCAGCACAGTACCCATGGGGTAGCCCAGCTCTGCAGGAGCAGTCATGGAGCTGTAATACTGCCTGAGCTATGATACTGCCGCTTCAGTAAAGCTGTTTGCTTCTACCCTACCACTGGCTCACCCTTGAATTGTTTCCTGGGTGAAGCCAAGAACACTTGTGGTCTAAGCTCCAATCTGGGATTGCCTGTCCCGCATCAGCATCTTATGTTCACAAGTTCCATAAAGAAAATAAGGCAGAGGAGGAGAAATAAGTAGGGTCCACGGTAGTGTGGGCAGGTGTGAGTTGTACTTTTAAATAGGGTGGTCAGGGCAGCATTCTCTGCTATACATAATGATTGCTGGAAAGTTTTGGGCAAATGAGTAACTCAGAACTAAATAAATAGCTTACCAAAGTCTTTCCACATGTTTTTCACAAAATACATTTAGGTTCATATGCAGTGGAAGCAGAGTCATGCATTTTACAGTTCCAGGGAGCTCTACTGAAAATTGGGCTTGTCAACATGGCAGCCCAGGGAGTGAGTAAATTTTAGTATTCTTGACATAACACAGGGTGGTACCTCCTATGACAAGAATGGCCAGGATTACGAAAGTCTTAGAAGAGCCCTTCTCTCTTTGGTCATGTAGCATTGCAGGTCTACTAGTCAAATGACAGAGCACCCTAGGAAAAGTGGTGTTTGCACATGGAACTTTTAGAAGTAGATTGATAAATCCACAAACCAATTTATTCATTTACAGCAGGCGATATAGCCGGCACAATAACTCGATCAGTCTCTTTCCTGGTATTGACTTACCTGGGAAACCAAATTAATTATCAGAAGGTTGCTCTGCTAAGTATGGAATTAGAAAGAAAGGAAATTGGATGGTCTTAAGGGATTGTTCTTACAGGTCTGGATAAATCCTGATAAATTGCCTTTAAAGAGAAAGGAATGTACTGCTTGTTGAGAACCTGGCTCAGTCCTAAGCACCTTCTCCTTGAACTCTGATGCTGACCCAAGTTTATCATCCAAGCCTTTTAGTTTACACTTGTTCTTATATTACATGGTTTCAGAAAAAAAATCTAAATCGTATTGTAAATCAATGAGATCTTAAGCGTGCTGTGTTCTGACTGTGCCCAGGGAGGTATTTTAATCTCATGGATAAATGGTAATCTTTCATCAGAGATGATTTCCTCTTTTTGATCTTTCTCTTTATTCCTTTGTCTGTCTTGCTTTAGGTCCTTTTTCTTTTTTCTCATCACCATAGAAAATGTCTTCAAAAAAATGTGGTTGTAAAATATGCAGATAACAACCACACCTCTATTTCACCATAGTGGTTAAGAGCACACACTCCAGCTAAATCCTGGTTCTTCTTCTCGGTGGCTGTATGATCCTAAGTAAGCTCGCTTTGCCTCAATTTTCTTATTTATAAAATGGGGATAATAACACCCATGTTTTAGAGTTACCGTGATGATTAATTTAGTATGATAGAGTAGTTTAGAATAGCAGTCCTCAAAGTAGGTGTGGTTTGAGAAATCCCAAGGGTCTCAGAGACGTAGGATCCACAAAATCAAAAGTATGTTCGTAAAACTGTTAAGAAGTAGTTTGCCTTTTCACTGAGTTAACTTTTGAAATAATGGTGCAAGATTGATGCTGGGTAGACTGTGGTGCCTTAGTATGACGAAGTGGTGGCACCAACTATGCTAGCAGTCATGTTATTCTGCACCACGCATACTTGAAGGGGGAAAAATGAAACTTAAGAACAGCCATGACGAAGTGGTAACATTTCTTAATTTTATTAAATCTTGGTATTTTAAATATTCTGTGTGATAAAAAGGGAAGTACATAGAAAGCACTTCTGTATCGGGCATCATGATGGTTTCTAGGAAAACGCTTGTAGGATTGGGTTGGGAGCTGAAGTAGACATGGTTTCCAAAATGCACCATTTTTATTTGGAAGAATGACTGACAAATTATAGTAATTCAGACCTCAGAATCTGGCAGCTTTGTTTTTGTTTTTGCTTTTGTTTTGAAAATGAGCAAAATGAGTATCACTGCAAGGAAAACAGCAAGTGGTATTTGTTGCCAATGAAAAAATTCTTATTTTCAAACGAAAATGAGAATTTCGTAAAAGTTGAACCCACCACTGTGAGCTTGACAGCTTCCCCATGCTTAAATACTTTTCTGATAAGAATGGTGGTGATATGAAATATGCCAGTATCTGGAATATCTTCATAACTTGCTAAGTCGGTATTTTCCAAATGACTAACATATGATGTTATGAAATCATGCATGCATTAAGGATTATTCAAATTGCAAGATAGACCAAATGGATTTTAATGTAACAGAGTATGAAAAATCTGTGGAATATGATTTCACATTCCACATTGTAGTAACCTTTAATAAAATTATTACTTGTTGAGTTTTGGTGTAGTATCAAAGAAGAAAATCCCTACTTATCTGAAAAGCTCTTTAAAATACTCTTCTCTTTTCTAAGTACACATATGTGTGGGACTGGATTTTCCTCATATACTTGCTTTAACCAGAAGAATATGTTATTGGAAACTTATCACAGGAAAATATATGAAAATGTAGTTGTTTTCTACAACTAAGCATTACAAATGTACTTCTCACTATTTTTTGTTTTGGAAACTATAGTTATATTTTTATAAGCATATGTTGTTTATATGAACACATAATGGATTCACTGTCATTTATTATTAACTTATTATTTTAGCATGAATTTATAAATAAATATGTTACAACTTTCCCAGTTTTAATTTCTAACATAGCACATATTGATTGTCATAAGCCATAGAAACAAAAGCTCTTTGGGAAGCTCAATGATTTCTTTTTTTTTTTTTTTTTTATTGCATTTTAGGTTTCGGGGTACATGTGATGAACATGCAAGATTGTTGCATAGGTACACACCTGGCAGTGTGCTTTGCTGCCTTCCGTCCCCTCACCTGTATCTGTCATTTCTCCCCATGCTATCTCTTCCCACCTCCCCACCCCCCTGCCCCTCCCCCATTTCCCCCCAACGGACCCCAGTGTGTACTGCTCCCCTCCCTGTGTCCATGTGTTCTCATTGTTCAACACCCGCCTATGAGCGAGAATATACGGTGTTTGATTTTCTGCTCTTGTGTCAGTTTGCTGAGAATGATGGTTTCCAGGTTCATCCATGTCCCTATAAAGGACGTGAACTCATCGTTTTTGATTTCTATGAGGTGAAGGCATCTTAAGACCTAGAAGCTGAGTGTCACTGATTGAGAACGTTGCTTAGCTCGTAGTAAAAGGCATATAATTCTTAACACTTTTATTAGCTAGTTATTCAAATACCTAGAATTACTTGTTCCCAAAGTACGTATAATTTTAATAACAGTTAACTTTTATTAAATATGTATTTTGTGTGTGCCAGACACTGTGCTATTTGCTTTGCATGTATTATCCTACACAATTTTTCATAGAATGTGACGAGATAGGTACAAAGTTAGCTTTATTTTATAGATGAGGGAAATGAAGTACAGAGAGATTAAGTAACTTGACCAAGGTCACACAGCTATGAATTAGAAGAAATGAGACCCCAGGCAGTCTGATTTCAGAGATTCTGCCCCTAAAGACTTTTTTTCTGTGTATTATTCCCCCATATAAGTGCTGTGAGTCTCTCATTAACTTGATTGTAGGATCAGAGTCCATTCCTCTGACTCAACCCAAGCAAGTCTCCCCAGGACTTTCTGGGAACTTCCAAAAGAGTACCTCTCTCATGGAACCACAGTCAAGTCCATCTGCAGGCATCCTCCATGTTCTTCTCCATTCCAGTCACTCTCTGGTTTCCACTGGTTACGAAACCAGTTGAAGGGGTTTTTCCATCACCTTCCTGATGATGTGCTTCGTATACAAGCTATTACCTCATAACCTCTGCGACAGCGACAAGTGCTGCTCCCAGCAAGACTGGATACATAATTTGCAGGATCCAGTGCAAAATGAAAACGTGGGGCCTCTTCTTTAACAGTGATTTACATAACTTTAAACATTATGTAAAGTCTGCAACAGCAAAGCATTGATCAAGCACGGGATTCCATGTGAAGTGCTCTTTCAGTTGCATGCCTGGGGAATTGGCGCTGAGTTCTCTGCAGAGATGGGAAACACCAGGGCCTTTCTGAATCTGTCACAGCTTATGCCCCTTGGGCATGAAGGCAGGGGCCTGGAGCTCATGGCCTCACACACTTTCTTGTGAAAATGGGTCCTGCAGCTTCTAGTCTTTAGTCCTCCAGCCAGATACCATCAAATCGGGTCCACAGGGATGGAGGCACTGATGCCTTGACACTCCTTCTGCTGTCTTATCTTTACTCTCCTTCCAGCAGCAAAACCAAGCCTTTGTGCACATCTGTGGTTGTGACCCATTGGAGAGACATTGAGAGATGAGATACACTGCTCACTCCTCACGGCTGAACCAAGGACCTGAGATATCCCATTGCTATCCTGCGAGTAAGTAAATTTAATATGTAGGAAGAACTGAGAACTATATTTTCTAAAAAGCACGAAGGGTATGATACAGTCATCAGGACTTCGTCAGGTTATGGAGAAATCAAACTGTTTTATCTTACGCCAAAGAGGGACACTGACTGCCTTGCTTAACCAAGCTATGGAAGGATGGAGCGGGCTGGTTTCAGACGTAAATGGATCTAGGGCTTTGGCCCAGTCTGACACTCACTGTGAGAGTCTTACCGTGTTTCTCTGACCGGCCTTGACTTCAGACCCAGAGCCATCCCTGTACTCATCGCTGTGGCCAAGAGAAATGGTGGGACTATTGGCCCAGAGAGTGCCCACTCATGTGGTCAGGAAGCAGGCAGGAGTGCTATGACCATCTCTCACCACGGTGAGATGGGAGAGTGGAGTAGGAGCCATTTGCCCCAGAAAGGAGTAACTATTCTGGACAGAACGTTTACGGCAAAGCCATGGTTCTTATAGCCCTTTGCAGAAATGTAAACCTGAACGTGGAAAGGCAGAACACTGAGGGCCAGGAAATAGGCTTCAGTTTGAGAAAAATCTGTGGTTTATTAGAAACTGACATCAGGTGAGTGTTGATGCTGATACCTCAATAGCAAATTTTTGGAACCCAGAGAACGTCAGGTCAAATCAGTAGAATTCTGCTTTCCTGAGAGACACAGGGACTAATCCAATGAATGATGTTGACGTGTTAGGATTTTGGAGATTTCCACCAGTGGTTATCCGGTGCCAGGGTATGAGAAGATAGTCTCTGTGTCCAAACTCAAAATTTCAGAGCAAATTTCATCAAGATAAAGGTAAAAACTGTGTCCTGGGAATTTTGTCAGTCAGATCACTATATTGCAGAATTTATTTATTGCATACCCATGGCTTACAACAAAAGACAAATATGCCAAGGACACTTGGTTATGAAAATCACCCCTCCTCCATGAACTGGCGTCCTGTGAAAGAAGCATCCAATGAAGAATCGGCATACTTCTATTTTTATATTTCCTTTGTTTTGCACCAAAGGTAATGTTTTCGCAGGATGTCTGTATTTGTTCTCCCAACACCCAACATGAAGGGAGCTGATGAGGTAGAGACAACCACGGCCTGGGGAGGGTCACTTTCTTAGGGGTGGGTGGAACCAATGAGAAGTTTCTAATTTGCAGTGGTTCCGTGATTTCTTAAACTTCTTTGCAGGGCTGACCTATTTCTAATTCCTTGAGCCTATAGTCTGAAAGGTCATTAATCTGGGCTCGGCTCATGATGCTGAGGCTTAAGACTTCTATTTCTTAAATGCCAAAGGTGTGTCAGGTTGCCTTTTGAAATGCTGGTATCTCTATTCAGGCGTGGAACGGTGAGTCGGGAGGTGCATCAGCACTTTCCTTTGTCAGGGAAACATTCACCTAACCAAAGGAGCCACCTGTGTTTTTTCTTTTCTTTTCTTTTTTTTTTTTTTTTTTTTTTTTTTGTCATTTGGATTTTTGCCAGGGATTCAAAAGACAAACCAATCTCCCCCACACACTTTTTCTTTTTTCTTTTCTTTTCTTTTCTTTTTTTTTTTGTCAAGTACAGGGACAAACAGGTATGTGTTTGCTAAAGGTTGACAGCATCAAATGTACTTCCTGAGAGTCAAGTTGGAGGAAAACATGAAAAGTATCAATTTATTCCTATCACTTTATGTCGCCTCATTTTCTATAGAATGAAATCCGAACTCTTTCTTGTCACATGTGAGATTCCTTTTAGTCCCCTCTCTGCTTCCTTCACCGATCTTCCTTCTTGCCTCTCCCCAAACTTACCTTTCACCTCTAAGAACCAGTCATGTCTCGGTTCACATCAGGGCCTTTGTAAATGTCATTCTGGGCCCTCTCACCTGGCAGATTCCTGCTGGCCTTTCGGGTTTCAACTCAAATAGATGCTTCTACTTCAGGAGGCCTCACCTGACTCCCCAAGCCTGAAGGAGGGACTTGGCTTTGGCGTTCCCATAGCAACCAGTGCCTGCTGCAGGAACGCACTTCCCCTGTATGTAATTGCCTGTTTACTTGTCTTTCTTCCCTATTATGCCTTTTCTTGCTTCTTTCTTTTCCTCTTTCTCTTTCTCCTCCTTCATTTTAATGCATTTTTCTTGCACGAAATACAAATATCACAGATAAAGAATGCCATCCTCCTGGGCCACATATTAGATCTCTTTCATGTCTCTCTAGATACACCTACTAGTCACTTACTTCCACGGTGCACTGGGAGGCTGACTGTGGGGTCTGCCTTGATTGGCCTTTTGCCCTCCAGCTTCCTATCAGGCTTGGCCGCTAGGGATACCAAAGAAGGCCAGGGGGTGGGAGAGAAAGGGTTTGAGGTATGCATTCCCCGACTCCCCACCACATTCCCATGGCTGATTGTGTCACCCTAACTAAGGCTCTAGGTCTGCTCTCAGGTGTCCTCCTTCCTGCAGTCACCTCTTTGGTTCTGGTGGCACTTTTTGTCCCTCATGCCCGGGCTGGTGAACGGTTCCTGCTTTCACCATGACAGATGTCCAGCTCTGTACCTAGCTGCTCTCCTTAAACCTTACCTCCGTCTGTGTAAGCTGTCCCTGTATTAAATGTTCCTTCCACTACCTAGGGTTAAGAGTATATTCCTTCCTGCTGAGAGCCTCACTGATTCTGATAATCACTTTCAACCCGTCTTTGCCCCTTCCTCGGGTTCATCCCAGTTACAACTACGTCTAGAATATAACAACTCAAGATGCTGGCACAGTACATCACACACATAGAAGGAGTGCAACAAACGTTGGCCAAAACTATTGCTGAATCTTGGGCTTCCAGGAGAAGATGGGTTAAAAGTTGCTAATTCCAGCCAAACACTCGTTTCCTTTGCACATCATAAAGATAAAACAGGATCACAGTTATTAGAGTGGAAAATTCCCTCATTGTTATGACAGCAAATAGCCAGTATGTGTTCCAAGGAAACACTCAGGAATGGGTATAAAAATAATCCACAGCAATGAGAGCTGTCTACAGTTTCTTCAGTTTCAAGAATATTTCTATCCTAAAGAAAGACAGGATAGCACCAAAGTTTCACTGGAAATTCCAGCTTGTGAATTATACAGGAAATAGAAATTTTGCATATCTGTGATTGATCATGGATGGAACCTCATTCTTCCAGTTAGAGTGGCTCAGCTGTGGAGCATAAAGCCCCATCAGAAGCCCAGTGATCTGTCAGATCAGCAGTAGGCCAAGCTGTAAGCTGACAGCCCTTATTCTACCGTGGTTTCACTGCTGGGTTCAGTGACTATTTCAAAACCAAGCTGGGGCATTACATACTCAAGCCATTATTATAGCTACTATTACCAGTGTCCTTACCAGGTACTTTGCTTGTCTCATCTCACCCAGGCCTCCCATCAGCACCATGAGGGGGATGCTCTTAGCATTTTCATTTTACAGATAAAGACCCTGAGCCTTAGCCAGATGAAGAGGCTTCCCCAGCTGGGTGGTGCAGGCAGTACTTCCTTTGTAACCTAGGTTCCTGATCACATTTCCTTTCACCTGGCTGGAGGTGAGTCAAACTGCCTCTGACTGCATCCAGCTTCCTGTTGGGCTTTGCCATTGGGGGCACCAAAGAAGATCAGAGGGTCAGAGAGAAAGGGTTTGCAAATTTCCAAATATGACAAATTTCTATATTTTGTATAATTCACAGGCTGGCATTTCCAGTGAAACTTCAGAGCTATTCTGTATTTCTTTAGGTAGAAATATTCTCGAAACAAGAAACTGTAGACAGCTCTCATTGCCTCTGGGTAATCATGTCTTTAAATTCCTGAGGCTTATTATGAAACCAATTGCATTTTATCTGTGTCTTTGGAGGGAAGTTTTAGATGGACGGGTGTTGGAGTAAAATCGCGTCTGGACCGCCTCTTTGCCTTGGTACCCACTTCACTCCTGTACTTTTTTCATTGTGTTGCCTTGGCTCATGCTCAAAGATTAAAAAAAAAAAAATTGGCACAAGCCACATTGGACCCACAAATGACTTGCCCCCCAAGGGTCTTAAAGGGTGTGAAATGTTGCCTTCAGGAAGTTCTTTAGCTTTTCCAGACCTCGATTGTCCTCAAATGGAAATGGGGATGGTATGTACATCATAGTTTTGTTACAATATTTTAATGAGATAATATGTGTAGAATACTTTATTACTTGACATCTAGGAGGAAATCAAAAAATGGTTGCATTTGTTGTTTAGATCTTGTTCCCCCACGAGCCGATGCCTTTAAAAACTGACAATAATAACACAGTGAAAAATAAGCCTTCTTTTATTTTCAGATGGTCTGGCTTCATGATATCAGCCCTGCCAAGGCCTGAAGAGACAGACAATGGCTCTTGCTAGCTAATTATTGTCAGATGGATCAGCAGCCGACCAACGCTTCTAAAACTATTGTTTTTGGCAAACGTTCTTCAACATTGTCCTCATTTATAAATAATGATCCCATGCAGAAAGTCGCTTCTTTTAAATTCCTTGGTGTACGTCTCACAAATGGTTTGCTTTGGCAGGTTCTCCTGGAAGTCGCTTGATCATCGCTACAGGTGGTTTATTAAGAACTCATTTTGGTTAAGGAGGACCCCTGATCACGCCTGCCTTAAACGCTTCCAGGCCATAGCTATTTGGGGAATGTTAAATTCTCTTGGGGCTTGATCGTCTATTCTGTGTCTCGGGGCAGATTCAGAACAAGATTCTGGGTAAAATCTGGAAATTCTGGCTTTGGCTTTGGGACTGGGTTATCCTCTGACTCCCATCCAAGCTTTTTTTGTTGTCGTTTCTGTCTCCAATCATCTAATACTCAAGAATAAAGTCCAGTGACCAGTGTTGGTGAGATGGAACCAAATGGTGAAAGAGAGAGACGATTTTGAAGGACTGTCAGTCAGGAAAAACATACCAGAGTGTGAGGCAGCTTGGAGAAAGGAAAGGGAGTTGTGCTTGGGGGAGGGTACCTGCATCCTGGGGGCCCACTCATCACCTTCATGGGGGCAGTAGATAGGAGGGTAGAGGCAGACGATTGCTTAGTGGTTGGGTACATCTTAGGGCCAGCAAATTCCCTCCATTTCCAGCACGGTTCTGCCAACAGACTGTATTCATTAGCACAAAGGTTGACTGCTGTCATAGGAACCCAGCGTACACTTGGCTTAACTAAAAGAGAGGTTCTTTTTCTCTCTAAGCCTAGGGCTGCTATAGTATTGTAGTCCCATGGTACCACTCACCTAGTGCCTTATTTCTTGTTGCTTCTCCATTTTTGGACAACGTCCTTGTTTGTCTGGCTCAAAATGGTTTATTACCATACCCATATTGCAGCTAGGGGGAAGAAGAAAGTACAGAGGAGTGGGCAGGGTCTTTGAGAAGTCATGACCGAGAGTTTGTACACATCACCTCTATTCACAGCCCTCAGAGATATTTACAAAGTACTTCAGCCTCAAGTGCTGTGAATCAGACATATTGGATTTCTACCTTCAGTTTAAAAGGCCAATTAGCATTTTTCAGGGACTACAGTCTCATTTCCTTGCCCAGAAAGATTTATAAAAATTTGAGAAAAACCTATTTGTTGTTTCCTGTATTCATTGCTGTGTGTGAAGAACACTGTTGAGTTCTGAGTGCTGAGGTAACAGGAAAGATAGCAGGAAGATGCTCCCTGCAGGGAACGTGGAGTCTGCTGAAAAACAGAAATGAACAAATATGTGAGCAAAAAAGTAATTGCAGGCAGGACATGGCTGCTCACATCTGTAATCTCTACATTTTGGGAGGTTGAGGCTGTAGGATCACTTGAGCCCAGGAGTTCAAGGCCAGCCTGGGCAAGATAGTGAGACCCTGTTTCTAAAATTAAAAATTTTTTTTTAAACAATTAGCTTGGCATAGTGGTTCATGCCTGTGGTCCTAGCTACATGAGAGGTTGGGGCAGGAAGATCACTTGAGCCCAGAAGGTTGAGGCTGCAGTGAGCCTCATTCATGCCACTGCATGCCAACCTGGGCAACAAAGTGAGACCCTGTCTCAAAAAAGCCAACAACAACAAAAGTAATTGCAAATTGCTCAAGTGTTTTGGAAAGAAAACTCAAATTGAATGCTTAAAGAGAAAAGAATGAGAAAGTATATTGTTTGAACTGATGAATTCCAAAGTTTTTTGAGACAGCGTCATTGGAAAACTTATCCTTGGGAAGCGGGGAGCCAAATGAAATGCTGAGATGTTGGAATATTATACAGCAATGAAGATGAAAGAGCCATAGCTACATGCAGCCATGTACATGCATCTCAGAGATACATACAGTTGAGTGTAAAAAAAATCATCTGAGACTACATACAATGTGATATTTTTATAAATCTCAAACACAAACAAAAGCAAGTAGTATATTATTTCAGGATGCATACATATGGAATCAAACTAAATACAAAAAAGGCTTAAGAATGATATACACAAAATTCAGAATAATGTATACCTGAGTGGGAGACAAGGAAAAAATAACAGGATATTCAAGATAAAGTGACAATTTTAAAGTTAGATGGTAGGTTCCTGGATGCTAGTTCCGTTGGTATGCTTTCTAATTAATGCATGTGTAAAATGTATTTTTGAATATATCCAACCTTGCTTAATACAGCGCGTTTTAAAACGTAGAGGAGGGGCATTGAACTCAAGTGTCTAGGGAGTCCAGGCAGGCAGTGTAAACTGGTGAAGTGGCTGGGTGGGTCACCGGGGAGCAACAGAGCACCTGCCTCGTCTACGGGGCGCCAATGCCCAGTCCCTGCTCAGGGTTGCCATGTGAGCTTGCAGGCCAATCACCCAATAACATCCAACCAGAACTTCCGATTTTTCTTAAGGAGCCTGACATCTGACACCTGCATGTTTACAAAGCACTATTCCAGTGCTGGCAAAAATTCCAAATTTCAAAAACTCTGTGGGGGCAAACAATACCCTTTGAGAGGCATATCAAGTCTCGGAAAGTTCGTAGAGGCCAACGCTAATTCTGTGCCCATTTGCAACAAGAATGCCTAAATGTATTTCTACCATATTGCGCTGCTCGAATACAGTCAGGAAGGAAACCCATCCCCACTACATTCCCAGAGCATGCTATTTCCAACCTGTGGCTTCGCTGGGTTCCTGCACCTCTCTCACTTGCAAGCTCTCACCTCTAAGTTTGGAACATGTGAAGGTGGTGCCAGCACAGCTCAGAGAGGGCGGGCAGCAGATTGGGCTGCGTCTCCACCTGGGAGCCTGCTTTCTGCATAGCACCCTCGCCCCCAGCCTTCCAGGCTCTGCTGTGCGTGGTATTTGCAACACTCTCATTTTCCCCTAAAGGGGCAAGGGGGAGGAATGGGCAACACGCAGCTAGGACCATACTGCTGATATCGAATTTATGTTGTCCACTGTTGGAACTGGACACTTTCCATACGAGAATATGCAGATCCCAAGGGACATTTGGCAATATGTGGAGACATTTCTATTGTCACAACTGGAATGGGGGCAATTCTCAAATTTGTGGGTGGGAGGTTGCAGATGGAGGTCAGGGATGCTGCTAAACATCTTACATTGTACAAGACAGCCCCGGCCTCGTCACCCCAACATCCCAACAAAGAATTATTCCACCCAAGATGTCAATATTGAACAGTGCTGAGGCTGAGAAACTCTTTTCCCTCTGTCTTCCCCCACCAAAAAGCAAAGGTAAATAAAGCCAGGACTGGCCACTCCCTGTGAGTGATGAAGGGTGTGTGTTAGGGGTGGAGCATGGTGAGGGGTGTACCACGAATTTAGAAGACATGCCCTTTAGCTAGAGCTGGGATTTGTGGCCACTGTTTTGGTTTTTATCAAAGCATAATGCTCACAAGCAGAAGAGGAGATTTGTTATTCTAAAGACAGTTGCACACCAAAGCATGCTATTGTATAATCTGGCATTTTCCCCACTAGGGAGCTATGGTGCATTACTCACGAGTGACAGAACCAACGAGCTTCATCTCCCAAGAGGCTGGTGCATCTGTTTAAAAGGAGCAGGCGCTATGCAGGGCCGCCCCCAGCAACCCCCCATGGCGGAGTGCAGCGGGGGAAGGTAAGCTTCTTTTCAGTCATGGTGAGGATGCATCGTGCATTGATTCTATGCTCACCCCACTCCCACTCCCCAAAAGGAGAGATCAAGTCCAGTTGTGTTCTAGTAGCAGGACCACAGGAGAAGAGGCAGTTATGCAATAAATGATTATGGCAGTCCTGGCTCTTTCCGTATCTCAGTTTCTCAGAAGACCAGTGCATACTGACGCCAAGAGCTTGGGGCTTGGGAGTCAGTTGAGTGTCATCAGTTCGAATGCAGGTTCAGCAATTACAGTGTGTCCTCTTGGGCTTTGACTTCTTTCTGAGTCTTGGTTTTCTCATCTAAAAAGTAGGGATAGTAATGCTTGTTTCACAGGATCACAAGAGACAAGGATTGTAAAGCACTCAGCACTTGCCAGGCATACAGCATGCATCATTCCAGTATTCAGAGATAAAGGGAAGTCAACGCATTTTCCCTTTGAACCTCAAAGGACAGTTGGGAATTGAAATGAAATTATGGATGGGAAAATACTTGGAAAACTTAAAAATGCAATATCAGTGAAATGTAATGAAATCAGTGTAAATATCAATGTAAACAGCTATAGTGTTTATTGTGCTGATCCTAATAAAATAGAAACATTATTACACACTATAATTATAGCCAGTTAGATGTGGAAGAAAATTAGATCTGCATTAGTTTAAACCTTCCATTTTATCAGGGAAGAAACTGACTTTAGTGGCAAAACTTTGGTGAACCCCAGCCTGGTGCCCTTTCTCCATTGCCCACAAAGTTAACTTGTTTAATGTGGCAGCTGGTTAGAGCACTGTTGCATCAGATGGAAGGTCTCTGACATACAGACATAAGCCTCAGTTTCTTCATCTCTGAAATGGACATGATAATGAAACCCAGCTCACAGGGTAGTGATGAAGAATGAGATCATGCAGGTCAAATGTTTGGCAGGCATGCCTAGCCCATGAAAAGTCCTCCAGAAACATACCACTACATATGAGTATGTTCTGGTAACCCCAGAGAGTGGTAAAAAAAAAAACAAAGAAAGAAAGAAAGAAAGAAAGAAAAGTCCTTCAGAAACAGTAATTATCATTATCCTTATTAATGGTAGTAATTGAGAAGATGTCTGTACATGTATCCCTCCCAGGATCTGACATAAATTGGGGGAGGGGGGTAGTCAATATATATTCATTTGTGTGTTTGCTGATAATAGTACCTCAATGTTCCGAGAAACATTGGTGGGGACTCTAAGTCTTCCTGAAGAACTCCATCACATTGTCTGTTCCTGGACACCCCAGAGGAGGACCTGGGAAGGCCAGTGGCATCCTTTTGTAGCTTCAGAAACAATAAAAGGTGTCTGACAGTCTAGAATTCAGACAGGGGTAGAATTATACAGTAAGCCAGAGGCCCTGATACTAATTTTGTTCTGGTCTTTGTATTAGTCTGTTTTTATGCTGCTGATAAAGACATACCCCAAGTTGGATAAATTAGAGAAAAAGAAGTTTAATGGAGTCACAGTTCCATGTGGCTGGGGAGGCCTCACGATCATGGCAGACAGTGAAAGATACATCTTACATGGCAGCAGGCAAGAGAAAGAATGAATGCCAAGCGTAAGGGGTTTCCCCTTATAAAATCATCAGATCTCATGAGACTTATTCACTACCATGAGAACGGTATGGAGGAGCTGCCCCCATGATTTAATTATCTCCCACTGGGTTCCTCCTACAACACGTGGGAATTATGGGAGCTACAAATTCAAGATGAAATCTGGGTGGGGACACAGCCAAACTGTATCAGCCTTAGAGGATTTGTGAACATTTAGAGTGAGCAGCAAAAATCAGTCAGACGTTCTGATAATCCCAGACCAGTGCTTCTCAAATTTTGGCCTGCGTCAGGATCACCTGGAGAATTGTTAAAACACAGGTTGTTGGTTCCACACCTTCTGGGGACCTGAGGTGAAGCCCTATATTTTGCATTGGTTTTTTGAGACTGAGTCTCACTCTGTCACCCAGGCTGGAGTGCAGTGGCATGATCTCGGCTCACTGCGACCACCGCCTCCCGGGTTCAAGCCATTCTTGTGCCTCAGCCTCCTGAATATCTGGGATTACAGGTGTCCACCACCATGCCTCGCTATTTTTTTTTTTTTTTTTTTTTTTTTTTTTTTAGTAGAGACCAGGTTTCACCATGTTGGCCAGGCTGGTCTCCAACTCCTGACCTTAGCTGATTCACTCTCCTCGACCTTCCAAAGTGCTGGGATTACAGGTATGAGCCACCACGCCCAGCCTGTATTTTGTATTTCTAACAAGATCCCAGCTGATGCTGATGCACCTGGTCCAGGGACTGCACTTCAGAATCATGGTCTTGGAATGGCTGCAGTACTGTTGATATTTAGGGCTGGCTCATCCTGGGTTGTGGAGGATACTGTCTGGGGTTTAGCAGTATCTCTGGCCTCTGTTCACTAGATAACCGGTAGCAGTTTTGACAGCCAAAAATGTCTCCAGACATTGCCTAATGTCCTCTGTGGGACCAAATCGCTCCTGGTTGAGACCCCTTTCTGTAGACTGAGATGATTAGAATTGAATCCTCGTCACTTTGTGTCATAGTGGTATGATTGCAGTCACACTGGCATACCTCTGTAGGCTTCTTCATCCATGCCCTGGGTACAGGAATGCCAACCTCATAAGATCCACATAGAGACTAATAGACAATACAGAGAAAGCACTAAGCACAGTGCCTGTACACACTGAGCAGTTAATTCATGTGAGTTATTGCTTTTGAGCCCTCCATAGAAGATCTCCTTAGTACAATGGTTTGGTTTTTTTTCAAGAAGTTTTCATATAGAAAGCATTTTCATAGAGAAAGCAGATTCATATAGAATGCATTCATTGCTGGTTGGA